>NC_041381.1:201642043-201668092 GCF_002162155.2 Triticum dicoccoides | reverse complement strand
GTCCAAATGAGGTGCGGTTTTCGCCCACACGATCGTGATCGAACGCTCTAGGACATGGAGCAGAGTTTGGTGGGTTTTGGGCCAAATTTGGGGGGTGTTGGGCTGCAACACACACGAGGCCTTTTCGGTCCCTCGGTTAACCGTTGGAGTATCAAACGAAGTCCAAATGATACGAAACTTGACAGGCGGTCTACCGGTAGTAAACCAAGGCCGCTTGACAAGTCTCGGTCCAATCCGGAAATGTTTAATCCCCACACAAGAAAGAAAGCTAGAAATGGCCACCGGAGGAGAACGAAGCGCCGGAATGCAAAACGGACAACGGGGAAAATGCTCGAATGCATGAGATGAACATGTATGCAAATGCAATGCATGAGATGACATGGTATGAGATGCATGAAAACGAAAACAACACACGGATACAAAGACCCGAAACCGAGAAATAAATATAACTTGACACCGGAAACGGCAAGAGTTGGAGTACAAATGGGGAAAGTTACATCTGGGGCGTTACAGGATGTTGCGGCAGTGGTATCGCCGGAGTGCCTACTGGTACCTTGCCACTCGCAGCGCGGCTTCTCAACGACGCTCCTCCCCCAGCACGAGGTCCGTCCCCCGCATGGCGTCCTGTAGCGTCTCACCGAATGCCAGGACCCATGCGGATCGACGCCTGACCTCGTGAGGGAGGACCGCTTCGGCTCTGTAGACTAGGAAGAAGGGGGTCTCCCCAGTCGGCTTGGTCGCGGTTGTGCGGATGGACCACAGCATGGACTGAAGCTCGTCATACCAGCCTCTGCCACAGGCCTCCAGTTTCTTCTTGAATGTCCTGGTCTTGAGGCCCCTCAGGACTTCTGCGTTGGCCTGCTCGGCCTGGCCATTACTTCGAGGGTGCGCCACCGAAGCGTAGCATATCTGCGTTCCAAGGTTAGCACAATATGTTTTGAAGAGGTTACTAGTGAACTGCGAACCGTTGTCAGTGATAATGCGGTTCGGCACTCCGAACCGGCTCACGATGCCCCTGATGAACTTGACCGCAGAACCAGCAGGGATGGTGCGGACGGCCTCGACTTCGGCCCACTTGGTGAACTTGTCCACGGCGACGTAGAGGTAGCGATAGCCCCCTGGCGCCCGAGGAAAAGGGCCCAGGATATCCAGCCCCCAGACCGCGAATGGCCATGTGAGTGGTATGGTTTGCAGGCCTCTTGCCGGCTGATGGATCTGCTTGGCATGGAATTGGCAGGCCTCGCAAGCCTTCACCAGTTCGACAGCGTCATTGAGCACAGTGGGCCAATAGAAACCGTTGCAGAACACCTTGCCTACGAGGGTCCGTGATGACGAATGATGCCCACAGTCTCCACCGTGTATATCTGCCAGCAGTTCCTTCCCTTGTTCCCTGGTGATGCAACGCAGGGCCACATCGTTCGGTCGTTTCCGGTAGAGCTCTCCATCCATGATGCAGTACGCAGTGGCTTGCCGCGCCACACGCTCCGCCTCCTCCTCCTTCTCCGGCAAGGTCCCTCGCGTTAAGTAGCTCCTGAGCTCTGTGATCCAGCACCCCTCCTGAGGCTCCATCGTCAGGAGCAGGCGTGCTCCTGAGGTCGGGCCACAGGCTGGGGCTCCCGAGGCTGGCGTCTGAGGAAGCTCCGACCGAGGCTGTGCTGTGCTCGACAATGGTGGCAGGGCTGAAGGCTTGAAGAGCCGTTCCTCAAAGACGCCCGGCTCCTGGGGCAACCGCCTAGAGGCTCGTTTGGCGATGTCGTCGGCCTCTTGATTAGTGCCGCGGGGCACATGCTGTAGCTCCAACCCCCAGAACTGCTTCTCCATCCTGCGGACCTCCGCAAGGTAGGCCTCCATGTGCTCATCTCTTGGCTCGTATACCTTGTTGGAGAAATTGACAAGGAGCTGCGAATCGCCCTTGATAGTAAGACGCTTCAATCCCAGGGCAGTGGTGGCCTTCAGGCCCGCTATCAATCCCTCGTACTCTGCTATATTGTTGGAGACCTTCTCGCCTTGCTGGAAACAGAGCTGCACGGCGTAGTAGAGCTTGTCCTGAGAGGGAGATATGAGCACCACCCCAGCCCCAGCGCCCTGCCTGGAGAATGCTCCGTCGAAGTACATGACCCAGCCTTCTGGCGCCTCGCTTCCTGGGGAAAGGGATCGATCCTCACCGGCCCTGAGGCTCGGTGCCTCTGTCCATTTGGCCATGAAATCTGCCAGCACGGCCCCCTTGATGACTCTGGTCGTGCTGAATTCGAGCTGGAATGCTTCCAGTTCAATGTTCCACTCGGCGACCCTTCCGACTGAGTTAGGGCTCCTGAGCACCCTTTCCAAGGGGTATGTCGAGACAACCTTGATTGGATGACCCTGCAAGTAGTGCTGCAGCTTGCGCGAAGCCACCAGCAGCGCGAGGAGGAGCTTCTGTGGCATGGGGTACCGTGCCCTCGCATCCCGTAATACCGTGATGACCGGGTGCTCGACGAGGCTTGGGGCATCGGTGGCTGTGGCGTCCTCCGAAAGCCGTGGTGCCTCCTGAGGTGGTGGAGCCTCCTGAAGCTGGTTGCCCGAGGGAAGGGCCTCTCCCGCCCCTGGTGCGCTCCGCTGCGGCGGCTGATCTTCCTCAGTCATGGTGGTGACTTCCGCGAGTCCCTTTTGATCCAGCTTTGCCTTGGCACGGGTAGCTGTTGTGGTCTTGGCCCGACGCTCCTCTCTAACTGCCACCAGAGTTGCGCTAGCGAAGTAGGGAGTGGCGACGAGGTAGAGTACCAAGGGCTCTTGAGGGCGCGGGGCCACCATCACCGGAGGGCTGGTTAGGTATCTCTTGAGATCTTGGAACGCCTTGTCGGCCTCTTCAGTCCATTCAAAGGGCCCCTTTTTCTTCATCAGCTGGAAGAAAGGCAGCGCCCGCTCCCCCAATCGGGAGATGAAGCACCCCAGCGCCGTCACGCGCCCCGTGAGCTTCTGCATTTCTCTGAGGGTCTTTGGTGGGCTCATGTCCTCAACTGCCTTGACCTTTTCTGGGTTAGCCTCGATGCCTCGGTGGGACATGAGGAAGCCCAAGAGCTTGCCCGAGGGGACTCCAAACACACACTTCTCCGGGTTGAGTCGCAGGCTCACTGCATCGAGGCTCGCGAAGGTTTCCTCCAGGTCTTGTATAAGGGTCTTGGCCTCGCGAGACTTCACTATGATATCGTCGACATAAGCCTCCACATTCTTCCCGAGCTGCGGGCCCAAGGTGATGTGCATGAGCCGCTGAAAGGTTGCCCCCGCGCTGCGCAGTCCGAATGGCATGCATGTATAGTAGTACACCCCACACGGGGTTAGGAAGGCCGTCTTCTCCACATCTTCCACCGCCATCTTGATCTGGTGATACCCGGAGAAGGCATCCAAGAAGCATAACAGGTCACACTCAGCGGTGGAATCGACGATCTGGTCAATGCGAGGGAGCGGGAACGGATCTTGCGGGCATGCTTTGTTGAGGTTGGTGAAGTCGACGCACATGCGTTCCTTTCCTCCCTTCTTTGGCACAACCACGGGGTTGGCCAACCAATCCAGGTATCGGACCTTGCGAATAACCCCCGCGGCTTCTAGCTTGCGGGTCTCTTGGACGATGAAGGCCTGCTTTTCAGTGGACTGCCTCCTCGCCTTCTGCTTCACGGGACGCACGTTGGGACACACGTTGAGGTGGTGCTCGATTACGTCTCGTGAGATCCCTGCCAGCTGATTGGGCTCCCAGGCGAACACCTTCTTGTTTGCACATAGGAACTTGACCAGGGCTTCCTCCTGGTCTGGCTCGAGGTTGGCGCCTATGATGAAAGTGGCGTTAGTGGACCCGTCCTCGTCGACAGGTACCTGCTTGGTTTCCGCCTTGTCTTGGGTGAACAACTACTTCTTCTTGGTCGGTGTAGCCCCCTTGGGCTTGGGGGTTTATGCGTCGGTGGGCCGCGCCGTCGCCGCCGTCTTGAGGGCGAGCTTGAGTACTTGTAGCGCACCTTCGGTGTCCCCGGGCACGGTGAGGACGCCGTTGCTCCCGGGCATCTTCATGAGGTTGTACCCCGGGTGAGTCGCGGCCATGAATTTGGCCAATGTTGGGTAGCCGAGGATGGCATTGTAGGGGAGGACGATGGGGGCGATGCCGAAATCGACCAGCTCCGTGCGGAAATTGTCGTAGGTGCCGAAAGTCACCGTAAGTCGGATCTGTCCCAGGGAGCTGGACGACCTGCCTCCAACACCCAAGAAAGGCTGGCTGGGTCGCAGCCGCTCCCGGGGTATGCAGAGGAGGTTGAAGGCCTCAACCGAGAGCACGTTGAGGCCCGCGCCACCGTAGATGAGGGTCCTGGTGACGGCCACCTGGCAGATGGTGGGCGTGCAGAGCATGGGGAGCGTGCCCGAGCAGGCCGAGTTGGTGGGGTGGTCCTCGGAGTCGAAGGTCAGCCCGGCCGACAGCTCCGTCCGGCCCGAGGGAGCCCCCTGCCTCGTGGCGGCGGCGCCGACCCGGCAGACGAACGGCTTGACATGGCGGCCGGAGGGCGGGGCCTGCGAGCCGCCCAGGAGGGCCACGACGACCGAGGGAGCCGGCGAGATGGGGTGGCTGATGAAGAAGCTGCGCGGCTCCTCCCTAGAGGTCACCAGGAAATGCTGGGACGATGTTTGTCGCCCGCTCCCCACCGGGCCGATGGCGGTGTTGACAGCAGGTAACGGTGGATAATGAGGGCACCCGCCGACGGGAGCCGTCTAGGCGACATGTGAAGCGAGGGTGGCTCGGCGCTCGGGGCGAGCCCGACGAGCGTCCGACATGGATGCGGTGGTCGGGGAAGAACGAGACGACGGAAGGCAAATTCCGGCGCACCCCTACCTGGTGCACCAAATGTCGGATTTCGGGTTCCGGCAGACCCTTGAGGTTCGAACACTGGGGTGCGCACGGAGATTCAACCCTCTACCGGCTCGCTCCTCGCCGAATCGCTAGGACCTAAACTACCAAACAGAACAGCACAAGAGACACAGGATTTATACTGGTTCAGGCCACCATTGTGGTGTAATACCCTACTCCAGTGTGTGGTGTGGTGGATTGCCTCTTGGGCTTGATGATGAACAATACAAGGCAGAACAGCCTCGTGAGGGTCTGTTCTTGGCTGGTGCGACGAACTGCTGGGAGGAGTTCAATCGCTCTATCTACTGGTTTCCCGGTGAGGGTTCTGTGTCCCCTTTCCTTGTGGTGGCTAGTCCTATTTATAGGCAAAGGCCCTGGGCCTCTCCCCAAATATTGAGCGGGAAGGGCGCCAACAATTGGCCATTTTGAAGGGGAACAGCGGGTACACTTATCCTGACTAAAGTTGGTCCTCGCCTGTCAAAGGCTCTGGTGGTGACGCCGGCTTGGGCTCCACAATGACTTCCTTCCTGCCATTGGGCTGGTCTTGGTCTTGTTGCACCGAAATGGACGCCTTTGCTTGATGCTCTCGCCTGCGCTTGCCTCCTTTGCACCAAAGAGGAAAGGAGGACACTGCGCGGGCTGGCGCCCGACTGGCGCCCTTGGTCGTCATGGCTTGCGTCATGGGCACCTCACGAGGTACCCCGCCTTGAACTCTCCGCCTCCTCATGAGCCGGCCTGACGAGGCCGTGCCTGAGGAAGCTTCTTGTTGTCCGCCCCGCGAGGCTTGGCCCCTCGCGAGGGTCTTGAGCTTGCATTGATGAAGATGGGTTGTGCTGGGCCTCCTTTGAGCCATGCCGCAGGCCGCAGGCAGGCAAGTCTGGGGACCCCCGTTCCCTGAACACCGACAGTTACCTTTGGACCTTTGGCCATGAAGAGTCTTCCAATTCCTTCATTTAGTGAGTCAAATGTGTCGTAGGAGTTGGTTGACACAAGTGCTAGACCGGCAACACCTTCATCTTGAGTATATTCGGAGTCGGAGTGATAGCTTCTCTCGGAGTGATTGTCGGAGTCGGAGCCGGATACCCATTCACCAACATGATCTTGATGTCTTCGTTTTGTGTAGCTCCTTGATGACTTGTCCTTCCTTTCCGAATCCTTGCTTCTCCGTGAGGGTCTTCTTTCATAACGATCATCTCTACTCCTCCTCTCTCTTGGTGGTGATTCTTCTCTTTTGCTTCTTCTTTTTGGAGAATCTTCTCTTCTTTTGTAGGGTGCCGTACACTCATTGGAATAGTGTCCGGGTCTCCCACAATTGTAGCAATTGCGCTCACGACTAGAAGATCTTTTGTCATTGTAGGACCTTCACTTAGAGCCTCTTTCTTTGCTTCTACTCTTGTAGAATTTGTTAAAGTTCTTCACCATTGAGCTTAATTCTTCATTGAAGGTTTGTTTCTCACTTGATGATGTGGGGGCTTCACATGAGGCTTTGTAAGCACCACTTGACTTGTTGTGAAGTTCCTCCTTATCCTTGAGTGACATCTCATGAGCAACAATTCTTCCAATGACTTCCGTTGGCTTGAGGTCTTTGTAGTTTGGCATCATTTGGATCAATGTGCACACGGTATCATACTTTCCATCCAATGCTCTTAGGATCTTCTTGATGATGAATCTGTCGGTCATCTCTTCACTCCCTAAGCCGGCAATCTCATTTGTGATAAGAGCAATCCTAGAGTACATTTCAGCGACACCTTCACCATCCTTCATTTTGAACTTGTCAAGCTGACTTTGGAGCACATCCAACTTGGATTCCTTGACGGAGTCAGTACCTTCATGCATATCAATCAAAGTATCTCAAATTTCCTTTGCATTCTCAAGACGGTTGATTTTGTTGAATTCTTCGGGGCATAAGCCATTGAAGAGGATATCACAAGCTTGAGCGTTGTATTCCAGCATCTTCAATTCTTCTGCGCTAGCTTCACGGTTCGGCTCTCTCCCATCAAAGAATTCACCTTGCAAGACAATACACACAATAGCCCAAACGGCGGGGTTATGTCCAAGAATATGCATTTTCATCTTATGCTTCCAACTAGCAAAATTAGTACCATCAAAGTAAGGACCTCTACGGTGATAATTTCCCTCGCTAGACTCCATACTCTCCTAGGTTGTGAAACCAAGGCTATGACCACCAAAAGCTATGGAAATCAAAGCAAATGGAGACCAAAGCTCTGATACCACTTGTAGGGCCTTGAAGTATGTCTAGAGGGGGGTGATTAGACTACTTGACCAATTAAAAACTTAACCTTTTCCCAATTTTAGAGTTTGGCAGATTTTAGCAACCTTTGGACAAGTCAAGCAATCATCACAAGCATGCAAAGAGTATATGAGCAGCGGAAATTAAAGCATGCAACTTGCAAGAAAGTAAAGGGAAGGGTTTGGAGGATTCAAACGCAATTGGAGACACTGATGTTTTTGGCGTGGTTCTGATAGGTGGTGCTATCGTACATCCACGTTGATGGAGACTTCAACCCACGAAGGGTAACGGTTGCGCGAGTCCACGGAGGGCTCCACCCACGAAGGGTCCACGAAGAAGCAACCTTGTCTATCCCACCATGGTTGTCGCCCACGAAGGACATGCCTCACTAGCGGTAGATCTTCATGAAGTAGGCGATCTCCTTGCCCTTACAAACTCCTTGGTTCAACTCCACAATCTTGTCGGAGGCTCCCAAGTGACACCTAGCCAATCTAGGAGACACCACTCTCCAAGAAGTAAAAATGGTGCGTTGATGATGAACTCCTTGCTCTTGTGCTTCAAATGATAGTCTCCCCAACACTCAACTCTCTCTCATGGGATTTGGATCTGGTGGAAAGAAGATTTGAGTGGAAAGCAACTTGGGGAAGGCTAGAAATCAAGATTCATATGGTAGGAATGGAATATCTTGGCCTCAACACATGAGTAGGTGGTTCTCTCTCAGAAATGGTAAGTTGGAAGTGTAGGTTTGTTCTGATGGCTCTCTTCACGAATGAAGAGGAGGTGGAGGGTATATATAGCCTCCACACAAATTCTAACCGTTACACACAATTTACCAAACTCGGTGGGACCGATTCAACAGACTCAGTTGGATCGATTTAGTAAACCTAGTGACCGTTAGGATTTTCGGTGGGACCGACATGCAACTCGGTAGGACCGATATGGTTAGGGTTAGGGCATAACGTAATCTCGGTAAGACCGATTACACAAACTCGGTGAGACCGATTTTGGTAATAAGCTTTCCAGAGAGTTGGTCAGGTAAACTCGGTGGGACCGATTCGCTCATTTCGGTGAGACCGAAATGTTACGAAAGGGAAACAGGGAGTTTACATTGCAATCTCGGTGGGACCAATCGCTCACTTCGGTTAGACCGAAACATTACAAAGGGAAACAGAGAGATTACAATCCCATCTCGGTGAGACCGAGATCCCTATCGGTGAGACCGATTTGCCTAGGGTTTGTGGCAGTGGCTATGACATTTGAACTCAGTGGTGCCGGATAGAAAGAATCGGTGTGACCGATTTTGACTTTGGGTTTAGGTCATATGAGGATGTGAGAAAGTAGTTGAGGGTATTTGGAGCATATCACTAAGCACTTGAAGCAAGAGGCTCATTAAGCAACACCTCATCCCTCCTTGATAGTATTGGCTTTTCCTATAGACTCAATGTGATCTTGGATCACTAGAATGTAAAATGAAGAGTCTTGAGCTTTTGAGCTTGAGCCAATCCTTTGTCCTTGATATTTTGAGGGATCCACTTTCATCATCCATGCCATGCCATTCATTGAGCTTTCCTGAAATAGTAGTCTTGGAATAGCATTAGCTCAATGAGCTATATGTTGTTATGAATTACCAAAACCACCTAGGGATAGTTGCACTTTCAACGTCTTGTCGAAGCAGAGATCGTGTCCCCTTATCATGGGATACTCATCAATACGGGTGTGGGTAACCCAACCGCCCCATTAACACGACGCTTGGGGAATAAGCGAGTTAACAGGGCAAGTGGGGAGGCGCATAGTTTCTACCGCCTTTATAAAGGGATAAGGATTCCCCCTTTTTCACCCACGCCTTCCTCTTCCTCTGCTCCTCTTGCTCGAGCTCCAGCGCTCAAGCTTTCATCTTCTCCGCAAAGTTGTTCTGAACATGTCCCGAGCAGGAGGCAAGTGGATGGTCTCCTCCATTACGGAGGAGGACATCACGAAGCTTCGGGAGGCCGGATACCTGGCCGCAAACATCGCGCACCGGCTTCCGGTCGAAGGGCAGATCATCCCTACCCCAAAACCCCAGGAAAGGGTAGTGTTTCTCTCTCACTTTGTCTGCGGACTGGGATTCCCCCTCCACCCGTTCGTCCGTAGGCTTATGTTCTACTACGGGTTGGACTTCCATGATCTGGCCCCCAACTTCATCCTCAACATCTCGGTGTTTATCGTCGTGTGCGAGGCCTTCCTCCGCATTACGCCCCACTTTGGCCTATGGCTGAAGGCCTTCAACGTGAAGCCAAAGGTGCTGGGCAGCCAGCAAGCGGAGTGCGGGGGCGCCATGGTGGGCAATATGCCCAATGTCACCTGGCCCGAAGGCTCCTTTGTGGAGACCGTAAAGGGGTGGCAATCGGGGTGGTTCTACATCACCGAGCCGTGCGACACCAACTGGGTGGCGACCCCCGAATTTTGATCCGGTGTCCCCATGTGGCTCACCTCCTGGAAAGAGAAGGGCTTAGCCTGGGGCTCAGCTGTGCAGCTGACCGGACTCCAGACCTGTGTCCAAAATATGCTAGGTAAGAAAATCAAGCTTGTCAATGTGGCCAGGTCATGCTCATCTGCCGGACCCTTCTGTGTCAGAGACGGGCCTACAATCTGTGGGAGTTCGACCCGGCCGAACACCAGATGTCGCGAGAGCTCTTCGACATGACGCACGAAGACGTCCGGAAGGCGCTCTTCAAGGCCACCGAGGTCCCCCCACCCATAACCGAAGATCGAGGACTCAGCGCGAAACGCCAAGCCCATCCGGTGAGTTTTTATATTTTGCCACATGTGCCTTATACTAGCACATCCGCGGGAGGAAACTAAGCCTCCATGCTGATTTAATCAGGACTGGGTATCGATAGCAGAGCGGATTGACTGTCCGGCTCCACTACCTGAAGATCAAGCATCGCATCTCCTAACAAATATGCTGTTTCCAGCGCCCTACGAGGTGCCGGAGAAGAAGGTCAAGAAGAAGGCTGCGGGGACCAGGAAAGGTCTCCAGCGCAAGGTGGCATCAGACGTGATGTCCGAAGACACCAAGACACACTCCTCCAACAAAGACGAGTAGGAGGAAGAGGAACCCCCCCCCCCCCAACCGGGGGGGAGAAGAAGAGGAAGGCTGCCCCGTCTGGGAGGCCGAGGTGTCCAAGAAGGGAAAGACCTTCCTTCCGGACCACTCCACCACAGCCACCTACAGCGGCGAGGAGTGGTTGCCCGGGGACAAGCCCCTGGCTAAGTCGTAAGTATCCGGACACTATAATACTTCTGGTATGTTTTGCTTTATTGCTTCTTATCATGCCGAACATGCATATGCAGTCCGGCCAAATCCCACATCGACGTATCCTCTTCGGAGGGGTCTCTAGGCCCGTCAGCGATGAACAACGATTCACTCCCGACAGCCTCCTCCCCCAGGCCCGCGGATGACACCGAGGTGTTGTCTCAGCGGATACCGGACCAAGGGGAGACAGTCTGGAGACACCCCCAGGCGAAATCCCAGTCGTCAGGCACATGGGGGGAAGACCCCCATGGACTCCGATAACGGGGGCCGCAGCAAGTTTGGCCCCTAGCCGGATATGGCTCCGGAACCCCCAGTGGTTCCGAATTCAGGCAGGCAGCCTCTCCCTAAGGGGGGCAAGCCGCCTGTACCAATGACCCCTGTCCATCCAGAGGCATCGGACAACTTGCTGGAAGCACTTCGCGGCACTTCCATTGATGAAGAACACCGTACCATTATGAGTACGGTGATTGAGAAGGTCCGGTCCGCCAAAAGCGGATTGACTGAAGCCTGCGCCATCCTACTAACAGGCTTTGAGGTAAGTAATAAAATTTTAAGAAAATATCACAGTATAGACAGTAGCACCTGATGCTCTGTTTGGTGTTCGGAAAGAAAGGCCGGACAGAGGATCAAATAACATCTGCAGGAGTCTAACAGAAGATGTCTATGTGAATAAGCAGGCGTTGCTGCTGGCCGCTGCCGCTCGTACTGCGGAGGTCTCCGGACTGAAACGGGACCTGGCGCAGACCGAGGGAGAGCTCGGCCTCGTGAAGAGGCAGCTCGAGGAAAACAAAGGTACACAATAACCCGTCTGTATATTTATAAAGAAAAAATTGTTGCCGCTAATAGAAGCATCATGAACTTTAAAAGGGGCCACGACCGAAGTGGCGGCCCTTAAGAAGGCGCTGACCGAGGCCAAAGGCAAAGTGGCCAAGGAACGCCTCGAGCGTGAGAAGCAAGAGGCCCGGGTCAACGAGGTTCAGCAAGAGCTCCAGGATTTCGTCCAGAAATACGAGTCCTTGGAGTGTGACTCTAAGACTCAAGAGTGTGAGCTTGCTAAGGCCCTCCAGAGCATGCAAGACGCCAAAGCCGAAGCCCAAAAGGCCCTCTAGGAGATTTAGGCGGTCAAGAAGATTGCAGCGAGTAAGGCATTCATTATGCAAAGCAAGCATGTGAAGGAGACTTTCCTTTTACTTACCCGAATTTGGAGCTCTCCAGGAGCGTTCGCAGATCTATCGCGCAGCATATCTGATGCCGCAAATGTCGGATTTTGGGTTCCGACAGACCCTTAAGGTTCAAAATCTAGGGTGCGCACGAAGATCTTTCCCCTACTGACCTACGTCCGATCGCCTCGTGAGAATCTAAACTAAAACGATGAACAGCATAAGGGACACGAGATTTATACTGGTTCGGGCCACCATTGTGGTGTAATACCCTACTCCAATGTGTGGTGTGGTGGATTGCCTCAGGGGCTGATGATGAACAATACAAAGGAAGAACAGCCTCGCGAGAGGTGTTCGTGAGCTGGTGCGATGAACTGCTTGGGTGAGTTCAATCGCCCCTTAGATGCTAAACCAGATGCCCCTATTCTGTGGTGGATATCCCTATATATAGTGGCCCTGGGCCTCTTCCCAAATATTGAGCGGGAAGGGTGCCAACAACAGCCATTTCGAAGGGGAACATCTAGTACAAGTTATCCTGACTAAAGTTGGTCTTCGGCTGCCAAAGGCACTAGTGATGACGCTGTCCTGGGCTCCACGGTGACCTCCGTCCTGCCGTTGTGCTGGTCTTGGTCTTGTTGCACCAAAATGGCAACCTTTGCTTGATGCCTCGGTACTCCACGCCTGTGCTTGCCCCCTTTGCACCAAAGAGGAAACAAGGACACTACACAGGCTGGCGCCCGCCTGGTCTCGATCGTCATGGCTTGCATCACGGGCACCTTGCGAGGTACCCTGCCTTGATCTCTCCGCCTCCTCGTGAGCCTGCCTGGCGAGGCCGTTCATGAGGAAGCCTTGTGTTGTCCGCCCCGTGAGGCTTGGCCCCTCGCCAGGGTCTTGAGTCTTTTGCTGATGAAGATGGGCCGTGCTGGGCCACCACCTGAGCCACGCCGCAGGCCGTAGGCAGGCAAATCTGGGGACCACCGTTCCCAGAACACCGACAGTAGCCCCCGGGCCCAAGGCGCGCTTGGACTTGGCTTAGCGGAGAAGCGAAGGGGCAAGTGCGGAGCGCCACGGGCCCCATCAGCCTGCGGCCTTGGGCGCCGCGTTGTGGTTGATTGGACGTGGGCGTCTCCGCTTCCCCACACTGCCTCGACAACTGCTCAACTTGACAAGTCCTTGCATGCAGAAAATGGGTCATGAATACCTGTGATCGTGGTGGCCGACAGTTGGCCTCCTCCGGACTATAAGTACGGATGGGAGAGAGCCCCCGCAGTCCATCTCTTCCCGCTTCTCCCCTTCTTCTTCTTCCTCGCCCTTGCTTCCTCCTTTCTCCAATGGCGCCGATCCGCCAGTTTTTTGTGGAAGAGAAGGGAACGGCCCCCGGGAGGGTCCCGACCCGCTTCCGCCGAAGAAACGGCCGATCCCCGGCTGCTGCGACGTGGTTGCACGGCAGGAGACGTCGTGGCCCTGGTACGAGCGACCATCGTCTGGGTTCCCGCTGCCCTTGTACACCCGAATCGAGGGCCCTGGATAAGGAGGCACCGAGGGACACCAACGACGCCGCCGGCGGCACCGGCGAGTCACGGCGGTGCGCGTCGTCACCCCTGAAGTCCATGCCGAGAGCTCTTCTCGCGAGCTTGTGCTTCACGCCGCCATGTCTCCATGCTCTTGGATTCTCCTTCCTCCCTCCTTCGCCTTCGAGATGCCACCGAGCAGGTCTCTGGAGCTCTGGCTGCAGCATGCTGACTGCAACACCCTTGCGACCGGAGCGGAGGTCACTGTCGTTGCTCTGGGCAGGGTCTACATGACCCGGGGCTGGGGCGAGATCGCTCGGGTCTGCCAGACAGGGGGTGCCCTCGTAATTCATCTTGAATATGATGGTCCTCCTTGATGTTCTTCAAGGTCTTCGATGCAGAAGGACGCCAACTGGAGTGCTGCCCCAAGGAAGGCGGCCGGGGAATCGAGGTGGCGAGGACCAGGCCTACCAACCGATTCCCCAGCAACTCCTCAGGCAGCAGCGGAGGAGCCGGAGAATCCAGCGACTCCCCTGAGCTTCACGTGACCCCGGAGACGAGCGACGGCAGCTATGAGCCCTCCAGCTCGCGTCGTGCTCGGAGCAGGGCAGCTGCATCAGGCCGCCGATGCCACTGATCAGGATGGGGTTGGCACCGGCGCCTGACGTCCCACTTTTGATGATGGCGTCTCCTCCGGAGGCGCGCGTAGTTAGCATTCCTTAGGATTAACACCTTTTGTTCCCTGCAAGGAATCGAAGTAACACCCCGCGGGGGTATGTAAGGTGCCTGCCATGTCTTTTGTGAATATTGTATCCTTATTATGACTCGATGCAAGATGCGTGTCCTGTCCCGGCTCGGCTCCCCTTTCTTTCCTCACGAGGGCTTGGTGCTCTACGCTGACAGATCCCGGTCCCCAGGCAGGCTTCAGCCGTCTCTGGTATGCCAGGTCGCGATGCCATGGTCAAGGCCAGGAGGTGAGCGGCCCAAGGTCTAGTAAGAGCCCCTGAGTCGCAATGCTCAGGAGGTCCCTTTAGCGCTCAAGCAGCCTCCGCTGGGCGAGAAAGGAAGGCAACATCACCATGACATAGCCGCACTAGGCGTGGGTTTGGCGTTGCGTTGGTTTAGCTTCTGCAGGGATGTGACTTATCTCGTGAACTTGGAGTCGTTCTTCGGCAAGGTTCCTGGCCCGCGTAACGGGAGCTGGGGTGTTGCTGGGTCAGCCCTCGTGAGCTTCTCCCCTCTTCCCCGCACTTTCCTTCATGCTCTACGTCCTCAGGTCCCGGCCCTCGAGCGAGCTCAGCCGCCGCTGGTATGACAGGTCGCAATGCCGTGGGTCAAGGCCAGGGGTGAGGGCTGGAGAGCCAGTAAGAGCCCATGAGTCGTGATGCTCAGGTGCCCCCCTTTTAATGCACGAGCGGATCGTGCGGGAGAGAGGGAGAGGGAGCTCGCGGTGCCCCCCACGCTACTCCTTGCGTGGATCCTGTATACCAACACAAGGAAAACAAGGACTGCCATTGCGGTTGTCAACCAGCCATTGGTTGCTCCGAGGGAGTGATTGAGGCACTGAGGGCCTGGTGAGGTAGCTCTATGCGGGGCTGCCGTGGCCAGAGCTCGACCACTCAGATTTCTCGACGTTGCAGGGACGGACCCATGCGCAAGCGTCGTGCCAAAGTGAGCAGGCGATTATCTCGAGCAAGTTAAGCATGAAGAAGCGAATCAACTTAGATAGATGCAAAGAAAGGCAAACGCCACTGGGTCAGGCCCAAGCGGCTTGGGGATGATGCAGCCCGAGGGGCGCCCCCAACAAGGTAAGCTGAAGACGAAAGCAAAACGGATACATGCCACAGGGACAGACCCACGCGACCTAGGAATGATGCAGCCCTGAGGGCGCTCCTAGCTAAAGCGAAACTTGAAAGAAGTCACTTGATACCATTGTAGAGCAGGTGTCAGAGTAGCTGATGATGCAAGGCGAAGAAGCCAATCCTCACGAGCCCTCGGGGCCCCGAGCCTTGGGAGGCTCAAGAGGTTCGGGCGGCTCGGCGAGGTCCATCTTCATTTCCTATAGGAGCGCGCGATGCTTTGCCACTTGAGCTTCCAGAATGCTTCTCATCAGGCGCTGGTGGGCTGCAGCCACATTCGGCAGGCCGAAGGGCATGCGAACGTAGCTGTGTGGTGGACCCGCGCAACGCCCCACACGCGAAGGCCAGAAGCGCTCCTAAGACGCAACTCGATTGAGCCCGTGGTAGTTGATGTAGACGCGCATCCCGCCATCCTCGCCTGGATGGGGAGCTACGCTGGGCAGGCGGCGGTTGCCGCGCATGACTCTCGATTCCTGCAACTCCTGAGTGGCCTTGGTGATGAACTCCTGTGGGTTGGACCCTCCTTGCCTTACGCCTTCCTGAGGGAAACATGCCATGAAGCACGCCTCCAAGTGGTGCCCAAGCGCCTCCCTTGTGACCTTGGAAAAGTCAGTGGCTCCGCAGGAGAGAGCCCCCGAGCCTTGCCCGAGGAGGGTGCCAGGCGCGCCTTCCTATGCGACGGAGGGTGGCGCCCCTTGGATGGGCGCGTGCCCGGATGTGGCGCCTCCGGAGGAGCCTGCCTCCTGAGGCCCTGAACCAGGTGATGTCTTCTTCTTCTTGGGAGCTACTCCAGGGAGGTTTCTGTTCTTGCTGTCTGGGTCCTCGATTGACGCGGCTTGGAAGGCGCGCTCGAGGGAGCACATCGCATCCTTCTCTTCATAGGGGACCGTGATGACCCTGCCACTTCCTGGCATCTTGAGGACGTTGTAGCCATGGTGAGTCACTGCCATGCACTTGGCCAGGGCTGGGTACCCGAGGATGGCATTGTATGGCAGGCGAATGTGGGCGACGTCGAAGTCAATGAGCTCGGTGTGGTAGTTGTTGCGCTGTCCAAAGTGACGGGGAGGCGGACCTGCCCTATCGGGACAGTGGAACCATCAGTGACTCTTGAGAAGGGCTTGGTTGGCTGAAGCTGATCGTATGGCACTTGGATATTGTTGAACGTATCGACGTACAGGACGTTGAGCCCTGCCCCGCCATTGATGAGGGTCCTGGTAACTTGCACAAAGCTGATGACTAGGGAGCAGAGCATCGGAGGACACCGGCCGTTGCCGCGCACTTGAGCTGATCCGTTGAGCTGAACGTGATGGCACACGTGGACCACCTAAGAGGGCGCGTGGCCTCAAGCTTGGGGAGGACTGCATTCACCTCGCGAGCAAACTGCTTGAAGATGCGCTAAGAGGCAAGGGCCTGAGCGCCGCCCAAGATGCAAGCGATTGCATGCGGCTCCTGGAAGCCCCCAGCCCCCTCGTCCTGATGATGGTCTTCATTCCTTCTTGGTGGTGGTGGCAGAGGAGGAAGTCCTGCGTTGCCTTGCGGGCGATCCTCACAAGGATGATCCCTCCAAGCTCCCTCGCGAGGCTGGTCCTGCCAGCGGTCCTTGTGAGGCCGGTCACGCCACCCTTGGCGAGGGCCACAATCGTCCCATCGTCCTCCACATCTTGCTCCGCCTCAGCCGTAGCCCCAATCGTTGCGCTTGGGGCGTCGACCGACTCGTCCTTCTCACATGGCCCTGAGCTCTTGGCATTCATTGGTGTTGCGGGTATGGAGATCGTGGTACACACAGTACCGGCTGCCCTTGGACGACTCCGGCTGGTCCCTGCCGTGCTTTGTGTTTGGCTCTGCTCCGAGCACAGCTGCCCCCTTGCGCTTCACATCCTTGGCCTTGGCTTTCTTCTCTTCTGGGTCTGTTGCTGGGAGCTCGAGAAGGGAGAGGCGTCCTTCCTCAGCCCTTGCACACTTGGTCGCCAGGTTGAACAGCTCCAGAGACGTACACAGATCTTTGTGGATCGCCAGCTCCTCCTTCATATTGACGTCACAGACGCCATCAGAGAATGCTGAGATGATGGCCTCCTTGGTCACCCTGGGAATCTTGAGGCGAGCGTTGTTGAAGCGCTGGATGTACTTGTGCAAGGTTTCTCCGGGCTGCTACTTGATGCGGCGCAGGTCACCCACGGCCAGCGGACAATCGCGCGTGCCCTGGAAGTTGGCGATGAAGCGAGTGCGCATCTCGTCCCAGGAGGAGATCGTGCCAGGGGCCAGGTTCAGGAGCCAGGTGCGGGCGCCGTCCTTGAGTGCCATGGGAAACCAGTTCACCATGAACTTTTCGTCCCCGTTGGCGGCTTCGATCCCCAGCTCGTAGAGCTGTAGGAACTCCGCGGGTTCGGCAGTGCCGTTGTAGCGAGGAGGCAGGTCAGGCTTAAACTTGCCTAGCCAGGCGACACTGCGTAGCTCAGTGGTGAAGGCGCAGCAGCATGCGGTAACCCCCGGAGCTCTCTGCTGATGCGGGGCTTGCTCATGGAGATTCCCGCACGCTGCTGCCTGGAGTAGCATGGGGTCTTGACGTGCTAGCGCTGGGATGCGGTTGTGGTGCACCGGTGCCGGGAGCACGCGCGCACCTTCTTGGGGACGAGGGATTTCTTGGCAGCTCCTTTCTTGTCGCGCGGGCGCCGGACGCGGTGGATCTCATCCTGGGGCCGTGCGCCTTGGAGCCAAGACGCCGTCTTGGGGAGGAGGTGGCGGAGGTGCCTCCTGATCTGCGCCTCCTACACAGGACGGAGGGCGAGGCAACGAGAGGGACGGCGCGGGGGAGCCCCCTGCAGCGCTGACGAGCTCAGTGTTGCGGGTGAGCCACTCCTTATAGAGGTCGTCGACGGGGCGGTAGTGCAGGAGCTCACGCGCCAAGAGCAACGTGGCGTGCGCGTCCGTGGGGGAGCGACAGGCGTGGGACGATGAACCAGCTGGAGTCAGCGACGGGGTGGCGGTGTGACCTTCCCGCCACACCGAAGGATGCAACGACAGGGTGGCGGTGCGACCTTCCCGCCACACCGAAGGATGCAGCGACGAGGCCTGCTGCTCGTTCCCCGCCGGGCCGGCGACGGCGTTGGCGGCAGGCGACGGGGAACGACGGGGACACCCACCGACAGGAGCCGTCTGGGCAACGCGGGCGGCGAGAGCATCCCGACGCTCAGCACGAGCCTGGCGAGCGTCAGCCATGGACACGACGGAAGACCAAACGCGATACAGCGGAAGAAAGATTCCGGCGCACCCCTACATGGCGCGCCAAATGTCGGATGTTGGGTTCCGGCAGACCCTTAAGGTTCGAACTCTGGGGTGCGCACGAAGATCTTTCCCCTACCGACCTACGTCCGATCGCCTCGTGAGAATCTAACCTAAAATGATGAACAACACAAGGGACACGAGATTTATACTGGTTCGGGCCAAAGTTGTGGTGTAATACCCTACTCCAGTGTGTGGTGTGGTGGATTGCCTCAGGGGCTAATGATGAACAATACAAAGGAAGAACAACCTCGCGAGAGGTGTTCGTGAGCTGGTGCGATGAACTGCCTGGGTGAGTTCAATCGCCCCTTAGATGCTGAACCAGATGCCCCTATTATGTGGTGGCTATCCCTATATATAGTGGCCCTGGGCCTCTTCCCAAATATTGAGCGGGAAGGGCACCAACAATGGCCATTTCAAAGGGGAACATCTAGTACAAGTTATCTTGACTAAAGTTG
The DNA here is from genome assembly GCF_002162155.2 of Triticum dicoccoides. Lineage (NCBI taxonomy): Eukaryota > Viridiplantae > Streptophyta > Magnoliopsida > Poales > Poaceae > Triticum > Triticum dicoccoides. Next base: position 201,649,415 of record NC_041381.1, on the reverse strand, counting down.
GTCTTCGGCTGCCAAAGGCACTGGCGATGATGCCGTCCTGGGCTCCACGGTGACCTCCATCCTGCCGCTCTGCTGGTCTTGGTCTCGTTGCACCGAAATGGCAACCTTTGCCTGATGCCTCGGTACTCCATGCCTGTGCTTGCCCCCTTTGCACCAAAGAGGAAACAAGGACACTACGCAGGCCGGCGCCCACCTGGTCTCGATCATCATGGCTTGCATCACGGGCACCTCACGAGGTACCCTGCCTTGATCTTTCCACCTCCTTGCGAGCTTGCCTGGCGAGGCCGTTCCTAAGGAAGCCTTGTGTGGTCCGCCCCGCGAGGCTTGGCCCCTCGCGAGGGTCTTGAGTATTGTGCTGATGAAGATGGGCTGTGCTGGGCTACCACCTGAGCCACGCCACAGGCCATAGGCAGGCAAGTCTAGGGACCCTCGTTCCCAGAACGCTGATAGCAGAGTTCTACCAAGCCGAAGAGGGGAGCTCGTCGGAGAAGTTGTTCTGGTCTCAGTATCTTGGTACAGAACATCCGATGCCCTTGAGCGACCAGCTGAAGCAACTGGTCGAACTGCACAAGGCGGCCGAACTGGCCATGAAGGACCTAATAGTCCAGGTGTGGCCTGCCGAGCCTTTGCCCAGCAGCTACTTCGGCCTCGTGAAGCGGCTTGTAAATGCCTGCCTGCGGCTTGAAGTCATAAAGCGGTCATTTTGCATTGAAGGTGCACGCATGTCCTTCGCCCACGCGAAAGTGCACTAGGCAAAGATGGATGCCGAGAAGCTGATGACGGAGGGGCCACCGAAGGGCAAGGAGCACCGCCATCCCGAAAAGTATTATGACAGTGTCCTGAAGAGCTCCCGCCTTGTGGCAGAGCAATGTGCTAAGGATGTAATCTTTGAGTGAATGTACTCATTTTATCCTGTAATATGAAAACAAGTTCATTTGCGCAATATAACGCTTGTTGATTTAAAATTTTACCTTCTGTGCGGCCGCTTACAAAATATGAGAGTTGGCTAGTCATCGGCTTCTTCCCCCATGTAACTAGTACAGGGGTGTTCGGGATATATCTAAACACTCTTTTATCCAAATTTTTGGTCCTTTAAGGAGGTGTTTAGCACAACCAACAAGGCAGTCGGACTATATAGCTTTATCACCTTCACTTAGCCATAGAAGTTCTATAATTTCAATTTTGGCGTAGCCCCTGGTATTTGGAAGGCCGAACTCGGGGCGATATACACGCCTAAATCGGATAGAGACTGATTCCTCGCCCAAAGTGTAAAAAATCTTTAAGGATTTGGAACCTCTCGAACAGCGACCAGCTCTCGTCGCATCATGACAGTCAGTTTCCGGCTTTCTCTACTGAGGTGCTCGTCCGGAAGAACCGGGACACAATCGCAGTAGTTGTCCATGTGCCACCTTAGCCGATATAGCGGAATGTAAGGCAGCAAAACATGGGAGCCGGGCAACCCAACTATTGACCCAAGACATGATTCAGAGCTGATGCATATAATGCTATAAGTTCGGGGTGCCACACTGTCGAAAGTGTTCGGACTTTTCTTGCCATGTTATGGGGTACACTGAAGCCCCTGGCGAACTGAACGTACCAAAATGTACGGGTGCAATTTGTAATAAATAAATAGTCAAGGAAAAAGAAAAATAAATGTAATAATAAGCTGACGTTGTACATTGTTTTCCATTGTTTATTTGAATGATATGTCACGGCGTATGTATACAGCGATAAGCAAAACGGGACTATTTGACATGTCCTAACCAAGAGAGAGTTGCGTGTGGGTATGTAAAAATAGGTATTGCGATCGTTATCAGAGACCACCTAGGGATTCCCTCGTATGTCAAAGCTTCTTGCCTCGTTGGTGTTTCTGTCCCGTGATGGGTCCGATAATCAGGTTATAATGAGATAGGGACCTGAAAGAAAGAAAAGAGTGAAGCTATACGGGTCCTGGGGCGGTTGAGCCGCATTGTGGGCCGCGTGCTAGCTGTGCCTCCACCTATGCCCATGGTATTTTAAGTGTGTAATTATGTACGCGCGACACAAATTTCACCGCTTGACTGGGACTAGGACGGAGGTCGAATTGCTAAGCAAGCTCTCGACGGGCCGGATGATCCTGTTGTAGAGTACTTTGGACTCGCTTGACAGTGTCCGGGAGCTTTATTGCCGAATTGGAGGTCAGCCTAAGGAGGCTGCTCTGTACTTCTACTGCGAGGACCGCAGTGTGCTCCTCCGTACGGAGGGAGCGCTCTATGTTTCCATTGACTGTTATAACCCTGCGAGGTCCTGGCATCTTGAGCTTGAGGTAGGCATAGTGCGGCACCGCATTGAATCTGGCGAATGTGGTTCGTTCGAGCAGTGCATGATAGCCACTGCGGAAGGGGACGATATCGAAGCTTAACTCTTTGCTTCGGAAGTTGTCCGGAGATCCGAAGACTACTTCCAATGTGATTGAGTTTGTGCAACAGGCCTCTACACCTGGTATGACACCTTTAAAGGTGGTTTTGGTGGGTCTGATCCTTGAGGGATCGATGCCCATTTTGCGCATTGTGTCCTGATAGAGCAGGTTCAGGCTGCTGCCACCATCCATGAGGACTCGTGTGAGGTGGAATCCGTCGATGATAGGGTCAAGGACCAGTGTGGCCGAACCGCCATGACGGATACTGGTCGGATGGTCCCTGCGATCAAAAGTGATCGAACAAGAAGACCATGGGTTGAACTTTGGGGCGACTGGCTCCATCGCATAGACGTCCCTTAGTGCACGCTTCCGCTCCCGCTTGGGAATATGGGTGGCGTATATCATATTTACCGTTTTTACTTGGGGAGGAAATTTTTTCTGTCCTCCTGTGTTCGGTGGCTGGGGCTCCTCGTCGTCATCACTATGCGGCCCCTTTTCCTTGTTTTCGGCATTCAACTTGCCGGCCTTTTTGAACACCCAACATTCTCTGTTGCTGTGGTTGGCCGGTTTATCGGGGGTGCCATGAATTTGACATGAGCGATCGAGTATGCGGTCCAGACTGGACGGGCCCGGATTGTTTCTTTTGAATGGCTATTTCCGCTGACCGGACTTAGAGCCACTAAATCCGGCATTTACGACCGTGTCTTCGGCGTTATCGCCATTATTGCGACGCTTATATCTGTTGCGTCGGGGCTTGCCGTTGCTATCTCTGATGTCTGAGGTGCCAGGATTTCTTGATGTGCTGTTGCTACGGGCCAACCAACTGTCCTAGCTCACAGAAAAGAGGGCAATGAGTGTCATGAGGGCTGCCATGGACTTTGGCTTCTCTTGGCCGAGGTGTCGAGCAAGCCATTCGTCACAGATGTTATGCTTAAAGGCCGCTAGGGCTTCGACATCCGGACAGTCGACAATTTGGTTCTTTTTAGTTAGGAACCGAGTCCAGAATTTCCTGGCTGACTCTCCGGGCTGTTGGGTTATGTGACTTAAGTCATCAGTGTCCGGTGGTCGCACATAAGTACCCTAGAAGTTGTCAAGGAATGCGTCTTCCAGGTTCTCCCAACTACCAATGGAGTTTGCCGGCAGACTATTCAGCCAATGCCGAGCCGGTCCCTTGAGTTTTAGTGGGAGGTACTTGATGGCATGCAGATCATCGCCGCGGGCCATATGAATGTGGAGAAGGAAATCTTCGATCCATACCACGGGGTCTGTTGTTCCATCATATGGTTCGATGTTCATGGGTTTAAACCCTTCTGGGAACTCATGCTCCATTACTTCATCAGTGAAGCATAGGGGGTGTGCGGCGCCTCTATGTCGGGCTACATCATGACGCAGTTCAAATGAGTATGGTCTGTTGTATTCGGCCCGGGAAAATTTGTATTTAGTATATCCGGCGTGGCGGTCATCGTCATGCGTTGGGGCGCGCCCCCGTGATTCGTAGATCGATCTTGACTGGTCCGCTTTGTTTTCCAACTCATCTTGCACGTCTTGCATGTATCCCCGGGCCTTCGTGTTTTTGTTTGATTGGCGACGGGGTGTGGGCTGGTGTTCGGTTTGATACGCCGCTTTGTCTCGGCCACGAGGTGGCCGGTCAGCCGCATCCTGCGCTGGTAGTGTAGGCTCTAGTGCCTCCTCCTCAAATTGAGGTAACAACCTGTGCTTCGGGTAACTTTTGGTTGGGCGCTCGAGTCCGTATTCCTCGGCTGTCAGGACCTCAGTCCATCTATCAGTTAGCAGATCTTGATCAGCTTGAAGCTGCTGCTGTTTTTTCTTCAGGCTTTTTGCAGTGGCTATAAGCTGGCGCTTGAAGCGCTCCTTCTCCATGGGATCCTCAGGCACGATAAATTCTTCGTCACCGAGGCACACCTCGTCTTTGGAGAGGGGCATGTAATTGTCATCCTCTGAGTCTCCATCCATTGCCTGTTCATCAGGGCTAGCATGCCCATCCTCCCATCCGGCTTGCTTGAAGCTTGGCTGGGCGGGATTGTTTTCGTCTTCGGCATCATCCGGAGTGCTATTGTCTCTTGTGCCGGTATCGCTATTTTTGCTATGGCGGGGCTTAGAGCGGCGCCACTGATGCCGGCGCTTAGATTGCTTCTCAAGGGGATTATCCTCCATTGCCTCATAGCCATTGCTTTCTTTGGGTGTGTCCACCATATATATATATCATATGATGAGGTGGATGTCTAGTGCCCTGTGGGCGGTGGTTCCTGTTCTTCTCTGGCATCGTCGTCCATACCGTCGATGTCTTCGGAGTCGAAATCAAGCATGTTGGTTAAGTCGTCGACAGTGGCTATCAAGTGGGTGGTGGGTGGGTAACGAATTTCTTCGTCGTCCGCTTCCCACTCAAGCCGGACATAGTTCGACCAAGAGTCTCCTGACAGGGAGAGTGACTTTAATGAATTTAGCACATCGCCCAAGGGCGAGTGCCGAAAGATATCCGCGGAGCTAAACTCCATAATCAGTGCCCAGTTAGATACGACGGGCACGGATGTACGCGGTTCGGAACCTATGACCGGAGACGAGTCTGGAGGTCCATTGACACGGACCTCATTGGAAGTGAGATCTGTGTTCGGCTCTATCGCCGTTGAGTGTGCGGCCTCCGTGGCGGGGTTCATCCACCCGTCCTCGGATGGCACGGTCTGCTCCAGATTTAGAGCCGGGGCAGCTGCAGGTGTGATCTCCCGAACACCTTCCGATGGCAGATCTAAGTCATGCTCGTCGTGATTGTGCGGCGCACCTGTCATGGGCTCAAATCCGTTGAGGATCAAGTCTCCGCGGATATCGGCAGTGTAGTTCAGGCTTCCAAACCTGACCTGATGGCCAGGGGCGTAGCTATCGATCTGCTCCAGATGGCCAAGCGAGTTGATCCGCAGTGTGAAGCCGCCAAATACGAAAATCTGTCCGGGGAGGAAAACCTCACCCTGGATCGCATCATTGTAGATGATTGAAGGAGTCATCAAGCCTTACCGTGACGACACAGTTGAACCCTCAATGAAAGCACCAATGTCGGTGTCAAAACCGGCGGATCTCGGGTAGGGGGTCCTGAACTGTGCGTCTAAGGCTAATGGTAACAGGAGGCGGGGGACACAATTTTACCCAGGTTCGGGCCCTCTCTATGGAGGTAATACCCTACTTCCTGCTTGATTGATCTTGATGATATGAGTATTACAAGAGTTGATCTACCACGAGATTGTAGAGGCTAAACCCTAAAATCTAGCCTATGATTATGATTGTTCTCGTCCTACGGACTAAACCCTTCGGTTTATATAGACACTGAAGGGGGCTAGGATTACACAGAATCGTACAGAGAAGGAAATCTATATATCTGAATTGCCAAGCTTGCCTTCCACGCAAAGGAGAGTCCCACCTGGACACGGGACGAAGTCTTCAATCTTATATCTTCATAGTCCAACAGTCCGGCATAAGCATATAGTTTGGCTGTCCGAGGACCCCCTAATCCAGGACTCCCTCACCCTCAACAACCGCCTCAGGGCGAACCTCACGAGTTCCAAAGGATGACACCTCGGGAACCCCAAGCAGCGTCGGCACCTCGACAGCTGCACCTCCGGCCTCAAGCGACGCTTGCCTCCCTGCACCCACTCCTGGGGCAAGCTCGGTGCTGGCGGTAAGGTGGGGAGCCACGGTGACAGGATTCTCGCGAGGCCCCACAAGGCCAACCGGACGCAACCCCCATTCATCGAAGGAAGGCATCTATCCCGGGAACTCAACCCTGTTCGAGCAGAGATACAAAAGACCACCCCCTTGTGACATGTCGCCGGGCGAGGGGTTGCCAATCAAGAACTCAAGCATTGTCCTCTGCACTTCGGGCGAGAGCTCCGACTCCTGAAGCCTCATGCGATCCTGGTCACCAGTGAGGGCCCACATCGGCCGGGAATGGCACTAGAGAGGGGCAATGCGACACTAGAGGAACTCCTTCACCACCCGGGACGCGGTCACGCCGAGATCTCTCAACCTCCTCAACCGGAGCCAAACGAAGGGAAGCCGAGGACTAACGAGCCTCTCATGGCCCCAGCCGGGGTTGGGGACAGCGGGCAATGACGGAGGCGAGAGCAGGGGGCTGAGCACTCCGACATCCACATACACCCATCGCGTCTGGAATCCACTCGTGGACGGCGGGAGATCAAAATAAATCCCCAAGGCGGCTGTCTCTACCACAGCCTGGAAGCTCACGCACCCCGAGCACTACGAGGGGTTGGTCAGGTGCAGCGAGAAGAAATGGCACAAGAGGGTGACGGAAGGAGCAATGGCTACCATGTCTTCGCAAGCAAAGGCGAAGATGGTGAGAAGGGCAACAGATTGGGGATCAATATGCATCATGTGGATCTGGTAACGGGAAAGCACTATGTTGAAGAAGGCGGAGAAAGGGGGAACCAGCCCATCCCATAGGGCGTCGACGAAGAACCGAACCTGAGTGACTGTCCTATCAATGGAGGCGCGGGACGCAGGCCAAGCCGCCGTCTTTCCCCACTCGCTGAAGCTGGAAGCGAGCGCAGGGCAGACCTTGCCCATGGCCTCCACGCTACTAGGAAAAGGGCTATAGATAGGATTGATACTAATGGCGTACCGTGGAAGCAGTGCGCCACTACTATATACTAATGGCGCACCAGTTGGTGATGCGCCATTAGTGTGGAAGACACTAATGACGCACCGGAAGCATGGTGCGCCACTAGTATTTTTTTTTCATTTTTCCATACATACTAATGGCGCATCAGGTCGAAGTGCGCCATTACTAGTTCTAACTAGTAATGGCGCACCAGGCAGATCATGCGCCATTACTGTATTTTTTTTATTCTTTTTTTTGCAAATTTACTAATGGCGCACGATTTCACAGTGCGCCATTACTAGTTTAAACTACTAATGGCGCACTATGGCCCGGTGGCGCCATTAGTATAT
>NC_041381.1:201637497-201641781 GCF_002162155.2 Triticum dicoccoides | reverse complement strand
TGGTGCGCCATTAGTAACCTGGGACCCCAACAAGATATTTTGGACAGCCCCACACCTACCCACTCACTTTCCCCACTTCATTCCCTCCACCTCCTTCTCCAAGCTTTCGGCTGCCTCCTCCTCCTCACCTCATTTCCACCATAGATTCATCAAAATTAAGTGGTGAAATTACCTTTTTTGATAGGTAAGTAAGGGGAAAGCTATCTTCATGATGTAGATCTACTTTTTTTCTCCCTAGCTCGCTCCAACAACTTACACATGCACTTTTTGTGGCCTAGATAGATCTATGTATGTTTGTGGTGTTGCATGTGTTTGTGGTGTTGCATATATGTTTGTGTTTGCAAGTACCGGTATTTGAAATGCGATAGTTGCCAATATTTTGCCGGAATGTTGATTCATTTCCGTTTCGGCGAGAATTTTGGCACTATGCATTCTTTTTTGTCCTATTTTAGGGAAGGTCATGCCAAATTTTTTCTTGGTTCTAAAATATCGTTTTGCTCTACCCCGCAGGCGACCATGGTCCGCACGATGACTGAAGGCATTGTGAATAGGTTTTTGAGCTCCGCGAAGGCCGAGATGCTTCAAAAGAACGAGACGGAGATAAGATGTCCATGTCGAAGATGCAAGCTGAAGAGCCTTATTGCGGACCCGGATTCCGGGCAGGTGCGGGACCACCTGCTCTTGCGTGGTTTCATGGATGGCTATCGGTGGCAAGGTGATGAAGATGACTATGAAGTCGTCCATGGGGGCCGGGCAAGAAATGAGGAAGGGCAACAAGACAAGTACCACCGCAGCGAGGGCGGGCGAGAAGACGAAGAATCTCCAGGACATGATCACGGTGGTGATGCTGTACACAGTCATCATGTAGAAGATGTCGTACATGATGATGAGGAAGATCAAGACGAAGGGCATGATCATGAAGATGAAGATGCCGGAGCAGACAACGATGGAGGCTGGGTGCAGGACCCTCATATTCAAGAGCTACTTCTCAAGCAGACGGATAACGCAAGAGCTGCCGCCCGAGAGAAAGCCAAGCTGGATCAACTGGAGATAGACGCGGTTACTCCATTGTATGAAGGATGCGGGCCCGAGGATACCCGCCTGAAAGTGACGCTCATGGCTCTAGAGATGAAGGTAAAACACAAAATGACCGATGCATGCTTCGACGAGAACATGTCATTCTGGCACGAACGTCTTCCCAAGGGGAACAAGTGCCCGACCAATTTCGAGGAGGCGAAGAAAATCGTGTGTCCTCTGGATTTACCGCACGTGAAATACCATGTGTGCATGAACAATTGCATCATTTATCGGGACGAGCACGCGGAGTCTACCATATGTCCAGTGTGCGGCGTCACTCGATACAAGAAGAGGAAGAAAGCTCCTCGAAAATCGGTGTGGTACTTTCTGATCACTCCTCGTCTGCAGCGGTATTTAGCGGACCCTAAGGTAGCAAAGCTCCTGCATTGGCACGCGGATAGGGAGGAGAAGAAGCGGGAAGATGACAGAAATGATCTGGAGATAAATAAAAAAGACAAGATGCTGAGTCACCCTAAGGATGCGAGCCAGTGGCAAGCGTTGAACTTTGAATACCCAGAATTATGGAAGGATCCAAGGAACATTGTTCTGGGCACGAGCACCGATGGAGTCAATCCGTTTGGCAGCCAGAGAAGCACACATAGCACCTGGCCTGTGTTTGTGTGGATGTACAACCTTCCCCCCTGGTTGTGCATGAAGAGGAAGTACATTCACATGAGTATGCTAATTGAAGGACCGAAACAACCAGGGAACGACATCAATCTGTATCTGGGGCTGCTGAAGGAGGAGCTAGACACGCTATGGAAAATGCCAGCCAATACGTGGGACACCGCAGAGAAAGAATATTTCCCTATGAGAGCCGCACTGCTCACGACGGTGCACGACTATCTCGGTTACGGATATCTCGCGGGCCAGGTAGTCCATGGATTTTCTGGATGCATAAGGTGCATGGATGACACAACGTATCGCCAGCTAGATAGAGATCCCAGGTCTTCGAAAACCGTGTTCATGGGACATCGAAGGTGGCTTCGCGACGATGACCCGTGGAGGAAACGCAAGGATCTGTTCGATGGTGAAACTGAACCCCGAAAACGCCCGTGTACGAGGAGCGGCGAGGAAATAGACGAGCTGTTGAAAAATTGGAAAGACTGCCCACTGCCGGGAAAGAAGCAAACGGCGCCAGAGCCGGGAAAGAAGCGAAAGGCGCTAGAGCCGCTGCTGAAGGTATGGAAAACAAGGTCTGTTTTCTGGGACTTGCCGTACTGGAAGATCCACCGTGTGCCTCACAGCATTGATGTCATGCATATCATGAAGAACGTGTGCGAGAGTCTGCTTGGTACCCTGCTCAACATGCCAGAGAGGACCAAAGATGGGCCGAAAGCAAGGGAAGACTTGAAATCAATGGGCATCAGGCAGGAGCTTCACGCTAATGATGATGATGATGATGATGAGGCGAAGCAGGACACAGAAAGTCGTCGCAAAGGCAAAAAGGCCAAGAAGACCGGAAATGACTACCCTCCCGCGTGCTTCACTCTAAGTCAGGAGGAGATCGAGCAGTTTTTCACCTGCCTCCTAGGAGTAAAACTTCCTTATGGGTACGCGGGGAAGATAAGCAGATACCTAGACCTAGCGAAGCAGAAGTTTAGCAGGATGAAGTCTCACGACTGTCACGTGCTGATGACGCAGATACTTCCAGTTGCAATCCGTGGGATCATGGACACGCACGTCCGTGAAACTCTATTTGTCCTATGCAACTTTTTCGATGTCATCTCTCGGAAGTCGATTGGCGTGAGGCAACTCAGAAGGCTACAGGAAGAGAACATGGTGATACTATGCGAGCTTGAGATGTACTTCCCGCCCGCATTCTTCGATGTTATGGTGCATCTGCTGGTCCATATCGTGGAGGATATCATCCAACTCGGGCCGACGTTCCTGCACAGCATGATGCCGTTCGAAAGGATGAATGGTGTCATCAAAGGATACGTTCGCAACATGTCACGTCCAGAGGGAAGTATAGCCAGGGGCTTTCTGACCGAAGAGTGCATCTCCTATTGCACGAATTATCTAGGCATCGAGAACCCCGTTGGTCTTCCCGTCAACAGGCACCTCGGCAGGCTCACTGGATGGGGTCACCGTGAGGGTCGCCGCGAAATGCATGTCGACTTCGAGGGTCGACTCGCTGACTTTGAAAGAGCAAACCTAGTCGCGCTACAACACATAGATGTGGTCGATCCTTGGGTGGTAGAGCACAAAACCTTTATTGAGAAGACGTACAATGACCGAGGCCAACAGAGGATGGACGGAGATATAATCAAAGAGCACAACTCATGTTTCACGCGTTGGTTCAAGCAGAAGCTTCTGTCGTACCCTTTACATGAGGATTCTTCCACGGAAGAACAACTCATATTCGCCTTGTCACAGGGCGCCAAGCACAACCTGATGACCTATGAGGCGTACGATATCAACGACTACACATTCTACACCGAGAACAAGGACATGAAGAGCGATGGTTATCAGAACTCCGGGGTAACGATGGAATCCTACACCGGCAATGACAAGGACAGATACTACGAAAGGATCGAGGAGATCTGGGAGCTGAGCTACGCTGGAGAGAAGGTCCCAATGTTCCGTGTCAGATGGGCCAAGAGCGTCCTAAAAGAAGACCGGTATTTCACCACCATGGTTATACCCGAAGCCAAATCCAAGACCGCGGGCGCAAACGTCACCGCGAAAAATGAGCCATGGGTACTGGCTTCCCAAGTGGACCAATGCTTCTTCATTACCGACCCATCAAAGCCCAGTCGTGTGTCGTGAGGAGAGGCAAAAGGAAGATCATCGGAATGGATGGAGTAGCCAATGAGCAAGACTTTGACAAGTACAGCGACCCGAAGATCGAACATGACGACAACGATGAAGTAGCAACACACACCACAAGAAGAAGCAGGACCACCCTACCTAAAGGACGTCCGTTCCACAGAAGAACTCCATTTGCGAAAAAGAAGGGCAAGAAGATTGTGAACAGATAGCTAGCTAAGATCGATTGTATTTAAATCGTAGTCTTCATTTCTCGATTGTATTTCATGGGAACTTTTTGATATCATGAATATTTTTAAATTTCATGGGCACTTTTTGAATTCATGAGGACACTTGATCTCGATCCCCCTCCATCTCGATCTCGATCCCACCCGCACCCTCCCCCGCTAGCTCCACCGCCGCCGACGACCCACCGCAACCCTCCCCTGCTCCACC
>NC_041381.1:201578407-201636933 GCF_002162155.2 Triticum dicoccoides | reverse complement strand
TCCACCGCCGGCGCCGATGATATTTTCAAGTAACAAATTTGAACATATTTTTTAAAAATTATTACTGTTTTTATAAAAAAAAATTACTATTATGATTTAAACAAGTTTGAACATATTTAAACATAAATAAATATCAAACAGGATTTAAAATGCATAAAAAAATATTGGGGAGCCTGGGAGTCGAACCCAGGACCTCCTGGTGTGTGTGCTACATACTGACCAGTCGGGCTAGTGGGCAGGTTCTGTTGTATATTGGGTTAGGTGGTATATAACCTGACAAGTCGGGCTAGATTAAATTACTTATGGCGCACCCCTCGGTGGTGCGCCATTGCTATGGATGTACTTATGGCGCACCCCTGGGTGGTGCGCCATTGCTAAGCCTCCCCCACACTAAAAATCCCCAATCCCTCACATTTCTCTCTAATCCCTCCCCTGCCTCATCTCCCCCCACACCCGACCGTGCTCGCCGTCCGTGCTCGCCGTCCCGGGCCGTGCTCGCTTCCCCCGCCGCACCCGACCACCTCCCTCATCGTCCCCCCTCCGCCCGCGCCCGCGCCCTCGCCGTCCCCCTCCCCCTGCGGCCCCGCCTGCGTCAACCTCCCTCCCGAGCGCGACAGCTAGGGTTCCTAGCCGCCGCCACCGCTGCCGGCCCACCACCGCGGCGTGCCCAGCCGGCCGAACCCTCCGCTTCCCAGCTGCCCCTGCCTTCCTCCACCACCGGTCACCTACGCAGCAGCCGGCGAGCCAAGGACGGTGCCGTGACCCTCGCCACCACATCCTGTCGTCTCTTCCTGCGCGTGGCCAGCGGCTGCTCTCCTTCGACCGCGGCTTGGGGTGAGCCTCTCTTCCTTGCCTCTATGCTTCTTGTCCATGTCAATGTTCCCTGTTCCTCTCTTGTTACACGGATCAATGGATGTTAGATAGATGTATGTATGTTGATGTTAGTTAGGTATATGATGCTTGATGGATGGATGGATGAGTTGTGCTAGTTGCTTGCTAGATGGATGGATAGTAGTTTGGTTCTGTTTTTGCTGGTGTTTGGTTCTAAAGATGAGTAGCAATTGTAGTAGGAAGATGATGCATAGTAGTTTTATGTTGTTGTAGTAGTTGTAGTTGTAGATACAGTAGCAGTATCATGTGCTACTATTGTAGATACAGTAGTTGTAGGAACATTAGATACAGTAACAAGTGTCATGTTATTGTATTAGATACAATAGTAGTATCATGTGCTGCTGAAGATGAGTAGTTGTAGGAAGATGATGCCCTAATGGAAGTGACATGAATATTTGGCATACCTTTTTTTTCTTGTAGAATTTTTTTATTGACGGTATAAATGAATCAGAGACTCGCTAGGTAGGTTCTCCTAATTAATTAGAAATGATGCATCTTGCAATTAGGGGGAATATTGCAACCTGCTGCTAAACTAGATCATGAATATGTCATTGCTTTTCAGTGAGCTCCTAAGTGTACAAGGCAGCAAGGAGCAAGCGCATCATATATAATAATGTTGTGTTTGTTCTGGCTGACTTTGGGAACAGATTCAAAGACAAATAAAAAATTCAGAAAAGAATTTTCCTCTCACTACATCTCTTTCCATCTGGTTTGTCGATGTTGGTTCATTAATCTTAAGCCCATCATGTTTGTTGGTTGTTTGCTGTCATGTTGTTATTACTTCCATTAGGGCATCTGTTGGTTCATTAATCTTAAGCCCGTTATTCCATGGAATAGCTGAACTATAATACTATTATTCATTTATAATGGCTAACAACCAGACATGTGAATCTGTTCTTGCTACTCCTTTTCCCTTTTATTAGAATCATCATATACAAATTAGAACCTTTCTAACATCTGCATATTTCAGGTTTCCGAGGAGGTAAAGGAAGTGAAGTTCAGACAGTGCAGCAGCAGCAACACCTCCAAGGTGAGAAATATGTTCCTATTTATCTTTTTTTGCTCAAGTTCTTCAGTACATCATATAATATAGAGAAGTGCAGACCAAGTGGTGCAATCATATACATCTGCCACTTAAGTCATCCTTCCCTTTAAGCAGAGTGATGCCTTTCGATGTCACACAATAATGTTTGTTGCAAGAACATTCTGCTCTTAGTGTCCGTTTGTTTACAAAGATCCTCCTTATATATACTGATGATGAGTCTTGTTGAAACCTTACATATGTTGGTTCCTGCTTATTTGCTCCAATGGCACAAACTTGAGCTGCTAGCATAAAAAGTGTTGCAGGCAACAGAAAGTGAGAAGCTACTGTCAAAAACTTGAGCTACTGTCAAAAAATTCAATTAGGTACAGTTAGCATCATGTAAGAAAATGGCCATAATGTGCCTTGATAATGATGTATTTTGTCATAAAAATATATAGTGGACTGCCATGATAATGGCATGGTCCTGTGTTTGCAAGCTGTCATAATCTTCGGTTTACTTGACTTTTGAGCCTGCTAGTAATTTACTTCCATGAGTTGTTTTATTGAGATGGCACATTTGCAATGTAGTTTTATATATCTTTAGCCACTATTCATTAACAGCAAGTCAGTTTTGCTGCTGTTATGCCTGTATTCACTGCTGCTGCTGCTGTACTTGTGATGATGTTGTACTTGTGATGATGCTACTTGTGATCTTCTGAAATGACCCATTGGCGACTTCATTACGCGGGGATAATGATTTTGCAGGTACCCCGAGAGGCCCTTGAGTTTGCCAGAATTTCGATTAACTTCCGTTCTGGCAAATTCGGGTACTCCATATGTCCTATTTTCAACAAAGGTCATGCTGAAATTTTCCGTGAATTTTAGCATGACTTTGCTAAAAATAGGACATATGGGTTACTTGCGACTAATGCATGGGCCGGGGTATCTTAGTACTTAGTTAAGTAGGATCGACTACCCCGCCATTCTTGCTGCATTAAACCATAGGTGGCAATAGAGCCAAGTGATTAGGCCCAACTTAGAATTCTCCTTAGCATCGATAAACCCTAGATGATAAACCCAACATAGGTGGCCCAACCTAGGGTGCCTCGGCATCGATAAACCCTAAATGATGAAAACTTAACTTAGCATTTAGGGTGCCTCGGCGTCGACAAACCCTAAATGATGAAACCTTGGCTTCTATAGGGTGCCTCGGTGTCGATGAGAACCTAAATGATGTACACTTAGGCTTTTAGGGTGCCTCGGCATCGACAAACCCTAAATGATAAAAGCTTAGCTTCTAGGATGCCTCGGTGTCGACAAACCCTAAATGATGAGACCATGATCTTGTTCCTTGACAATAACCAACTTTTTGACCAAACTTTTTTCCTATTTAGAGCAAAACATGGCCCACAACAATGAGGCCGGTGGTTCGGGCGTCAAGCAATTCTGGGAGCTATCCCAGGAGATGGAGGAACAACCTCACCGCTATGAGGACGCCGCGGAAGACACCGATCCTGACTACACAACCCCTAGTGGCGTCGGGGATGACACCACTGATGGTGCCGCCGAGGATGCCACCACTGATGATGGCGGCGCACACACAGATGGCAGCCAACCGAAGAAGCAAAGGAAGGACCGGCGCCCGAATGCGCTCCGCACCCTCAAGGAGGAATTCACTCAAGTGGACTCCGACGGGAATCCAACGGAGCCCAAACATATAGTCAAGGGGTACGCGCTTCAGCTCGGGTGCATTCTCCGAAGCACCGTCTCGATCAACACCGATAACCTTAGGAATAAGGACCACGAGAATTTGCGCAACCTCCTCTTCACGAAGCTGCACGAACAATACAAGTTCCCCGCCCAATTTGAAAACACACGCCTCTCAGGGAATAAAGTGAACAGTGCCGCCCTCACGAAGATGAGCATGGCCCTGTCTACTTGGAGAAGCGCGGTGAAGAGAATGATTGATAAAGGTGATAGTTATGAGAAGATCAAGGCGAAATATCCTTTGATGAGTGAAGATGAGTACAAGGAGTTCAAGATCAAGTGTGAGAGCAACGCAACCTCCGAATCAAGTCAGTGGGGGAAAGAAATGCGAGAGCTAAACTTAGGGGAACACAAACTCGGTCCCGGCGGTTACAGAGTGGCGGAGCCTATATGGGACAAGGAGGACGCGGAGCGTGCCGAGCAAGGCCTACCGCCCCGCTTAGAGAAATACAGCGGTGACAAGCAGACCAGGAACTATGTCAGGGCCCGGTACAAGGAGGACCCGATAACAAAGGAGCTTACCAAGGATGCGAAGACCAGGGCGCTTGAGCTTGTTCTGTTAAGGAATACACCCCCGCGTAATTAGCTCCATATGGTTGCACTCTAATTAATCCCCAATATTTCTAAATGGTTCACGTTCCTTTCGCATGATATGAAAGCAGTAGCTCGGGGTCGTCTCAGAGCTCCCCTGTCGACACCCCTTTAAATAGGGAGTTGAACATAATGAAAAGCAAGGACAAGCTCACTAAGCCGACGTCAGCTGGTCGTGTGGCCGGCAAAGGCTTGTCCACAAAATGGGGGTCATACTATACCGCTGGTGTGCGGAAGGAGAAAAAGGCCAGCTCGGAAAGCCAGACGCGCGAGGTTGAAGCACTCAAGGCACAAATGGCGCGGATTCCGGAGCTTGTCCAAGAGCAAGTGGAACAACAACTAGGAACGAAGCTCAACGCCATGGTGCCTACGTTGATTCATGGGCTGACGATGTGGATTGCGGGCGGCCAACAGGGGCATCCCCCGGTTCCCAGCTTCACGGCCAGCAACTCGCACAGCGCGCAGGCGGCGCCATTGGTGTCTCCGGCGGCGGCGCCATTGGTGTCTCCAATGGAGGTGGTATTCATGTCTCCAGCGCAGGCACGGGCATTGGAGCTTAATGCACCTGGGTGTACGCCGGCCGGCACCTCGCCAGCAAGCGCCCCCTCCGTCAGTTGCATGCCCGCCGTTGGCGGTGCCTCGACATTAGCCGAGCCCGACGGCATCACGGTAACTAAGCCTCTCGGCCGATGACTTCATCTCCTTGCCTTTGACTGGGCATCCCTGACGCCCTGTACATATTTTCGCAGCGCACCGCCAACGTTCCTTGCACTCTTCTGCACTTCGTGGGCGCCGAGTTGGTCGATGTCGCCAAGGGCAAAATCGTTCAACCGGGCAACCCCATGTTCCACGGTAATCCGATGCCACCCACAGTGTATAGGGTTGAAGTGGTTCGGGTGCTGCCAGGCTGCGACGAGCTGTTACCTCCGGTTCGACCCGCTGGGGCCGACAAAGAAGATGAGATGACCCTCAGCGCCTGCGTAAACTGGCCGCTGCTTTGGCCGATGAGCCAGATTCGTTTGGGGGCGGGGGACACCACCCCACAGACAAGACCGCGAGTCGTGCCGGCGCCAAGCCATGGCAAGAACGCCGCAACACTACCGGACCTGCCGGACATCCCTATGGCACAAGATCCGGACAGCCCTATGGCATAGGATCCGGACGACGACAACAACGACGACGGTACATTTACCAAAGTCGATAAGTACTTTGCCGAACATGGGTACGCTGACGAGTTCTGCGAGCCTCTTTCTCAAGAACCCAACCAAGACAACCGCAATCTAGCTGGTACGGCGGAGAAATCCAATTGCAATAGGCGTCGTCTGGCGTTCAGTTCTCAGGAGACGCCTCCATCTCCCGCCTTCACCGAGCCTCAGATAGCTGAGGTGCGAAATATTATCAGCCCCAACACGCTCAAGAAGGCGGTCTGTGAGCAGAACTCGGTCCCATTACAGGAGATCAAGAAGAAGGGACGGAAACGAAAGACTAACAAGGGCGCCGATGCGAGCCAGCCGGCACCGAGTTTGATCCGTGCTCAGGACGGGCCACCTTCACCTAAGGATATCTCGAGGAGGGTGCATGTGGCGGGTAGGGCGATGCTACCACCAAATATGCTGAATGCTGAAACCGGTGCTATACGGAGTCTGCACGATAGTGTTCTTTCTTTGGAGAAGCGGTGTCTCAGAGAGAAGGATGTGGCATACCCGGTTTTCATGGCCAAGGTGCCAGAGGGCAAGGGCTTTGTGGATGGCGACATCGGGGGTATGATCGTCCTGCGGTTTGATGACATCTTTGCTATGTTTAACCTTCATCCGCTGCACTACACCTTCGTTCGGCTGTTTTCATTGAGTATGGAGATGCGGATCATTAGAGACAAGACCCCGGACATCGTGATAGTCGACCCCTTCTACATGCGTGCCAAGCACTTGAGCAGCGCTGGGGACCGCCAAGTTGCGAGTTCACACCTCGAAGGTGTCATTCTGGCAAACCCAGATAAGGATAACTTCCTTGTGGCTTACTTTCCCAAGTAAGTCATCCCTTAACCGCCCCGTAACATATGATTTCTTAGATTTCGATCGTTCTTTTTTTCTAACATTCTGTGTTCTGTGCAGTGACACACATTGCACACTCATCCTCTTAAGCCCGAAATATTCCATGGCCACGTATTTCGACCCGAACCGTAACTCCAAGATAGACTACACAAAGTCAAGAAAGTTCTTGATGATGTTCTCCCCGGCTATGCCCAATCTGGAGGCACCTTCACCAGGGCGTTTCATAAGTATGGCAAGCACATGTTCTCACACAATACGAAGTTCTGCTGCGTCAAGCAGCCGCCTGGCGGTCAGAAGGATGCCTACTACGCCCTCCATCACATGCGGGCGATCGTAAGGGACCATCATCAACTTCTGCTACCAGATAATCTCAAAGGTTGGGCCGCGAACTTGTCGGCAATCCAGGACGCGGACCTCAGACAAGAATTCTTTCGCATCCAGTCGGAGTTTGCGGACATCATCCATCAAGATGTCCTTCATACCTCGGGGCAGTTCTTCCTCGGATATCAACCATCCAACAATGAGATAGATGGAATGCTACAAATGCAGGGTGACAACGACCACGATTTCATGACCATCACGACAGACGGCGGCTTCATCCACGCTCCTGTCCGATGAGTCGAGTCGAAAGTAGTGATGTGTAGTTCTGAAACATTGATTGGCTCATGTTGTAATTAAACTTTAATGAATTCATATGTCTCTTTGGTTTGGACGGTCGTTCAACTTAGATGTAATTGATGCTATTTATTAGTAGGACCATGAATCATGCTATTAATGTCTTGCTTTTCTCTTCCGATCCTTTTGTTGCATACTTACATATTGCTTATGTATTGTCTGTTGTTTGGCTTGTGCATAGAGATGCCGTCGTATGCCGTGTACAAGGGTAAGGTTCCCGGAGTCTACGACGACTGGGAGGAGTGTTGGAGACAGGTTCACCATTTCAGCGGTAACAGTTACAAAGGGTACACCACTAGGGCGGAGGCCGAATCTAGATACGCCCGCTATCTAGCGGGAGAGAGGAGGGAGCGTTGGAGGAACCGGATGAAGACCAGTTTGATCGCGATGATGCTCATCGTGATGACCACAACTCTCTTCTATGTGATGGTAGTTTAGATGATTGATATCGACTTGTAATGTGAAGACAAACTCGATACTCACAGTCTTGAGACTTGTAATGTTTTATCTTTGTTCGGTCTTTTGAATTCGGAGACTAATATGATGAATTGTATTCGGAGACTAATCTTCTATTGTATTCGATGAATCTGATGTTGCTGTGTGCTGCTGTCTATATTCTGTCCAATAATATATTTTGTAACATGTGCAAAAATCAGAAAAGTAAAAAAAAATTCATACTAATGGCGCATCACCACCAGGTGTGCCATTAGTATGCCAAAGGAAACTAATGGCGCATCCACACAGCATACGCCATTAGTATGACAAAGCACATGCTTACGTATGGCCCCCTGGGAGGCATACTAATGGCGCATGGTGTTACATACTAATGGCGCACCAGTGGTGCACCATTAGTAAAAAATACTAGTGGCGTGCTACTAATGGCGCACTGGTAATGCGCCATTAGTAGGCAAAACCAGTGCACCATTAGTAGGGCTTTTCCTAGTAGTGCCAGGTTGAGCACCAGTGACCAGCCGACGGCGGGCTCGGTTTTCAGGGACAGATTGGCCAAGGGCAGAGGCCTCTTCCGCTTCTCCGCGCTGGTCGGCGCCATGGCAATGGAGGGTACAGAGCTCAAGTTAGATTGGGAGCAGAAGCAGGAGCTCGAGGGAGAAGGAGGAATAGGAAGCACGCTGCATGCAAGGAGGAAATAACTGTGTAGGGCACCGTGGCCGCCTAGCCAGGCGGATATTGGGGCAGCGTGGGGAAGCGGAGACGCCCACGTCCAATCAGTCGCCATGCGTCAACCAAGGCCGCAGGCTGTTGGGGCCCGCGGTGCTCCGCACTTGCCCTTTGGCTTTGTCGCTAAGCCAAGTCCGAGCGCGCCTTGGGCCCGGGGGTTACTGTCGGCGTTCTGGGAACGGGGGTCCCCAGACTTGCCTGCCTGCGGCCCGCGGCGTGGCTCCACCAGCGGCCCAGTATGGCCCGTCCTCATCAACCAACGCTCAAGACCCTCGCGGGGCAGACGACACAAGGCCTCCTCAAGAGTGGCCTCACCAGGCAGGCTCGCGAGGAGGCGGAGAGATCAAGGTAAGGGGTACGTCGCGAGGTTCCCGTGACGCAAGCCATGACGACCAAGGCCAGGCGAGCGTCAGCCCGCGGAGTATACTCATTTCCCCTTTGGTGTTAAGGGGGCAAGCACAGGCGTGGAGTACCAAGGCATCAGGCAAAGGTTTCCATATCGGTGCAACGAGACCAAGACCAGCAGGACGGCAGGATGGAGGTCATCGTGGAGCCCAAGACGGCGTCACCACCAGTGCCTTTGACAGGAGAAGACCACCTTTAGTCAGGATAGCTTGTACTAGCTGTCCCCTTTCAAAATGGCCATTGTTGGATCCCTTCCCGCTCAATATTTGGGGACAGGACCAGGGCCTTTCATAAGAATGATCATGATGCCCTCATGTCTGTATTTTATTTTATCGACACCTCTATCTCTAAACATGTGGACATATTTTTCGATATCGGCTTCCGCTTGAGGACAAGCGAGGTGTAAGCTTGGGGGAGTTGATACGTCCATTTTGCATCATGCTTTTATGTTGATATTTATTGCATTATGGGTTGTTATTACACGTTATGTCACAATACTTATGCCTATTCTCTCTTATTTTACAAGGTTTACATGAAGAGGGAGAATGCCGACAACTGGAATTCTGGGCTGGAAAAGGAGCAAATATTAGAGACCTATTCTACACAACTCCCAAAGTCCTGAAACTCCACGGAAGTTATTTTTGGAATTAATAAAAAATACTGAGCGAAGAAAGTACCAGAGGGGGGCCACCCACCGTCCACGAGGGTGGGGGCGCGCCCTACCCCCCTGGGCGTGCCCCCTGCCTCGTGGACCCCCTGGCAGTCCTCCAGTGGCCATCTTATGCTATATGAAGTCTTTTACCCTAGAAAAAACCATAAGCAAGCTTTCGGGGCGAAACACCGCAGCCACGAGGCGGAACCTTGGTGGAACCAATCTAGGGCTCCGGCGGAGCTGTTCTGCCGGGGAAACATCCCTCGGGGAGGGGGAAATGATCACCATCATCATCACCATCGATCCTCTCATCAGGAGGGGGTCAATCTCCATCAACATCTTCACCAGCACCATCTCCTCTCAAACCCTAGTTCATCTCTTGTATCCAATCTTTGTCCCAAAACCTCAGATTGGTACCTGTGGGTTACTAGTAGTGTTGATTACTCCTTGTAGTTGATGCTAGTTGGTTTATTCGGTGGAAGATCATATGTTCAGATCCTTTATGCATATTAATACCCCTCTGATTATGAACATGAATATGCTTTGTGAGTAGTTACATTTGTTCCTGAGGACATGGGAGAAGTCTTGCTATAAGTAGTCATGTGAATTTGGTATTCGTTCGATATTATGATGAGATGTATGTTGTCTTTCCTCTAGTGGTGTTATGTGAATGTTGACTACATGACACTTCACCATTGTTTGGGCCTAGAGGAAGGCATTGGGAAGTAATAAGTAGATGATGGGTTGCCAGAGTGACAGAAGCTTAAACCCTAGTTTATGAGTTGCTTCGTAAGGGGTTGATTTGGATCCATATGTTTCATGCTATGGTTAGGTTTACCTTAATACTTCTTTTGTAGTTGCGGATGATTGCAATAGGGGTTAATCATAAGTGGGATGCTTGTCAAAGAAAGGGAAGTACCCAAGCACCGGTCCACCCACATATCAAATTATCAAAGTAACAAACGCGAATCATATGAGCGTGATGAAAACTAGCTTGACGATAATTCCCATGTGTCCTCGGGAGCGCTTTTCTCTATATTAGAATTTTTCCAGGCTTGTCCTTTGCTACAAAAAGGATTGGGCCACCTTGCTGCACTTTATTTACTTCTGTTACTTGTTACCCGTTACGAATTACCTTATCACAAAACTATTTGTTACCGATAATTTCAGTGCTTGCAGAGAATACCTTACTGAAAACCGCTTGTCATTTCCTCCTGCTCCTCATTGGGTTCGACACTCTTACTTATTGAAAGGACTACGATAGATCCCCTATAATTGTGGGTCATCAAGGGAGTACCGAAGAGGCCCAGACGCTCCCTGGTGGGTTGTGCCCACCTCGGGTGCCCCCTGGACCGACTCTTTGCTCTATAAATACCCCAATATTCCAGAAACTCTAGGGGATTCAACGAAATATTCATCCAACCGCCGCAGAGTCTAGAACCACCAGATCCAATCTAGACACCATCATGGAGGGGTTCACCACTTCCATTGGCGCCTCTCCGATGATGCGTGAGTAGTTCTTTGTAGACCTTTGGGTCCGTAGTTAGTAGCTAGATGGATTCCTCTCTCTCTTTTGATTATCAATACAATGGTCGCTTGGAGATCCATATGATGTAAGTCCTTTTTGCAGTGTGTTTGTTGGGATCTGATGAACTTCGAGTTTATGATCAGTTATATCTTTTTATATCCATGAAAGTTATTTGAGTTCTTTGATCTCTTATATGTGTGATCTCTTCTAGGCTCGTATTTCTTCTCCGATATTTCGGTTTTGTTTTGCCAACTTGATCTATTTATCTTGCAATGGGAAGAGGTGCCCGGTAGTGGGTTCGATCTTACGGTGCTTGATCCCAGTGATAGAAAGGGAACCGACACGTATGTATCATTGCTACTAAGGATAACATGATGAGATCTATATCTGCCGCAATAGATAAATAGATCTCGTCTACATCATGCCATCGTTCTTAATGCATTACTCCGTTTTCTCATGAACCTAATACACTAGATGCATGCTGGATAGCGGTCGATGTGTGGAGTAATAGTAGTAGATGCAGGCTTGAGTCGGTCTACTAATCTCGGATGTGGTGCCTATCTAATGATCATTGCCTCGATATCGTCATAATTATTTGAAGTTCTATCAATTGCCCAATAGTAATTTGTTTACCCACTGTTTGCTATCTTTCTTGAGAGAAGCCGCTAGTGAAA
This sequence comes from Triticum dicoccoides, assembly GCF_002162155.2. Lineage (NCBI taxonomy): Eukaryota > Viridiplantae > Streptophyta > Magnoliopsida > Poales > Poaceae > Triticum > Triticum dicoccoides. Next base: position 201,625,496 of record NC_041381.1, on the reverse strand, counting down.
CCTATGGCCCCAGGGTCTTCTTTCTCATATATTTGCCTTGCGACCTACTTTTTCCTTGTGTTTATTTTTAGATCTATTAAACCAAAAAATACAAAATACCTTGCTGCAATTTATTTTTATTTATTTTATTTGGCGTTTGATCTATCAATCTACTACAAATTTACCTCACGTCCTTTGCTATCTTGAGGCGCCGTACCCTGAAAGGGATTGACAACCCCTTTAACACGTTGGGTTGCAAGGTGTTGTTATTTGTGTGCAGGGGCTGTTTACGTTGTGTTGCTTGGTTCTCCTACTAGTTCGATAACCTTGGTTTCATATATGAGGGAAATACCTACCGCCGCTATGCTGCATCATCCCTTCCTCTTTAGGGACATCAGTGCCTTGGGCATCCCCAAGCTTAGGCTCTTGCCACTCCTTATTCCATAGTCCATCAAATCCTTACCCAAAACTTGAAAACTTCACAACACAAAACTCAACAGAAAATCTTATAAGCTCTGTTAGTATAAGAAAATAAATCACCACTTTAAGGTACCGTTGCAAACTCATTCTTTATTTATATTGGTGTAATATCTACTTTATTCCAACTTTTCCATGGTTCATACCCCCCTATACTACCCATAGATTCATCAAAATAAGCAAACAATACGCAAAAAACAGAATCTGTCAAAAACAGAACAATTTGTAGCAATCTGTAACTCTGGAATACTTCTGTAACTCCAAAAATTAGGAAAAATAGTAGATCGGAAACTAGTATGATGGAAAAGAGACCTTGTATGATGGAAAAGAGAACTTGTATGATGGAAAAGAGAACTTGTATGATGGAAAAGAGGCCCGGGGGCCATAGGTTTCACTAGTGGCTTCTCTCAAGAAAGCAAATATTACGGTGGGTGAACAAATTACTGCCGAGCAATTGATAGAAGAGCACACAATTACGATGATATCTAAGGCAATGATCATGAACATAGGCATCACATCCATGTCAAGTAAACCGAAATGATTCTGCATCTACTACTATTACTCCACACATTGACCGACTCCTGCCTGCATCTAGAGTATTAAGTTCATAAAGAATAGAGTAACGCATTAAGTAAGATGACATGACATAGAGGAATTAACTCAAGCAATATGATGAAAACCCCATCTTTTTATCCTCGATGGCAACAATAAAATACATGCCTTGCTGCCCTTACTATCACTGAGCAAGATTGAACCCAAATCTAAGCACTTCTCCCATTGCAAGAAAAACCAATCTAGTAGGCGAAACTAAACCGATAATTTGAAGATACTTGCAAAGATATCAAATCATGCATATAAGAATTCAGAGAAGACTCAAGTAATATTCATAGATAATCTGATCATAATCCACAATTCATCAGATCTCGACAAACACACTGCAAAAGAATATTACATCGAATAGATCTCCAAGAACATCGAGGAGAACATTGTATTGAGAATCAAAGAGAGAGAAGAAGCCATCTAGCTACTAGCTATGGACACGTAGGTCTGAGGTAAACTACTCACGCTTCATCGAAAGGGTAATGGTGTTGATGTAGAAGCCCTCCATGATCGAATCCCCTCTGGCAGGACGCCGGAAAAGGCCCCTAGATGGGATCTCATGGGTATAGAAGGTTGCGGCGGTGGAGAAGTATTTTCATGTCTCCCCCTGATGTTTTTTGGGGGTATAAGAGTATATATAGGCGAAGAAACTAGGTCAAGAGAGCTCTAAGGGGCCCACGAGGTAGGGGGCGTGCCCTACCCCCTGGGCGCGCCCTCCACCCTCGTGGCCACCTCGTTGAGTCCCCGACTTCATCTCCAAGTCTCTGGTTTTGCTTCTGGTCCAAGAAAGATCACCGTGAAAGTTTCATTCCGTTTGGTATTCCTTTTCTGCGAAACTCTAAAACAGGCAAAAAACAGAAACTGGCACTGGGCTCTCCGTTAATAGGTTTGTCCCAAAAATAATATAAAATAGCATATAAATGCATATTAAACATACAAAACATATAATATAATAGCATGGAACAATCCAAAAATTATAGATACGTTTGAGACGTATCACTGGGCTAAGCACAACCCACCAGGGCGCGCCTGGGGGGCCTGGCACGCCCTGGTATCTTGTGCTCACCAGGTGGCCCCCTCCAGTAGTTATTTGCTCCATTATTTCTTATTTATTCCATGAAAATCCTTGTGAAGTTTCAGCTCATTTGGAGTTGTGCAGAATAGGTGGCCTGACGTTGCTTTTTCAGGTTCATATTTCCAGCTGCTGGAATTCTCCCCCTTTGTGTGAACCTTGCATATTATGAGAGAAAAGGCATTAGAATTACTCCAAAAGGCATTATTATGCATAAAAACAATATAAATAACAGTAGGTAAACATGATGCTGGACGTATCAGGTGACGTCCCTCGCCTTCTTGATCCAGTAAGATGTCGAGGTAGCAGATGAGTCCCGTCAGCACAACGGCGTGGTGACGGTGACGGTGAAGTGATCTCCGTAGGGCTTCGCCTAAGCACTACGAAGTTATGACCGGAGGCATAACTGTGGAAGGGGGCGCCGCACACGGCTAAGATAATATCTGGGGTGTGCTAGCTGCCCCCCTCCCACATATATATAGGTGGGGGAAGAGGGAGCAGCCAGGGGGCGCCCCAAGTAGGATCTGAATCCTACTTGGGGTTTCCCCAAGTGGCGCCCCCTACCTTTTTTTCACCGGAGAAGAAAGGGAAGGGGAAGAGAGAAAGGAAAGGGGGGCGAACCCCCTTTTTTCTTTCTCTCAATCAGCCTCCTGCCATAGGGGGGCGCACCACCCCTTGTGGGCTGGTGTGCTCCCCTCTCATGGCCCATATGGCCCATATCTTCCCCCGGGGGTTCCGGTAACCCCTCTGGTACTCTGATAAATACCCACCTTCCTATATATCAATCTTTACCTCTCGACCATTTCAAGACTCCTTGTCATGTCCGTGATCACATCCAGGACTCCGAACAACATTTGGTCACCAAATCACATAACTCATATAATACTATATCGTCAACGAATGTTAAGCGTGCGGACCCTACGGATTCGAGAACTATGTAGACATGACTGAGACACCTCTCCGGTCAATAACCAATTGCAGAACATGGATGCTCATATTGGCTCCCACATATTCTACGAAGATCTTTATCGGTCGAACCGTTATGACAACATACGTAATTCCCTTTGTCCATCGATATGTTACTTGCCCGAGATTCGATCGTCAGTATCTTCATACCTAGTTCAATCTCGTTACCACCAAGCCTCTTACATCATCCTGCAACTAACTCATTACTCACTTTGCTTGCAAGGCTTCTTATGATGTGTATTACCGAGAGGGCCCAGAGATACCTCTCCGATACTCGGAGTGACAAATCCTAATCTCGATCTATGCCAACTCGACAAACACCTTCGGAGATACCTGTAGAGCATATTTATAATCACCCAGTTACGTTGTGACGTTTGATAGCACACAAGGCATTCCTCCGGTATCTGGGAGTTGCATAATCTCATAGTCGAAGGAATATGTATTTGACATGAAGAAAGCAATAGCAATAAAACTTAACGATCATTATGCTAAGCTAACAGATGGTTCTTGTCCATCACATCATTCTCCTAATGATGTGATCCCGTTATCAAATGACAACTCATGTCCATGGTTAGGAATCCTTAACCATCTTTGATCAACAAGCTACTAAAGTAGAGGCTCACTAGGGACACATTGTTTGTCTATGTATTCACACATGTATTTAGGTTTCCGATCAATACAATTCTAGCATGAATAATAAACACTTATCATGAATAAGGAAATATAAAATAACAACTTTACTATTGCCTCTAGGGCATATTTCCTATAGTTTTGTGGGTGATGAGGAGAGGAACTATGAAGTAATTTTCGAGTGGGTAGTTTTTACTGCCCGGTGCTAAGTGTGAACACATATTGGTTTGATCGGTCTGAACAGATTTGCAATTACTTATTGCGTTGTAATCTACAATGTGACGAGAAACAAGGTCAAAATTTATTGATGGTTCTGGGCCTACAAACCATGTTCCTATTGTTCTATCTCATCGCAAACAGTTCTTATGGATCAACCGTATGCAACGCATCGGAAGGCCGAAACGGTCCCCAAATGGCGTACGTGGCCCCGTATTCTCGGATGTATGTGTATGTGTTGGCCCACTATCACACACGGTCAAGATATCACCATAGTGTCCGATGGATGTGCCTTCGCGCCTCCCATGGGGTGCCAGAAGGTTGACCACGTGGTTGCTCGCCGTTGAGGCGGCCGCGGCACGCTCTACTCGTCGTTGAGGCAGCCGCGGCGCGCTCTGCTCGTGTCCGTCCGTGCGTATTGCTTGCCATTGAGGCGGCCGCGGCGTGCTCCGCTCTAGCGTCCCTGCGCGCGCTCTACTCGCCGTTGAGGCAAATTTACAATGGCAATGACTAATAATTGTCTTACATATTCAAGATAATTTAAAATATCACATGTGGCATGCTACTTCTTGAGATTGCGTTGGTTTTTCCTTTGAAGAGGAAAGGGTGATGCAGCAAAGTAGAGATAACTATTTAAGTTTGAGAACCAAGGTATCAATCCAGTAGGAGACAACACACAAATCACCGAATACCTGCACAAACACCGAATACCTGCACAAACAATCAAACAAACTTGCACCCAACGCGATAAAGGGGTTGTCAATCCCTTCACGGTTACTTGCAAAAGTGAGATCTGATAGAGATGGGTAAATGATAAAGTAAATATTTTTGGTATTTTTGGTTTATAGATTAGAAAGTAAAAGATTGCAAGAATAGTTGATTGGAAACTAATATTGTAGATCAGAAACTTATATGATGGAAAAAAGACCTGGGGCCATAGGTTTCACTAGAGGCTTCTCTCAAGATAGCAAATAATACGGTGGGTGGACAAATTACTGCTGAACAATTGATAGAAAAGCGCAAAGTTATGACGATATCTAAGGCAATGATCATGAATATAGGCATCACGTCTGTGTCAAGTAGACCAAAACGATTCTGCATCTACTACTATTACTCCACACATTGACCGCTATCCAGCATGCATCTAGAGTATTAAGTTCGTAAAGAACGGAGTAGCACATTAAGTAAGATGACATGATGTAGAGGAATTAACTCAAGCAATATGATGAAAACCCCATATTTTTATCCTAGATGGCAACAATACAATACGTGCTGCCCCTACTATTAGTGGGAAAGGACACCGCAAGATTGAACCCAAAGCTAAGCACTTCTCCCAATGCAAGAAAAACCAATCTAGTTGGCCAAACCAAACCGATAGTTCGAAGAGAATTACAAAGATATCGAATCATGCATATAAGAATTCAGAGAAGATTCAAATAATATTCATATATAAGCTGATCATAAATCCACTATTCATCAGATCTCAACAAATACACCACAAAAAAGTATTATATAGAATAGATCTCCAAGAACATCGAGGAGAACATGGTATTGAGAATCAAAGAGAGAGAATAAGCCATCTAGCTACTAGCTATGGACCCTTAGGTCTATGGTAAACTACTCACGCTTCATCGGAAGGGCAACAGAGTTGATGTAGAAGCCCTCCGTGATCAAATCCCCCTCTGGTAGGACGCCGGAAAAGGCCCCTAGATGGGATCTCATGGGTACAGAAGGTTGCAGCGGTGGAAAAGTGTTTTCATGGATGCCTCTATTGGTTTGGGGATATGTGGGAATATATAGGCGAAAGAATTAGAGAAGGAGGGTCACGGGGGGCCCACAAGGGTGGGGGTGTACCCTCCATCCTTGTGGCTCCTCCGACTTCATCTCCAAGTCTCCTGGTTGTCTTCTGGTCTAAGAAAAATCATTGTGAAGGTTTCATTCCGTTTGGACTCCATTTGGTAATCCTTTTCTGTGAAACTCAAAAACAAGGATAAAAAAGGAACTGGCGCTGGGCTCTAGGTTAATAGGTTAGTCCCAAAAATAATATAAAATAGCATATTAATGCATATAAAATATCCAAAACAGATAATATAATAGCATGGAACAATAAAAGAAATAGATACGTTGGAGATGTATCAAGCATCCCCAAGCTTAATTCTTGCTCGTCCTCGAGTAGGTAAATGATAAAAACAGATTTTTTTTGATGTGGAATGCCACCCAACATATTTATCCATGTAATTTTCTTTATTGTGGCATGAATGTTCAGATCCATAAGATTCAAAACAAAATTTTAATATTGACATAAAAACAATAATACTTCAAGCATACTAACAAGGCAATTATGTCTTCTTAAAATAACATGTCCAAAGAAAGCTTATCCCTACCAAATCATATAGTCTGGCTATGCTCCACCTTCATCACACAAAATATTCAAATCATGCACAACCCCGATGACAAGCCGAACAATTGTTTCATACTTTTGGTGTTCTCGAACTTTTTGAACTTTCACGCAATACATGAGCATGAGCCATGTACATAGCACTATAGGTGGAATAGAATATGGTGGTTGTGGAGAAGACAAAAAGAAGGAGATAGTCTCACATCAACTAGGCGTATCAACGGGCTATGGAGATGCCCATCAATAGATATCAATGTGAGTGAGTAGGGATTGCCATGCAATGGATGCACTAGAGCTATAAGTTTATGAAAGCTCAAAAAGAAAAACTAAGTGGGTGTGCATCCAACTCGCTTGCTCACGAAGACCTAGGGCAATTTGAGGAAGTCCATCATTGGAATATACAAGACAAGTTCTATAATGAAAAATTCCCACTAGCATATGAAAGTGATATCATAGGAGACTCTCTATCATGAAGATCATGGTGCTACTTTGAAGCACAAGTGTGGAAAAAGGATAGTAACATTGCCCCTTGTCTCTTTTTCTCTCATTTTTTGGGCCTTTCTCATTTTTTTTGCCTCTTTTTTTCGTCCAGAGTCTCATCCCGACTTGTGGGGGAATCATAGCCTCCATCATCCTTTCCTCACTGGGACAATGCTCTAATGATGAAGATCATCACACTTTTATTTACTTACAACTCAAGAATTACAACTCGATATTTAGAACAAAATACGACTCTATATGAATGCCTCTAGCAGTGTACCGGGATGTGTAATGAATCAAGAGTGACATGTATGAAAGAATTATGAAAGGTGGCTTTGCCACAAATACGATGTCAACTACATGATCATGCAAAGCAATATGACAATGATGAAGCGTGTCATAATAAACGGAATGGTGGAAAGTTGCATGGCAATATATCTCAGAATGGCTATGGAAATGCCATAATAGGTAGCTATGGCCTGGCTGTTTTGAGGAAGGTATATGGTGGGTGTATGGTACCGGCGAAAGTTGCGCGACACTAGAGAGGCTAGCAATGATGAAAGGGTGAGAGTGCGTATACTCCATGGACTCAACATTAGTCATAAAGAACTCACATACTTATTGCAAAAATCTATTAGTCATTGATATCAAGTACTACTCACATGCTCCTAGGGGGTAGATTGGTAGGAAAAGACTATCGCTCATCCCCGACCGCCACTCATAAGGAAGACAATCAAAAAATAAATCATGTTCCGACTTCATCACATAATGGTTCACCATACGTGCATGCTACGGGAATCACAAACTTTAACACAAGTATTTCTCAAATTCACAATTACTCACTAGAATGACTCTAATATCACCATCTTCATATCTCAAAACAATCATAAAGAATCAAACTTCTCATAGTATTCAATGCACTTTATATGAAGTTTTTATTATATCCCTCTTGGATGCCTATCATATTAGGACTAAATTTATAACCAGAGAAAATTACCATGTTGTTTAGAGACTCTCAAAATAATATAAGTGAAGCATGAGAGTTTATCAATTTCTATAAAATAAAACCACCACCGTGCTCTTGAAAGATATAAATGAAGCACTAGAGCAAAATTGCCTAGCTCAAAAGATATAAGTGAAGCACATAGAGTATTATAATAAATCACGATTCATGCGTGTCCCTCTCAAAAGGTGTGTACAACAAGGATGATTGTGGCAAACTAAAAAAATATACTCAAATCATACAAGACGTTCCAAGCAAAACACATATCATGTGGTGAATAAACATATAGCCTCAAGTAAAGTTACCGATAGACGAAGACGAAAGAGGGGATGCCTTCCGGGGCATCCCAAAGCTTAGGCTCTTGGTCGTCCTTGAATATTACCTTGGGGTGCCTTGTAATCCCCAAGCTTAGGCTCTTGCCACTCCTTATTCCATAGTCCATCAAATCCTTACCCAAAACTTGAAAGCTTCACAACACAAAACTCAACAAAAAAATCTCATAAGCTCCGTTAGTATAAGGAAATAAATCACCACTTTATGGTACTGTTTTGAACTCATTCTTTATTTACATTGGTGTAATATCTACTATTCCAACTTTTCCATGGTTCATACCCCCCGATACTACCCATAGATTCATCAAAATAAGAAAACAACACATAGAAAACAGAATCTGTCAAAAACAGAACAGCCTGTAGAAATCTGTAACTCTTGAATACTTTTGTAACTCCAAAAATTCTCAAAAATTAGGACAGCCCGGGAAATTTGTGTACAAACCTATTGCAAAAAGAATCAAATAAAAAGCGCACTTCTGTGAATTATGAAAATTATTTTCCTGGGTGCAAAAGTTTCTGTTTCTCAGCAAGATTAAAACTACTATCACCGTAAGCTATCCCAAAGGACTTACTTGCCACAAACACTAACTAAAACACAAAACCACATCTAACCAGAGGCTAGATGAAAAATTTATTCAAAAACAGGAAATAAAAATATTGGGTTGTCTCCCAAGAAGCGCTTTTCTTTAAAGCCTTTTTAGCTAGACATTGAGATTTCGGTGATGCTCACATGAAAGGTAAGAATTGAAGCACAGAGAGAGCATCATATAGCATGTGACAAACTCATCTAAGTCTAACATACTTCCTATGCATAGGCATTTTATAAGCCAACAAATTATCAAGGCAAGCAAAAACTAACATACTTCCTATGCATCTAAGTCTAACATAGGATCTTTTCTAGCATGAATTACAATGTTTAGTTGCTGCTTGAACTTTGGAGGTGCTCCGCATTTATGTTTTGCGGTCTCAGAAAGGACTAGCGAGATACCACTATTATCATATTGTATCATGGTTGTTTTAACAACGTGTTGTTGTTTGAGATGTCTTATTATTGCTCGCTAGTTGATTATGTCATTGATATGAGTTAATATAATTTTTAAGAGTTATTGTCAACATGGTTAGTTATAATCTTTGTTGAAAACCTGGGTGCTATTTAAGCTTATTTATGGAAACAAGAGCAAAAGAGTTCGTAAAAGTTTTTCTTTTTCACTTTCAGTTTAACAACTGGATTGCTTGAGGACAATCAAAGGTTTAAGCTTGGGGGAGTTGATACGTCTTCGTCGTATCTACTTTTCCTAACGCTTTTCCTCTTGTTTTGGACTCTAATTTGCATGATTTGAATGAAACTAGCCCAAACTGACGATGTTTTCAGCAGAACTACCATGGTGTTGTTTTTGTGTAGAAATAAAAGTTCTCGGAATGGAACGAAACTTTGCAAGGATTTTTTATACAATAAAAGAGAATTTCTGGAGCCAAGAACCACTGGAGGGGGCACCTGGGTGGGCACAACCCACTATGGCGTGCCACCCCCTCCAGGCGCGACCAGGTGAGTTGTCCCCACCTGTTGGCCCCGCAGACCCTGAACCGATGCTATAAAATCCTATTTTTCTAGAAAAAAATCAGGGAGAAAGAATTATTGCATTTCATGAGACGGAGCCACCGTCGTATCCTGTTCTTCACCGAGAGGCCAGATCTCGAGTCCATTTGGGACTCCGGAGAGGGGGATCTTTGGTCTTCGTCATCACCAACCCTTCTCCACCGCCAATTCCATGATGCTCCCTCCCGGGAGTGAGTAATTCCTTCGTAGGCTCGCTGGTCGGTGAGGAGTTGGATGAGATTCACCATGTAACCGAGTTAGTTTTGTTAGGGCTTGATCCCTAGTATCGATTATGTTCTGACATCGATGTTGCTTTGACTTTGCCATGCTTAATGCTTGTCACTTTGGGCTCGGGTGCCCTGTTTTGATATCTGAACCGTTTGTGTTATCACCATTATATCTATGTTCTAGATCCAATCTTGCAAGTTATACTCACCTACTATGTGTTATGATCCGACAACCCCGGAGTGACAATAACCGGGACCACTCCCGGTGAAGAACGTAGTTTGAGGAGTTCATGTATTCACCGTGTGGTAATTCTTTGTTCCGATTCTCTGTTAAAAGGAGGCCTTAATATTGCTTACTTTTCAATAGGACCCCGCTGCCACGGGAGGGTAGGACAAAAGATGTCTTGCAAGTTCTTTCCATAAGCACGTATGACTATTTACGGAATACATGCCTACATTATATTTATGAACTGGAGCTAGTGTCGTATCGCCCTAGGTTATGACTGTCTCATGATGATTATCATCCAACAAATTGTCGATCCAATGCCTACGATTTTCCTACATATTTTTTCTGCTAAGTTACTGCTGCTATTGTTACTATTGCAACTGCTACAAAACCATTGCTATCACTGTTACTGTTACTATTGCTGCTACCACTATTATCAAAACTATCGTATTACTATGCTACTGATTGCTTTGCTGCAGATAATTAATCTCTAGGTGTGGTTGAATTGACAACTCAGCTGCTAATACTTGCAAATATTCATTGGCTCCCCTTGTGCCGAATCTATAAATTTGGGTTGAATACTCTACCCTCGAAAACTATTGCAATCTCATATACTTGTGGGTTATCAAGGCCTTTTTCTGGCGCCATTGCCGGGGAGCATAGCTATATTTATTGAGTCACTTGGGATTATTATCAAATTATCACTATGAAGAATCTAAAGGATGCTAAGACTAAGATTTTTCCCTCTAAGACGAGGGGAGGTAAGGAACTGCCATCTAGATCCACACTTGATTCACCTTCTGTTTTAAATAGACTTGCAACACCACCGCATGGTATTAATTCTGATATGCCGCAAGTTACTGATGATGCTACTTCTGCTATGAATGCTACTCTTGATGATGCTAGTACCTTGCTTGATGATAATGTGCCACTAGGTGAATTTCTTAATGAGGAAATTGCTAGAGTAAGACAACATGATATTGTTGAAACTGATGATGAGCTTGAAACTGAAAATCTTGAAACACCTATTAGAACTATCCCTCCTAGATATGAATTGCCAAAGGTGCCGGAAGGTTATGTTATGGGTGAGGAGGCAACTAGAGATATTCTTGCTTGTAAGGATAGAGATGATCTAGAAAAATTATTATGCAAGTATAAAGAAAGATCTTTGAATGCTAGAATGAAATGTGATCCTAAGTTTGCTACTTCACCTATCTTTATTGATGAAGGATTATGGATTCTCTGTCGACCCAAAGTTAATTACTTTGGTTGAATCTGATGGTTATGAAACTGAAACTGTTGTGGCACATCTTACTAAGTTGAATGACATAGCCACCCTTTTTGCTCATGATGAGAAGATTCGCTATTACTATATCCTCAAATTATTTCTGTTCTCATTAAAAGGTGGTGCTAAATCTTGGTACAATAATCTTGCCCCTGGTTGTGTGCATAGTCCCCAGGATATGATTTATTACTTCTTTGAAAAATATTTCCCTGCCCATAAGAAACAAGCTGCCTTGCAGGAAATATTTAACTTTGTGCAAATTGAAGAAGAGAGTCTCCCACAATTTTGGGGGAGGCTTCTCCAATTTCTTAATGATTTGCCTGATCATCCTCTTAAGAAAAATGAAATACTTGATATCTTCTATAATGGACTAACCGATGCTTCTAGGGATTTCCTAGATAGTTGTGTTGGTTGTGTTTTCAGGGAACGAACTATTGAGCAAGCTGAAGAATTATTGAATAACATATTTAAGAATTATGATGATTGGACTCCTCCTAAAACACCGCCTAAACCCACTCCGAAGAAGAGGGGTATCTTATATCTCAGTCCTGAGGATATGCAAGAGGCAAAGAAATCTATGAAGGAAAAAGGTATTAAAGCAGAGAATGTTAAAATTTTACCACCTATTGAAGAAATACACGGGCTTGATACATCACCACCACCTAAGGTGGTAGAGGTAAATTCTTTAATGAAATTCAATGATAGTGATGATCCTCATAATAAACATCCTAGCCAATGCCTTTATGAGTTTGATAATTACATTAGAAAGCAAGATCACTTCAATGCAGATGTTATAAAACAATTGAAATACAACTCTGATATGATTGCTTGCTTAAGTGACTTGTTATTTAGAATATCCAATGATTTTATAGGTGTAGGAAAGCATGCCTCTATGGTTCAAACTCGATTAGAACAAGTTGCTAAATCTCAAAGAGAGTTGCTTGATGAAATGAACAATAATATAAGTGACTTTGCTGTTAGAGTAGCAACTAGAGGAGGTAAAATGACTCAGGAACCACTTTATCCTGAGGGACACCCAAAGATAATTGAACCAGACTCTCAAAGAATTAACACTTATGCACCTAGTCCTTCTAAAAATAAAAAGAAGTATAAAAACAATAGGACTTTGCCAGCCTTAGTGAACCTAAAGTAGAAAAACCTCCTGGTAATGATAATGAAGTTTCTATCTCTGATGCTGAAACTCAATCTGGTAGTGAACACTCACCTTCTGATAATGAAGAAGATAATGATGAGGTTCATGAAGAAACTCAAATAAATAATAAAGAACCAGACAATGATGTTGAGATAGGACCAGCTGTTGATCTTGATAACACACAACCAAAGAATAAAAGATATGATAAAAGAGACTTTGTTGCTAGAAAACATGGTAAGGAAAGAGAACCATGCGTTCAAAAACCTATGACATTTCCACCTAAGTCAACTAAAAATAAAGATGATGAAGAATTTGAACGCTTTGCTGAAATGTCGAGGCCAGTCTTTTTGCGACTCGCTTGATTGATATCTTAGAAATGCCTCCCTATGCAAAGTACATGAAAGACATCATCACCAATAAGAGAAAAATACCAGAAGCTGAAATCTCGACCATGCTTGCTAATTATAATTTTAAAGATGGAGTACCTAAAAAACTTGAATATCTCGAGATACCAACTATGCCTTGCTCCATCAAAAGAAACTATGTGAAAACTGCTTTATGTGATTTGGGAGCTGGTGCTAGTGTTATGCATTTCTCTTTATATAAAAGACTTGATTTGAATAAACTCACACCTACTGAAATATCTTTGCAAATGGCTGAGAAATCAACTGCCATACCTATCGGTATTTGTGAGGATGTGCCCGTTGTTGTTGCTAATGTTACTATTCTGACTGACTTTGCTATACTTGAGATGCCCGAGGACGACAACATGTCGATTATCCTTGGTAGACCCTTCTTGAATACTGCAGGGGCTGTTATTGATTGCAATAATAGCAAGGTCACTCTTCATATCAATGGTAATGAGCATACGGTGCACTTTCCGAAGAAACAATTCCAAGTGAATGGTATTAATGTTATTGAAAAATCTCCGACAATCACTATTGGAAGTTTTCAACTACCTATACCTACTGTTAAAAAGAAATATGAAATGCTTATTGTTGGGGACATTCATATCCCTATTGAGGTAACTTAGTGATTTACAAAATTTCTTCTGTTTTATGCTAATCGAAAGTGGTTGTTAATAAGACTTGATCAACCTTATTAATGGATCATTTTTTAGAGGTATGAAGTTGATGAATTTAGCAAGCACTACTTTCTGTCCCTACCTTTTGTTTTCTATTTTTATTAGTTAAATAAAATAAAATGCCATGCTTTATCTATTTTCTGAGTTTTCTGTGCAATAAAAAATGACCCAAAAATAAAAGTTCTCAGAATGCTTTGAAATTTTAATATGATTTTTTCTGAATATTTAAGAAGTTTTGGTGCAAATAATATCAGAGAGAGGTGCACCAAGAAGGGATGATTTGAGAGCAAGAATTGAGGAAAGTAACTGTGGTGTCATTTGTATTCAAGAAACTAAAAGAGATTATTTTGACCTAGCATACCTCAGAAATTTTGCACCTAGAAGGTTCAACCAGTTTGCATATAATCCCTCAATTGGCCTATCAGGTGGTCTTATTACTATATGGAATGGCAGCCTTTTCAGTGGTTCTATCATCAGTCAATCTTCATATCAAATCACTATCAAATTGTCATGTAATATATCTGGGCACATTTTTTATATCAGCAACATATATGGGCCCTGTCAGAATGAAGATAGAGTGGAATTCTTTGATTGCTTGAATAATATTGATGCATCACTGATGGACCACTGGATGTTAGTTGGTGATTTTAATTTAATCAGGAGCCATCATGACAGAAATAGACCTGGAGGGGATACAAATAATATGCTCATGTTTAACAGCCTTCTCCAACAGCTTGACCTTGTGGAGATCCCCCTCAAAGGAAGAAATTTCACCTGGAGTAATATGCAAGACTCCCCATTATTTGAAAAGCTAGATTGGATTTTCACCTCTGCAAACTAGACTCTAACATTCCCAAATACTCTAGCCCACCCACTTACCAGAGTAACTTCTGACCATGTCCCTATTCACATTCAGATTGGCAGTGACATTCCTAAATCCTCCATCTTCAGGTTTGAAAACTACTGGTTTGAATTTGATGGATTTTATGAAACAATTATCCAATGCTGGAACAAGAACCAACAACTGGCCAACTCTGCTCAAGATATTGCTGCTAGATTCAAATGTCTTAGATTGGGTCTAAAGAAATGGAGTAAAAATCTATCCAAGCTCAACACTACCATTTCTGCTTGTAATTATGTATTGTCTATGCTGGATGGCATTGAAGATCAAAGGAACCTTAGCACTATGGAAGCTAATTTCAGGAAAATTCTGAGGAAGAACATTACCAAGTTATTGGAAGTGAAAAGAATCTACTAGAAATCCAGATTTAAAAAGAGGTGTGTGAAGCTGGATGATGAGAATACTGATTTCTTTCATGCCATGGCTACCCAAAGTTTCAAAAAAACTTCATTACTACTATCAATGATGAAGATGGAAATCCTGTCCAAAATCATGATCATAAGGCTACAATCATTTGGAAATCTTTCAAAGAAAGATTGGGTAAATCAATTGACCCACCTATGCTCTTTAACCTTGAGGAACTTATTCAGCCCAAAAACCTATTTGAACTTGAGGCCCCTTTCACTATGGATGAGATTGATCAGGTGATTAAAGATATTCCAACTGAAAGAGCCCCAAGACCAGATGGCTTTAATGGTTCTTTTCTGAAAAATGCTGGAATATTATCAAATAGGACATTTATACTATGATTTGGGATATTTTTTTTGAAGGGAACTGTGACATTCAGAGTATCAACACTGCATTCATTACTCTTATTCTGAAGATTGCAAATCCCCTCAACATGAATGATTTTCGACCTATTTCACTGGTCAGTCTCCCTCTAAAGATTGTCACAAAGCTTATGGCTAACAGAGCTCAAAAAATTATTACTTCTGTTATCCATCAGAATCAATATGGTTTTATCAAAGGCAGAAACATTCAGGATTGCTTGGGATATGCTTTTGAATACCTCCACTTATGCCATCAGTCAAAAAAGCCCATCATTATTCTCAAATTAGATTTTGAAAAGGCATTTGATAAGGTTGAATACAAAACCATTATTGTTATGCTTAAAGCCAAAGGATTTGGACCTAGATGGATTAACTGGATAGACAACATTCTCCAATCTGCATCTACTTCTGTCCTACTCAATGGAGTGGCTGGGAAAAAATATATGCAAAAGAGGAGTCAGACAAGGGGATCCCTACTCCCCATTATTATATGTTATTGCTGCAGATCTTCTTCAATCAGTGATTAATGCTGCTTGGTCAAATGGAGAACTATCTTTGCCTGTTAATCATGCATATGGTCAGGATTATCCAATCATACAATATGTTGATGACACTTTGATGATTATGCCAGCTAATGAAGACCAGCTCAGCCACCTTAAATACCTCCTAAACATTTTCAGTCTTTCCACGGGTCTTTTCGTTAATTTCAGCAAATCCTCCATGATTCCCATAAATATTGATCAACAGTATGTCACCAGACTTGCCACTTCTTTTGGATGCAAGGTTGAAAGCCTCCCCTTTACTTACCTTGGACTACCCATGGGCATCACCAAACCTTTAGTACAGGATCTCATTCCTGTCATATCCAAAATTGACAAGAGATTATCTGGGGTGGCTAGATTCATGAACCACTCTGGTAGACTTGCCTATATAAACTCTGTTGTTGCCTCAATGCCTATATTTGCCATGTGCTCCCTCAAAGTTCATATCTCCATTCTAGATCATGTTGACATATCAAGCAGAAATTTCCTATGGTATGGAAATGAGATTAATAAAGGTGGCAAATGTTTGGCAAGCTGGCAAATGATATGCACAAGAATCAAGGGGGTCTTGGAGTTCTAAATTTGAGAGAGCAAAACAAAGCCCTCCTCATCAAGCACCTTTTCAAATTTTATAACAAGAGTGATGTTCCTTGGGTTAAATTAATTTGGGAGGCCCATTATCAAAATAATGAAGCCCCTCATTCAAATAGATGCAAAGGTTCTTTTTGGTGGAAAGATTGCATGAAAATGTATGATTATTTCAGAGATATGACAACTTGTGAGATTAAGTCTCGTGATACCAGTATGCTTTGGGAGGACAAATGGAGAGGTGACATTATGAAGCTAAAGTTTCCTGAATTACACTATTTCACTTATAAGGAAAGTATATCTGGCAAGGCTGCCAAAGATTTGGAAAATCTTTATAGTTTATTCCAGCTTCCTCTATCTATTCAAGCCTATCAGCAATTTCATCTGCTTTCTGGTAAATTAAATAGCATCAGACACATCAATGATCATGATATTTGGAACTTCAACTGGGGCAGTAACAACAACATGACCAAGAGGATTTATGAATTTCTTATGAAGGGTGAAGATGCTGCTGACACCTTCAAATGGATATGGAAATCATGTTGCCTACCAAAGCATAAATTTTTCTGCTGGCTAATGTTAAATGACAGAATAAACACATGTGATCTATTAACTCGAAAGAGCATGCAACTTGACTCCACCACATGTGTCTTATGTAATGCAGAAGATATGGAAGACAGAACTCACCTCCTTTTCACTTGCCCATTCAGCCAAGGATTTTGGTGGACTATTGGATTGGAATGGAATTCTGATCTTGACATCCACAATATGGTCATGGATGCTAATCACAGATACAAGATCAAACATTTCATGGAAATTATGATATTGGGTTGCTAGAGCATTTGGAACCAAAGAAATGGGATGATATTTGAGGGGATACCTTGCTCAATAAATGAATGCAAGTATGATTTTATCAGATCTTTCAAGATTACAATGATGAGAGCTAAACCATCTCTGAAGGATGGCATGTCATCCTGGATTGACAACATTTAATTTTTCATTTTAGATTTACTTCTTTCTATTGTAATTTTGTATCTCTTCTTATTCTCTGGTTGTCTCCCCAACAACCATTGTAAAGACCTCTCTATATTTGTTTTGCTTTTAAATTAATGAAAATGACATACAGTAGGGTTTTTGCCCTACTGTTCTATGGTTAAAAAAAAGGTGCACCAAGTGGGCACAACCCACCTGGGCGCGCCAGGGCCCCCAGGCACGCCCTGGTGGGTTGTGGTCCCCACGTGGGCCCTCTCACTTATCTCTTCTCCCCACGGCATCACCTACCTCCAGAAAAAATCACCATTGCTCTCTCTCTCTCATGTTCTTGCTCCCAAAACCGCGGATTTTGATCTCTTTGCTCGAAGCTTCATTCTCGAAACTGTTTTGGGGCATTGCTGCTTGGTATGTGACTCTTCCGTGTGTCCAATTAGTTTTTTCTTTAGTGGTTTATATTTTGAATAACTATTTACTCTTGGTGCTGCTGTAGATGAGCTTGCATGTTGAATTCTTAGAGTTCTAAGTAGTTTGAATGCTTGTTATGGCCTCTATACATCCCTATGAGTAGTTGCTACCAATCTTGTGAAGTTTTATTAACAAATTTTTGTGACCCAAAAATTTTCAGAAAATTGTACGCGAATATTATGAACTTCTTTGGAAGGAGTCCTTTCAGGAGGAGATCCTCGAAGGCATCTTCTAGTAGCAGCTCTGCTCGTCAGTCTTATGTTGAACCGAGTGAAAGTTCCATACGAGATGCCGCCACCAAAACATGCTCATGGCCATGCAACTATTATATGGTGAGTGTGGGCATTAAGGAGGAATTTGAGCAATATGTTCACAATGCCGATCTCAGTCCCTACATTTCAGATAAGTGCAACCAACACCTAACTCGCACTGAATCATTTGTCAAAGGATTTAAATTCCATCCCCGTGAGTCTAGGGTGACATTTAAATTGTATGAAAATCCATTTACCATATCCTTAGATAGATTCGCTCACCACTGCAAAATCCCATTCTAGGGTTCGCTCGATGAACCGCCAAGGTCTGAGTTTGATATATTCTTGACTAGTCTTTGCTACGGTGAGACTAGGGGAGTGACGCAAGGTAGAATAAAGAGCATTCATTTTCCCGCAATCCAGTACTTCACATTATTTAATAGAAAATGTATTGTAGGCAAACAAGATTGTAGTACACTTTGTGCTCCAGACTTGAGCCTCATATGCGCCGCTCTCACCGGTGACAAAAGTTATAATCTTGGAGCGATTACTGCATGTAGGTTGCAACATAGCGCTAGTAGTGGATATTTTTATGGTAGAATTTATGCCACATGCTTAGCAAGAGCGCTGGGTGTTTCACCTTTGCCCTATGATCTTATTTTACCCACGCAGTACCTAGACTTTGATGCTATGAAACATCATAAGATCCTTAGAGGTGAACCCCATAATTTCACTTATAAATTGTTGTTTAATAAGGACTCTGTGGTGGACACATATTTGCCTGCACCTCCTCTCTTTAATGTTCACAAGAAGGGAAGATATTTTGTTCTTGAGAGCGAGGCCCAAGCCCATAACGCAACGGTTGTGGCTGCACGACAGGCTGAGGCATCCACATTGAGAGCCTCGGTGAGCTACCACTCCGACCATTACGCAAGCTACTGACTGATTACCATGTTAGGCCAAAAGCCTAAGCTTGGGGGAGTACGTATTTCCACCAACATTACATTCATGTTCACACATTCCATTCTAGTTGTCGGTGTTCACACTTTTTCAATGTACTATCCATGTTAATTTTTTCCTCTCGCTTTCTTCTTGCGTGTTTGAAAGACTTTGACAAAATCCAAAAACATATTTCTTGCTTCTTTTTTATTTTTCTTCCTAGTTTAAATTTGTTGTAGCACTAAAAAGAAAAACCAAAAAGATTTCTTTGTTCTTCTTTTTCTTGTTGGGAGCTTTCCCGTGTAAATAGTTTTTCTCGCTTTTGCTTTTCCCTCTTTATTTGCTTGTTTACGAAAAAACAAAAACTCCAAAAATATTTCAGTATGTTTCTCTGAATTTCTTTTCTTTTTATTGAGTCATACTGAGGGGAAGACCATGATGAAAATGTTGAGTGGCTCTCATATGCATTATTGTTGATCTAACAAAGAGTCCATATTACCTTGTCTTCTCCTTTTGAATAAAATGTTTGTAGATTCCAGCTTAGTCCATGGCACTCTTGCACTATTATTATTTTCAAATTGTTCGGTCGTGTAAGTGAAAGGGAATAATGACGATATTCGATGAACTGGCCGTGGCGGAGAGAAACGGGTATGAACTCGACTTGTTCTATTTGTGTAAATATATTTAACGTAGTATCCATGATTCAGCCTATTATGATCAAACATGTTTGCAATGACAATTAGAGATTATAGTTTCTCATGCCGTGCATAAGTAGCTAGGAGTGGATAATGATTTATCTTGGATGTCAACATTGCGTTAATTGTGATGTAGTATGATGATACTGTATCCTTCTCTGAATGTTCGAGTGGCTTGACTTGGCACATGTTCAAGCATGTAGTTGAATCAAAACCAACATAGCTTCTATGATATTTATGTTCATGGTGTTCATATCCTACTCATGCTAGTATCCAATGTTACTTATGCATAATGCATGTTCATGACCGTTATTGCTCTCTAGTTGGCCGCTTCCCAACCTATTTGCTAGCCTTCGCCTGTACTAAGTGGGAATTTTGCTTGTGCATCAAAAACCTGAAACCCAAGATATTCCAGATGAGTCCACCATACCTACCTATATGCGGTATTACCCTGCCGTCAAAAGTAAATTTGGATGTGCCACCTCTAAAAAATTCAAATAAGTATCCTTTTTGTGTGCCTGGATTGTTCATAGAGCGATAGTAGGTAGTTGGTATCTTCTATGCTAAGCGGGTTATTCTCAGGATGAGTGTTTATTCACTCACCATTGCACGAGAAAGGGGCGGTAATAGGGATTCCCATTCCCAATTGCAAAAGGAACTTATAAATAATCAAACAAAAACTCCTATGGAGCAATAACCTTTACTTTACCGCTTGGGAACCGCTACTAATGTGTTTAGCATGGAAGATATTGATAACTGATGGTCGCGAAGTAAACAAGAAGGGTGCATGTCTCAAAATTTCATTTACCTATGTTTTAAAATTTTGAGCTCTGGCAGCTCTGCAAATCACTTCTTCCCTATGCGAAGGGACTATCTATTTACTTTTATATTGTGTCATCACCTTCTCAAATAAGCGCTAGAACCTGAGAGCATTGTTGTCATGCTGATGCATTCTGTGTAGCTAATGTTGGGTGCATCATGACTGGATCTTTTCTACCATGAATTACAATGTTTAGTCGTTGCTTGAACTTTGGAGGTGCTCTACATTTATGTTTTGCGGTCTCAGAAAGAGCTAGCAAGATACCACTATTGTCATATTGTATCATGGTTGTTTTAACAACGTGTTGCTATTTGAGATGTCTTATTATTGCTCGCTAGTTGATTATGTCATTGATATGAGTTAATATAATTTTTAAGAGTTATTGTCGACATGGTTAGTTATAATCTTTGCTGAAAACCTGGGTGTTGTTTAAGCTTATTTATGGAAACAAGAGCAAAAGAGTTCGTAAAAGTTTTTCTTTTTCACTTTCAGTTTATCAACTGAATTGCTTGAGGACAAGCAAAAGGTTTAAGCTTGGGGGAGTTGATACGTCTCCGTCGTTTATACTTTTCCTAACGCTTTTCCTCCTATTTTGCACTCTAATTTGCATGATTTGAATGAAACTAACCCGGACTGACGTTGTTTTCAGCAGAACTACCATGGTGTTGTTATTGTGCAGAAATGAAAGTTCTCGGAATGGAATGAAACTTTGCGAGGATTTTTTATACAGTAAAAGAGAATTTTTGGAGCCAAGAACCACCGGAGGGGGGCACCTGGGTGGGAACAACCCGCGCGCCTAGGTGGGTTGTCCCCACCTGGTGGCCCCGCAGACCCTGAAACCAACGTTATAAAATCCTATATTTTCAGAAAAAATCAGGGAAAAAAGAATTATCGCATTTCACGAGACGGAGCCACCGCCGTCTCCTGTTCTTCATCGGGAGGCCAAATCTGGAGTCCGTTTGGGGCTCCGGAGAGGGGGGTCTTCGATCTTCATCATCACCAACCCTTCTTCACTGCCAATTCCATGATGCTCCCCACCGGGAGTGAGTAATTCCTTCATAGGCTTGCTGGTCGATGAGGAGCTGGATGAGATTCATCATGTAATCGAGTTAGTTTTGTTAGGGCTTGATCCCTAGTATCCATTATGTTCTAAGATTGATGTTGCTATGACTTTGCCATGCTTAATGCTTGTCACTTTGGGCACGGGTGCCATGATTTCGGATTTGAACCGTTTATGTTGTCACCATTATATCCATGTTCTAGATCCGACCTTGCAAGTTATAGTCACGTACTACATGTTATGATCAGGCAACCCTGGAGTGACAATAGTCGGGACCACTCCCGGTGATGGCCGTAGTTTGAGGAGTTCATGTATTCACCATGTGCTAATGCTTTGTTCCGGTTCTCTATTAAAGGAGGCCTTAATATCCCTTAGTTTTCAATAGGACCCCGCTGCCACGGGAGGGTAGGACAAAAGATGTCATGCAAGTTCTATCCATAAGCACGTATGACTATTTACGAAATACATGCCTACATTATATTTATGAACCAGAGCTAGTGCCGTATCGCCCTAGGTTATGATTGTCTCATGATGAATATCATCCAACGAATCATCGATCCAATGCCTATGATGTTCCTACATATTGTTTCTGCTAAGTTACTACTGCTATTGTTACTATTGCAACTACTACAAAAACATTGCTATCACTGTTACCGTTACTATTGCTGCTACCACTATTATCAAAACTATCATATTACCGTGGTACTGATCGCTTTGCTGCAGATAATTAATCTCCAGGTGTGGTTGAATTGACAAGTCAGCTGCTAATACTTGCAAATATTCATTGGCTCCCCTTGTGTCGAATCTATAAATTTGGGTTGAATACTCTACCCTCAAAAACTGTTGCGATCCCATATACTTGTGAGTTATCACCGCTGCCGGCAATGATGAAGCCACAGTCTGGCTGTGTCTTGACTGAATCGCAGAGGTCTCTGCCCATTCCTTGCGGGGCATCAGGCTCTCGATGAGCACTGGTGACGGCGGCTCTTTGGGTGGGTCGTCGATCATGCCGCTGAGCAGTTCTGGATCATTTGCACAGTGAATGGCAAAAAACTCATTACACTTCCTCTGCAATATGTCAATTGTGCGCCCAAGGACTGTCACGCCGATATCGCTGTCGATGGGCCATGGTGCATGTACCTGCTGATGAAGCTCTTTCTCCCCGACCTGCTCTAGCTTGTTCTCCTCGTCGAAGATGTAACGCGGGTAGCGGTCGACGTCAAAGCTTTGGTCATTGCCTGGCATGCTTGGAATAGCTAATGGTAGATGGATGAGGACTAGATCTGCGTAGAGTGTCGCGACGGTGCATTGCCACCTAGGTTATATGCAGCAAGCCATTAGCTGGTGGTGGGAAACCAATGAGGGAAGAGGCGTGGATTTTACAATTCACCCATGTGGAGCGCGGGAAGCATTCACTGGAGCACGGGAACACTAAGTGGATCACACACACAACCCGAATACCGTATGCAATGCCACGTGTTATCTATCACACACGTGTTAACATAAGGAAACGTATGTATAACTTACTAATCATCGCAAACGAGTACTCGCAGACGCATCATGTGCGATACTCCTAGCCATCGCAAGCAACTAGTTTGCATTTTCCAAAGTTTTTTATACAAACAGAATCACACACGAACTAACTATAGTAACCGTCTGTGTTATAGTTTATCATCGCAAACAATTCATCCAAGTGGGTTGTTTGCCGTGTATCACACACATCTTGTGTACACGAATCATTTGTGTTTTTTTGGCTCATCGCAAACAGTTCATCTATGTGAACTGTATGCCGCATACCACACACATCTTGTTAAGTTGTACCATTTCTGTTATGTTCCCTAATCGATAACAGTTCGTCCGAGTGAACCGTATGCCATATATCATACACACCTTGATCTGACTGACCGTTTCTATTGCATTCCCTAATAGCAAACAGTTCATCAGAGTGAATTGTACGTATATTGCACACATATTGATATGGCTGCCCATTTCTGTTGTTCTATCTAATCGCAAATAGTTCGTATGGATCAACCATATGCACCGCATCGTACACGTAACTAAAATCTGAACTGTGTTTGATGTCTCCGCCATCGCAAACGTTTTGCATATTTTTTGACGGTTTTTTACATCCCCGTTTGCGACTAATGCACTGCACATAGTTTCGTCAAAGGGTCTCTGATCGTAGTGTCACGTTAGCAACATCCTGCAGTACTATAATGTACTTTGCTAGGACTTTGTGTTTCTCCAAGTCCCACTGATATGTCTCCAACGTATCTATAATTTTTGATTGTTCCATGTTATTATATTATATGTTTTGGATGTTTAATAGGCATTTATATGCTATTTTATATTATTTTTGGGACTAACCTATTAACCAAGAGCCCAGTGCCAGTTTCTGTTTTTTTTGCCTAGTTTAGAGTTTCGCAGAAAAGGAATACCAAACGGAGTCTAAACAGAATGAAACTTTCGCGATGATCTTTCTTGGACCGAAAGAAAACCAGAAGACTTGGAGATGAAGTCGGAGATGCAACAAGGCGGCCATGAGGCAGGAGGGCGCGCCCAGGGGGGTAGGGCGCGCCCCCCTACCTTGTGGCCCCCTCATAGCTCCCCTGGCCTAGTTCCTTCGCCTATATATACTCTTATACCCTAAAAACATCTAGGGGAGCCACGAAACCACTTTTCCACCACCGCAACCTTCTATACCCGTGAGATCCCATCTAGGGGCCTTTTCCGGCGTCCTGCCGGAGGGGGATTCGATCACGGAGGGCTTCTACATTAACACCATTACCTCTCCGATGAAGCATGAGTAGTTTACCACAGACCTTCGGGTCCATAGTTAGTAGCTAGATGGCTTCTTCTCTCTCTTTGATTCTCACTACCATATTCTCCTTGATGTTCTTGGAGATCTATTTGATGTAATATTCTTTTGGGGTGTGTTTGCCGAGATCCGATGAATTGTGGATTTATGATCAGATTATCTATGAATATTATTTTGTTCTTCTCTGAATTCTTATATGCATGATTTGATATCTTTGCAAGTCTCTTCGAATTATCGGTTTAGTTTGGCCTACTAGATTGATCTTTCTTGCAGTAGGAGAAGTGCTTAGCTTTGGGTTCAATCTTGCAGTGTCCTTTCCTAGTGACAATAGGGGCAACAAGGCACGTATTGTATTGTTGCCATCGAGGATAAAAAGATGGGGTTTTCATCATATTGCTTGAGTTAATTCCTCTACATCATGTCATCTTACTTAATGCGTTACTCCGTTCTTTATGAACTTAATACTCTAGATGCATGCTGGATAGCGGTCGATGTGTGGAGTAATAGTAGTAGATGCAGAATCATTTCGGCCTACTTGACACGGACGTGATGCCTATGTTCATGATCATTGCCTTAGATATCGTCATAACTTTGCGCTTTTATCAATTGCCCGGTAGTAATTTGTTCACCCACCATAATATTTGGTATCTTGAGAGAAGCCACTAGTGAAACCTATGGCCCACGGGCCTCTTTTCCATCATACAAGTTCTCTTTTACATTTTACTAGTTTCCGATCTACTATTTTGCAATCTTTTACTTTTCGATCTATAAACCAAAATACGAAAAATATTTACTTTACCGTTTATATATCTCTATCAGATCTCACTTTGCAAGTGACCGTGAAGGGACTGACAACCCCTTTATCGCGTTGGGTGCAAGTTGTTAATTGTTTGTGCAGGTATTCAGTGACTTGTGCATTGTCTCCTACTAGATTGATACCTTGGTTCTCAAACTGAGGGAAATACTTACGCTACTTTGCTGCATCACCCTTTCCTCTTCAAGGGAAAAACCAACGCAAGCTCAAGAGGTAGCACCCGCCGCTTGACATTCCGTGGTATCTTCTCGTAGGCCTTTTCTAAGTCAATGAACACCATATGCGGGTCCTTCTTTTGCTCCATACTAGAACAATGTCCATGTGTTGCAACAAGATATAAATATTCTATTATGTTAGCTTGTGATTTACCTGTCAATAATAATGCGATTGTGTAAATAAATGTTCATCAAATTCTGACTATGAATTACCTTAAATTTTGATTAGAAGTTTGGTAAGTAAATTAAAGTGGAATTAAGGTTCCGAAGGTAAGTAAATTAAGGTGATTGATTATCATATACATGGAAGGTTGGACGAAGGGATGGTGGAAAGAAAGGTGAAATGGGAACCTTACGTTCTTTTTAAGTTTTTTTAGGGGAACGTTCCTTTTAAGTAGTAGAGATATCTATCCATGAGTTGTCGTACCAAGAAAATGGTGCCCACGCAGCCGTGAGAAAAAAATCATCATTTTCAAAAAAAGTTCATTGATTTTGAAAAAAGTTCATTTTTTTAAAGTACACAAATTTAATAAAGTTCATCGAATTTGGAAAAGTTCATATAATTTGAAAAACAATTCTCAAATATTTAAAAAGCTCATCAATTTTGGAAAAAGGCCATCGATATTGAAAAAAATGTGTATTTGAAAAAGGAAAGAAAAGGAAAGCAAAGAATATTTTTTGTTCAAAAAAGAAATAGAAATAAAAAATAAAAACGGTCCAGAAAAAACAAAATGAAACAAATAAAAAGAAATAGGAAAATAGAAACAAAAAGGAAAACGATGAAAGAAAATAAACAGAAAAAGAGAAAAAAATCCGGTCCAGAAAAAATCCACAATGAACAAAAAGAAAAAAAAACTAGTTGGAGAAAATATAAAAGGAAAATACATTATCACAACGTGTGGTCTGTCTAGTTGGTTAGTGCGAGTTGCAATGATGGTGAAGGTCACGAGTCTGAATCTCTCCCACGCAACATTTTTATATTTTAAACCAGAAAAAAGTGGAAGTCGAATCTACCACTGATCCCGAGGGCAAGTATGAAAAAGAGAGTCAAGCAAGGTTGGATTCGTATGTTCCATTTGAGTAAGCCTCTGATGCCCTGCGCACATAGCTTCTTGCATGCCCGATGGCAGAACGGATCTCCCAACCTGGAGTATATTCCCGGCCCCATAGCTTAGCTTAAGATCTTCGTATTTCAAGTCCACCCGGCATGAGACCTGACCTTGGGAATAAGCCCCGCCCTGTCCTCTAAGATATGAGATCCACCCACGCCCAAACCTGGAAAAGCGGCAGGCTCTAGTCGAACTCCATACGGCCATACCAGAAGAGAAGAGAACCCTTTCCCTTGGAAGAAAGAGAAAAGGGGCCAGGCTATGCACTTCAAGAGAACCAACCCAAGAAGCACTCAATAAACTATTATATATAGTCCTGGCCAAGAGAAGGCCACCAGATCAAGCTAGCAGGAATGGGTACTATAGCACCAAGAAAGATCGATGGAAAGGGATATGAAACTATTTTAGATGCATGCTCTAGCTCTAAAGCAAGCTTATACGCACTCATAAAGGTGCCGTCTACACAAGGTACATCTTGCGCTTATGGGCCGCTATAACTATCCAAGAAGACACTCGAAAAAGGAAGGATAAACAAACCTACCCGATGGACTGCCGAGCTACAAGTCCTACGACACAGGAGCGGGATTCTCTAAAAAGCCAAGGTCTTAGGTGGCCAAGAGGGCCCATTTGGAGACTTGGGATCTCAGCAGGAAATGTGAAGGTTGTTTAAAGCCGGCCGATAGGCGAAAGAGAATCCAAAAGTTTTGTTCTGATCTGAGTAGGCTCAACATAGGGAATACCCTAACCCTGGGAACTGGGGCATATAAATCCGCTTATGGCATTCACCCAAGCATACAGAGACAGATGGAATGAAAGAAAGAAAAAGTAGCTCCGCAGCTCGCCCAGAAGAAGAAAGACCCGCTGCTAACAATTTGGAAATCCCTGGTGGGCTGGGCCTGAAAGACAAGTGTGTGTGGATTTCCACATCCTCGTCTTTACTTTAAGACACAACTCTTCTCTTTCTCGGTCAAATGACTTGCGATAGTCTACCTTGAGTAGGACCATAGGGATCTTATGTTTGTGGCGAAAGATAAGTGGTTCTGTCACAACCAAGAACGTTTCTATGAGTGAGCGACCCTTGATAAACGCCGATTGATACGTGTCAATGCCAATAAGTGGATGAGTGTTGTTAAAGACAATGTTTGTTCCTCTTCCCTTGGGGGGGGGGGGCTTACTTAGACTGTTGGGTATAGTAATATAGGCATGAGGCAGGCCCTACCCAATGAGCGACCTCGTAGCAAGCATACAACCAAAGGAGACCCTAGCTACAAGAAGGCCCTATTACAAAGGTGGGAAACCAGGTAATACAACACGGTATCAGTGTGGTCAAGCCGGTAATCGAATCGAATAGATTCGGGATCTTACCCTTGTCGAGTCCGGTCGCCCAGGGCACTTTATCCAAGGAATGCAGGCAAGACACTACTCCGCTTTCGCAACAGAACTGCTTGACTAGTTGAAACCGACTTATGCAGATGTGATATTACTAGTCTGGATTTGAGATGACATACTTGAGTCGAGTATACAAGGGTGGTAAGGCAAATAAACACAAAGGAATTGATCGATTCTCTTGGTTGATGTGCTTTCTTCCAAACCCTTGACTGGAAGATAGTCAATACTGCCTTGCTATTTGTAGAATTCCTCCCCAGGGTCGGAGAATATATTACTTTCTTTACCGACATGCAGGTGGAATAAGACCAGCATTATGAACTACTCATCACTGAATGTTACGTACTGCCATTCCTTCATCCATGAGAACCAAGTTTTGATCAATGATATATTCAAAAAGTAAGAGCTACTCTATTAATCTACATACATTGTCTCCGGCCACCATGTTTTCTCCAAAGGGTGAAGGCGGATTCTCTGTGCGCCAATTTTCCAAAAGGCCTATGAACGGCGGCTGAAGTGCTAAATAGGAAATCTCACTCTCACCGCCGCGCTGCCCGAGCACCAGGAGCAACTAACAAAAGAGTACTCCTTCGCAAGCCCCTGCAAGAGTCATCTCGGGTGGGCTAAAAGCACGCCACTCTCAGCCGCCGTCACGTGTCGCACTCTGGGCGCTCTCTTCAATTTTTGTTTCTTTTTATTTTTCCACACACGTTTTTGGCTTTTTGGTTTTCCTTAGGTTTTAGAACAAAAAATGATTTTTTTCGCATATAAACTTGTTTTTTTCTTTTCACGAGAGGCACAGATTTACTTCTCATGGAGGCATGGATTTGCTTTCGCGAGAGGCACAGTTGTGCCTCTCGGATTTGCTTCCGTGAGAGGCACAACTAAACGCGTTTTTCCTTCCACGAGAGGCACATTTGTGCTTCTCGAAAAAACATGTTTTTCCTTCCGTGAGAGGCACGGATTTGCTTCCGCGGAACAAAAAAGCGCGTATTTTTTTCCTTCTACGGTGCCTCTCGAAAACAAAAAAATGTGTTTTCCTTTTTTCCCCGCGAGAGACATAGATTTACGCTTCCGCGAGAGGCATAGTCGTGCCTCTTTCTGAAAGAAAAAAATATATGCTCCCGGCTTGACTTTTTTGTCTGTTTTTTTTCCTGAAAACCTATCAACATGGAATCTACTTTTGAAGATCTCGGTGCGAGGAATTGAAGGTGAAAAAGGTTCAAGATTTGAAGGGACGGTTTAAGTGAGAAAGCGTTTTGAATAAAGGGATCTATAAAAAAGGAAAAAACTCTTAGATTGTAACAAGTAGCGCACATACACTAGGCCATTTATCGCAACCTTGAAAGGTGGGAGTGACCTTTGTAGAGCATCTCTAGCAGACCCCATATAACGCCGACCCGCAAAAGGCGTTTACAGTTCGTGAGAAAACATCTTTGCGGGCCGGTGCGGGCAACCACAGAGTCAGACCCCGCAAACGGACCCGTATAAAAGGATATTCGCCGAAGATTTACAAGTCGGCTAGCCGGGATCTGCTCGGGCACCGCCGCGTCGACCCGCAAACTGAAAACCCTCAATAAGTGAATTTGAGAGCGATTCCGACAAATGAGTTCAAATTCAAACGACAAAACATAGTTCGCGTGCTAATAAAAGCATAGTTTTGTTGGACAAACACAAAAGGATTTGCAAAAGCGACGACCACGTCTTGATCATCTTGTCGCTCTTCACTCCGCACCACCTCCATCGAGGTCATCGCTGCCCTCGAATCCATCGCCTGCACTTGTTCCAACTCCGGTGTCGAAATCACCGGCGGGCGCACTGAACGCGTTGACGATATTGGTTCCAAATCCCGATGAGAAAACATCGCCTGCACTGTAACACGCACCGACCGACGCAAGCATCCTCCTCTTCAAGATGTCCCTCCTTGCCATGTCATCCCACTCTTTGGTGATGTCGTCCATGTCATTGCGGTTCATTGTCATGATCCTATTCTCTTCGGCAAGAAGCTTGGACATGACTTTGTTCTCAGCGGCACCTGCCCTTCTCACCTCAATGGCCGCCTTGGGCAACCCCTCATCCTTGAGCAATTGGCACTTCTCTTGCTTCTCTCGTGCCCTTCTCTCGACCAACTCTTCCTTTGTCTCCAAAGTCTTCGCTAACATCAACTCATTTGATTGGACCATGGCATTGGTGTCCAACAAGTTCACGAACTCAGATGTGGCATTGTTCGAACCACTGCTACATTGAGCGGCAACAAGTCAAGAACAACCACAATGCCGAAAAACCGAAGCAAGAACGAGAGATCGAAGATGCAAACCTTCCGGCCATTTCACCGAACACCTCGCTTGCGGTGGAAGCAGCGTTGTTGAACAGCATTGTCGGGGAACATCTCGCCGGGGGCGAGGGGAGTGGACGAAGGCGCCGACCTTTTCGTAGCAATCTTCTTTCGATTCACGCCCGAAACCTTGCTCACCTTCTCCGCCGGCGGCCGGGCAGATCGCGCAGCGGCATGCGGCGCCCAACGCGCGTGCCTCTCCGGCGGGGCCAGCCGGATTGCCGCTCTGCACGACAATGTTGCCCTGTCGCTTACGTGCAGGCGCGTTGGGGCCTTGGGCGACGGCGGGGGCGACATGGCCGGCGACGAGATCCGCCGGAGGGGATTGCGCCTGCGCGACCTCCACGGGGACGGGGGATTGCTGGGAGGCTTCCATGACGGCGAGGTATGGCGGGGAAGATGAACCAGAGCTCGCGGTGGCGGGACAACGACAACCGAGGAGGGGGGAAACGGAAACGGCCGCGCGGAAATTTCCCTCGCGCCCAATCTCACTGCGGATAGGGGGCGAGTTTGGGTCGGCCTCCCACCCCGTGAATCTAAAGGTTGAGGGCGAATTTTTGCCGCGCCCCGCAAAATTTTTTACAGGTCGGACGCGTTTGCGGGGTCTGCTCAGGCAGATTTTTTGCGCCGACCCGTATATTGACGATTATTTTGCGGGTCGGGGCCTCTTACGGGGTCTGCTAGAGATGTTCTAAGTTTTTTTTTGAACCGGGCTTTACCCCTTTCCATTACTAGAGAACGGAAATACAAACCAGTTCAAAGTGTCAAGAGGAGGGAAAGAGGGTAGAGCGAGTTCAAGCACTACTAGGAAACCCACCACCTCCGTTCGCCATCGAAACGGATGCCATGGGGCGAAAACCTGGTAGCACCAACATCTAAAAGTCTATTACAAGCCAACATCAGGCGCGGCTAAAGACAGCACAAAACAAAGCATCAGGCTAAAGAACAAGACACGGGCAGGAATGTCATGGGTCGGACCCGTTACCAGGCCTCATTCCAGCGTTTGGTAGTCCAACCGGAACAAAACCCATTCGTCCCCAATAAGCGAATATTTGGCTAAGATGCGGAATGCGCTGAGATCTTCAAATCCACGGAATCACACGGAACTAGCCCTCTCCTCTCCCGCAACCCTACCGCTGCTCCTCTCCTGTGCGCCGCGTTGTTGGTCTGCCTCTCGATCATAAGCCCCTTTCCCACTGTTTGCCACTGTTTGGGGCAAGACACAAAATGGGGTTATGATAGAAGTCAACCAACCAGGGGGTTATCATCAAATCTCCCCCCACTCAGGTGCGCCGCCGGCCCTCTTCCTCCCTCCCTTTCTGCTGCGCCGCGGGCTCTCTCCCTAGCTTCAGCTCACGCCGCGGGGCCTCTCCCTCGCTCCAAATCCTGCGCAGCCGGCCCTCTCCCTCGCTGCACATCTTGCGCCGCCGGACCTCTCCCTCGATCTATCTCCTGCGCCGCCGCTTTCCTTTCTTGCTGCCTCTCCTGCGCTGCCGGCGTGTACGTGGACGGCTTATTCATCTCACCCTCTCTCGATCTGCAGGATACAAGGGGAAGAAGGCAGGGTCTAGGTGCTACTCCGGCGCGGCGGCAGATCGAAGCAAACCCTCCTCTCCTCAAGGTACAAACCCCTCTTCCTCTCCCCATGTATATGCTCTTGTCCAGTACATTTTTTGCTGAAATTGCTGCTGTCCAGTACAAAGTTTTGCTGAAATTGCTGCTGCCCAGTACATATTTTTGTTCACATTGATGCTGTCAAGTACATCTTTTCAATATATGGTGATGTGTAATATTTTTGATAGCTTGCATCAATTGTAGATGGTCAAGAAGATGAACAAAAGAAAAAGGATGGTTAGGGGAGCCGCTGTTTTTGTCCACACCAGCCCACACCAGCTGACCAGCATAGCGCAACACGCAGTAGCCCAGCATCCAGGAACTCACGGCACAGACAACAAACACTGTTTTCTCTAGCGGCCGGCGCCCGCCACCGGATCGTCACACAGGGCACAGCAGCCAGCCGCCCCCCGCTCCCGCTGGCCAGCGGCACAAATCGGCCGCCGCCCATGGACGACTAGCCCACCGGCAGCCAGCAGCGTGACGACGGCGAGTCGGCCGACCCACATAAGCTGCACAGCTAATTTTCTTTGATTCATTCCAAATTTCTTTCATTTAGGTTATTGTCTATTCGTATGTGGACTGTGGTGGCATAAATAAACCACTGAAAATCTTATTGTTTACATTTTATGCAAAGCCATTGTTTACAGTTTATACAAAGGCATTATTCTGTACATTTTGACAAAAAAAAAACAATCCAGTTTGGCAGTATCAATAATTCACTCAATTCCTCTGTGGTTTGATATCTCCAAGCTTTTGTAATGGCTAACTAAAATAGTCTAATGGGGAAACTGTATTGCGGTATTGCTTCTTTTGTTTATATCTACTCACTTGATCTTGTAACAAATGGGAACAAAGGGTACTTACTAATGACAATGATTCAGAATTTGAAAATTTTCGTGTTCTTCTTTAGCTTGGCCCGCCCACAATTTCTTTGTAGCTCGCCACAGCGCCTAAATCAACGCTACTCCAGCTTTCTGATCTAATACTAATCCAGCAGTTCGTGTTTCCGCTAAGACTAGAGTAGTGAAGATGTGGCAGCGGCCGCAAGCTGTCCTGTGTCGCGTCTCGCTGGCGAACCTGTCTCCAGCGGCATGGACTGGTGGTGGGGCGAGCTACCATGGCTCCTCGTCAGAGGGGGGGAAGGGAAAGGCGGCGCCTTTGCAGGTCAGACTCTATCTTCTTACAGCTTTACGTGGGCTACACTTTTCCTC
Organism: Triticum dicoccoides; assembly: GCF_002162155.2. NCBI lineage: Eukaryota > Viridiplantae > Streptophyta > Magnoliopsida > Poales > Poaceae > Triticum > Triticum dicoccoides. The sequence goes on along the minus strand of NC_041381.1, from coordinate 201,592,242 downwards.
AAGCTTGTCCGACGAATCAACGACGAGCCGAGGCACTGAATACCCGTTGTTCCAGCCACGTGGGATGGTGGATAGGTTCCGGCTACTTGCCAGGGGTGGCGACGGTGGCAATGGCTGCATCAGCCAAAGGCGCTCCAGGTCTGACCGCCAAGGCAGGCCCGATGGTGAGCCTTTCCAAATTTAATCCAATCTTTTTTATGCACTGTTCATTGCTGTGATATGTATGCAAGCCATCCAAGTCCTTGTAGACTGATAAAGCTCCGAATTCAGAGTCTGAATATTGATGCAACTATGGTTGTGGTGTTATCGGTTCTGTTTGTTTGCATCATTGACCATCCAATTGTATGTTACTATGGTGCAACGGATCATCTGATTTGGTTGTGTTTCATTGAGCTCCGGATGCTGTGAAAAATCATTGTAGATTTATACTGTGCCATCTACACTATGTCAAAATGTTTCTAATAGCCCAAGTTATTTTCTGCTACTTAGTCTAGTTTTCATGCGCCCAGAATTTCTTATTCACAATAAAATATTGCAGGTGGCGATGGAGGGACAGGTGGTAATGTCATTCTTGAGTGCTCAAGATCTGTCTGGGATTTCAGTAACTTGCAACATCACACGGTATGCTTTTGGTATCATCTTATTTTGTGTTTCGGTATGACATATATAGATGTCATGCGCTCTTTGTTTTGCTAGATGCATTATCCCTCTTCGTAAAAGAACTAATCTCTTGGTGTAAATTCTTAGCCTGTGTATATTATCGAGTTAGAAGCTCACCCTTACTAATGTTGGACTTAAGACTAAGAGCGACTTATTCACACTCGTAACTTAATATCACATTGAGCCTTCGCAAATGAAGAAGATTCTGCAGAATTTATGCTTTTCCGAGTCATGGTTTTACACTTATTTACTTTGTGTTTCCAGAAAGCAGTCCGAGGAGGCAATGGACTTTCTAAGAAACAGATAGGGACGAGAGGTCCTGACAAGGTTACCAGAAATATATGTATATACATGTGCATTTCGCATTTACTAAGTTACTTTTCGAAATATATAACCTTCTCTTTGTGTGTCTGACAGGTTGCACAAGTACCAGTTGGCACAGTGATTCATCTAGTCCGAGGGGAGCGACCGTCTTTCACTGTAAATAAACCAACCAGATCTCTAGATCCCTGGGATATCCCAGATGCTGTGGATGACTCTGCAGACAGTTCCAATCAGAAGAACAAGGATGGCATTAATGGAAATGCAGCTGAAAGAGAAAGTAGCAATCAGCGGGAGAAGCAAACATACTCTAGTACATGCTCCAAGACTGGGTTTTCAAACGCTGAAGATGGTGATGCAAGTAGCATTCAACATCAGGTCGAGTTTGATGACGACGATGAAGAATTTTGGGAGGATGAAGACGAGACGGAGGAAGAGGCTCTAGATGCAGATGAGGAGAGGGAAGAAGATGACATACAGTATTCTGTTGCTGAAATGACAAGACCTGGGCAACGGTTGATCGTAGCACAAGGAGGGGAGGGTGGGCTAGGGAATGCTTCTATCGGCAGAGACGTCCGTCTATCCAAAGGAAATAGACAAGAGGAGGTAGCCCATTTAAGTACTGGACAGGCAGGAACAGAGTCTTTTCTTGTCTTAGAACTGAAGAGCATTGCTGATGTTGGCCTTGTTGGTTTGCCTAATGCCGGGAAGAGCACACTTCTGAGTGCTCTCTCTAGGGCTCGCCCACAGATCGCTGACTATGCGTTCACCACACTGAGGCCCAATATTGGTAGCCTGACCTACGACGACTACTTGTCAGTGAAAGTTGCTGACATACCTGGTCTTATCAAAGGTGCCCATGAGAACCGTGGCCTGGGCCATGCCTTCTTGAGGCACATTGAGCGCACCAAAGTTCTGTCCTATGTACTTGACCTGGCAGCAACACTCAACGGTAGGAAGGGTATCCCACCATGGGAGCAGCTACGCGATCTGGTCGTGGAGCTAGAGCTTTACCAAGAAGGCATGACAAAGCGCCCATCGTTGATTGTCGCAAACAAAATAGATGAAGAGGGAGCTGAAGCGATGTATGAAGAACTGAAGAGGAGAGTGCAAGGTGTTCCGATATTTCCAGTGTGTGCCATCTTGCAAGAGGGAATACCTGATCTGAGAGTTGGCCTGAGAGACCTTATGGATGCCTCGGATCCGCAAGGTGTCGGTTTGAGCAAAATTATTGTAGACTAAAAGGCTTTGCCTCTCGTTGGAGAAGAATTGTTCTCTGATTCTTTCCCCTTGAGCACTGTCTGCTTGCAGATGCACTGTATATCCGTGTTGCAAAAATTGCTCTAATTTTCTGTGTTGCAGAATAGATCATCCATTGTTTTAGAAAATTCAGTGTAATAATAACGAAGGGTAACCAGTATGTATGCTTTGGTCTTTCATAGGAACAGCAATGCGTACTACCAAAAAGGTTCATTCAAGTGCTATTTAGAGTCCTAAATATGACAGTTAACATTTTTTCTGGAAATAAATATAATTTGATTTGCATTTAGGACAGTGTACTGGTGGGTTTTGCATGTGACCTATCACCAAGAACTTGACTGAAACCTCTAGGCGTACTTTGCTTTATTTCTCAAAAGTCATGGTCTCATGGAGGTGCACTGACGTCCATTTGGTCCAGATGCCATGTTTTTTCATTGTTGGTGACTGGTGGCTGAAACATGCGCCAAAGTTAAGCAACTCTGCTGATGTCTACTTGCATTTCAAGAATTTAGGCCTTCGTTTGTCAACTTTTTCCAGTACAGAGAAGAATTAGGATACTGAAAAATATTATTCAAATAAGCCTGTCTAGCTCAGTTGGTAGACTACAAGGCTCTTAACCTTGTGGTCGTGGGTTCGAGCCCCACGGTGGGCGTGTCCATTCTTTTTTTAATCACTTTCCCTTTCTTCCTGTGCTTAGGGAACGGCTCTATTTTGCACTGCTCTTAAAATTGATGAAATTACTTTACTTAATTCTTCACTCCAAATGTACTTTACTTAATTCTTCACTCCAAATGTACTCCCTCTGTAAACAACACCAGAGCTCGCAGTTAAATGGAGTTTTTTTTTCTGAACATTTAAGCTGCAGTTTTTTGGATCCACCAGGCCATTACTTTTCCTGTCAACTCTCAACTGTCCATCTAATCCCTCCGTTCCCAAATAATTGTCTTTCTAGCCATCTCAAATGGACTACAACATACGGATATATGTAGACATGTTTTAGAGTGTGGATTCACTCATTTTGCTTCGTATGTAGTCACTTGTTGAAATCTCTAGAAAGACAATTATCTAAGAATGGAGGGAGTACATACATATAGCAGCGATTTTGTGAGGTTAATTGTTACTATATGGGCCATCTGGGGAGCACGAAGAAAGGCAATTCATGAGGACATATTTAAATCACCTAGTGCTACAGATGGTTTCATTAATAGCTACCTGGCAGATCTTCAGGTTGTGAAAGGCATAGCAAAGAGACCAGCAACGGTGGTGCAAGCAAGACCAACACAATGGCAAGCACCAAGTGAGGGGTGTGCAAAGGTGAATGTAGATGCAGCGGTGTTTGGTCGGGCAAGATTCGGAGCAGTGGCTGCGGTGTGCAGAAGCTCTGACGGTACGTTCCAGGGAGCGTCTACGATGTTTTACAAGCACATTATTGATCCCCAGACACTCGAGGCCCTGGCCATCAGGGAGGCTTTAGCTTTGTCAGATGATTTATATCAGAGGAGAATACATGTTGCATCTGATTGCAAGGTGGTGGTCGATGATCTAAAGAAGGAAAACTCATCGGGTTATGGTGCCATCATACAGGAGATAGTCAGCCGATCAAATGATTTTGAGATATGTAAATTTAGTTATGAGTTTAGGAGCTCGAATTTCGAAGCTCACAACTTAGCGAAGCATGCTTTATCCCTCGGGGTTGGCCGCCATGTTTGGTTAGGCCACCCTGCAGAACTTTCTTTCGTCCCTGTAAACATTGTGACGTCTTAATAAAAGCTTCGCGAGGTTGTCTAAAAAAAAATCTACATACATATATTGGTATTTATATACTGTATATGTTACCAGTTCAAGGGATCCAGTTCATGATTTCAAAAAAAAAAAGTCCATGCTATGTACTCCTCCCTCCGTTCCTAAATATTTGTCTTTCTAAATATTTCAAATGGACTACAACATACGGATGTATGTAGACATATTTTAGAATATAGATTTATTCATTTTGCTTTGTATGTAGTCACTTGTTGAAATCTCTAAAAAGACAAATATTTGGGAACGGAGGGAGTATATGTCTTTGGAGACATTTCAAATGGACTACAACATATGAATGTATGTAGACATATTTTAGAGTGTAGATTAACTCATTTTGCTCCGTATGTAGTCATTTGTTGGAATCTCTAGAAAGACTTTATATTTGAGAACGGAGGGAGTATATTGGTATATTGTTGACAAGATCATGCCCCAACTCACTTGGGTATTAAGTCCGAACAAAATGAACCTACTCCTGGAAGCGTTGTCATTTCTGGAAAAGCACGGCACAGCTGCGAAACCGATCCTCTAAACTTGCTCAATTTGAATGACCATGTTAAACAGGAAGCGTTTCAAAGTGACAAGTAACAGCAAGCATCTTTCGGCTTGAAATTTAGGCATGAAAGCTATCTTTCTGATACAAGTGCGAAGCATTTCAAACTGATAAGTGACAGCAACCAACTTCAACTTGAAATCTAGGCACGAAAGTTATCTTTTGGATACGGGCGCAAGCATTTCAAACTCACAAGTCACATCAACAATTTTAAGAAACTAGGCATTGGTAGCGCCTCCCTTCCCCTCCCCGTCGCCCCCTGCGTGGGTGGCCGGGAGGCCCTCAGATCCCGTCGGCCGGCCCTCCCCCTCTCTTCCTCCTCCTCCCTCACCACCGCCCTAGGGCGCGGCCAGGCGAAGCCTGCCGTTGCCGGCGGCGGCGGGGACTCGGGCCCTCTCGCTCGGCTGGGGCTGGCGCGGGTCGGCGCCCCCGGGCCGGAGCGTGGTGGCGGCGCCTCGGCGACTTTGCTCCCCCGCGGCAAACGGTCTCGCGATCTGGTGCGTCGCGGTCGCCAGGGACGGCGGCGGCGTGGCCGGATTGGTTCACGGCGGAGCGGCCGGATCTCTGCCCAAGCGTGGGCCTTGATCGCTGGATTACCGTCGGCACGGTGACGGGTGCGACTCGTTGGCAGCTGGGCGGATCCGCCGGGATTCTACCCTTGTCTGGTCCTTGACAGCGCGGGCAACTCCCGGGGAAACCCTAGATCTCCTTGGGATCGAGCGATGGTGGCGCTTTTGTGTCGTAGTCCCTATTTAGGGCATCGGTTTGGAGTTTACTCCGATTGAAGGGACCAGCGACGTCGGCGGCGCACGTCTGGTGGAGCAACTGCCGATGAAAATCGCGCCGACTACGATCATGGCGGACGATGGCGGCGTCTTAGGTGTCGTTCCCTTGTCGAGGCATCGTCGTTGCAGTCTGCTTCATCAGGCTTGGGATGCTCCAGGAGAAACCATAGATCTGGGTCTTCCGGATCGGATGATGATGGCGTTTTATCGCTTTCCCTCCTGGGGCATCGTTTTAGAGCAAGTGATGGCTGGGGGATGGTGGAGCGGTGCTTCATCTCAAATTGATGGAGGCGGTTATCGGCGGCATGGCGCTGTGGAGGCTCGGCGTCCGATGCGCGGGATGGACTCGCGTAGGAGGAGGTAGCTGTCTGGCGTCATGGTGACGTCGATGGCCCAGTGGCCAGACAAGGTAGATGCCTCATATGATCTGAAGACGGACCTGTGGAAGATGGCGGCGACGACACACGAGTGCGTCTGACCGGATTGTGCCCCAGACCCGGTATGTGGCTCGGTTGGGGCTTCCGACTTTTGATGTTAGGATTAGATGAGTGGTCTGAGTGGCCCAGCTAGCACCCCTTCATCATATGGACAGGAGTAGCGGCATATGTTGCCAAGATGGTGGATTTAGGCATATTGTTGTAATACTTTGTAAGGTCCTCGAGAATAATCAATAAAGTGACCGTATGCATCTCCCAGATACAGAGGCCGGGGGTCATTCTCCTTTAAAAAGAAAGTTGAATCCAATAGAAATTTACTACAAAATATGCCGATTTCTTTTTCATTGAAGACTTGTGATCTGATGCCTGATGTTTCCACATTTGTAGCCATAGTTTAGAAACTTGCCCAAGATTGTTTTTCTTTGAGATTGGAAGTAATTATTGTAACAAATAGTTTCAACTAGCTTCATAATCCATGCGCAGCCAAGACGTCATTAAAAAAAAAGTCTTCAAACTGTGATATGGATATTTATTCTGAAACTATGATTCATAGGAGAAAATAGGCCTTGTTGAGTTTCTGTTGATGAGATATTCTCTGCCGTGGAGTTTGTCCAGTACTCAATTCTCTTCTGTTTTTGACGTGCATGACTAGTTAGTACCTAAGGATGCGACATAATCTTTGTTAATGTTTTGTGATAAAGTTTTCTATGCCCCGCATCAAAATAAGATATCTCCTTCTAGATTGCTGACGTATTGGATGTGATGTTTTGTTGCGGTCTCGGTTGAAAGAACTAGAACAAACAAGTTGTGATCTCATCATCAATGTTTGAAAAAAAATAGTTCTCATATACTAGTAGTCTTCATAATGATCATTGCTGGCAATGCATACCATTGTGATTCATATGGGCTCTTCCTGAAACAGAAGAGTGTGACTTGCAATTGGAGTGGAGAAAACAATTGTTTCCAGTACAAGTATACCCCATGCTTACAAAATACTAATTCGTTATGTACCCGCTCAATTCTAGAGGGAACTACTCCCTCTGTAAACAAATATAAGAGCATTTAGATCACTAAAACAGTAATCTAAACACTCTTATATTAGTTTACGGAGGGAGTAGTAAAATAAGAAGAAAGTTACCCAAAAAACAAAAAAACAAAGAAAGAACTTATGTTCACCATACTTTCTTTAAAAGAAATAGAAATGTTACACTTTTATTCCCTACAACTTGTAGATAGATATTGAATGAATGGTCTCTTTGTTTAATATCTAAAAGCTACTTGATGTACCACAAAAGAAATTTTGAGAAGCAACGAAGAAGGCCCATTTCTTGCCGTCTTGCAGTTGAGAAAGTCATATATAGAAAATCATTGATTTTTCTTTTCTTTTCGAGAAGATACAAAATGATAGGAGTATTGAATAGTGTGAAATCGAAAGAAGGGGGAGGGAAGGGAAGTCAACTACGCATTATTCCTTTTGACACAAACCATCCACGTCTTCATCAAGGAACAGTATACTGCGAATTTAACCCAGAGATAGAGATTTGAAGGTAGAGGAGGTCCATATGTTGGATTTGTTGGCGTGCTGAACTATTATTAGTGGGATTGGATATTTTTCAGAAAGATCAGCTCAGATTGTCTTTGTGCTTAACTTAACCAGCTACCGCAGTAAGCTAGTAACCTAAACACTTTTTATCACTACAAGAAATTCAATAGTACTCCCTCTGTAAAGAATTATAGGAGAGTAACATGTAACCGCCCCTAAGGATAATCAAAATTACCAACTGGAGAGCTTTCTGTCTCTGTCTTTAAGGCAATCGATTTCGAGAAATTGGACTAATTCCGGGAGGCCGGCGTACGTGTAGCATCGTGCCACGCAACGGCAGCTTATTAGCTAGACTAGAGTGGCCTCCTCTTGTACGCTACCAAAGCTTGTGTACACCATTCGGCTATAAATAGTGGCGCCGGTGGGAGGCTATCCATTCAGTTCAATTGTGCTCATCATCATCCTCGACACCAAAGCTCATCTTCTTCTCCTTGAAATCTTTTTGGGTTCATCAGATTTGGAGGATGTCTTGCAACTGTGGATCCGGTTGCAGCTGCGGCTCAGACTGCAAGTGCGGGTATGGATGTTTTTTTCCAATTATTTTTTGACGTTAATGGATGCTTCTCCTTGCAAAATAGTAGGAGTACTCTCGTGCTATTTATGTACCTCATCCGGATCCGGTGATCCCTTTAGCTGATCAAGCATCAATTCCTATTGTGGTGATGAACGATTGATTTGATTCGCCGACCGGTTGCCTTCGCCCGTTGCAGGAAGGTGTACCCTGATCTGACGGAGCAGGGCAGTGCCGCCGCCCAGGTCGCCGCCGTGGTCGTCCTCGGCGTGGCGCCTGAGAACAAGGCAGGTCAGTTCGAGGTGGCCGCCGGCCAGTCCGGCGAGGGCTGCAGCTGCGGCGACAACTGCAAGTGCAACCCCTGCAACTGTTAAGCTGCATGCACTCGTACCGTCGTACGTACGTGTGATGGTGTGAGAGTATACGTGAATAACGAGCGTCTGATCTGATGGAGTCGAGCAAGGGTGCGTGTGCATGTGCGTGTGGTTTACTTCGCTCGCTCTCCGCCTATGCTCTGCCCTTGGTGTCCTTGTGTGTATGTGTGTGCATGTGTCCCTGTAATTGCTTCATCTATCTCCACTATGGATGGAGTGATGAATATGTAAGAATGAATGATTTACCTAATTAACCACTCCTAAATCGCTACTTCGGTTAACTGATTTTCTTGGCGGCGCATCTTCAGCTATTTATCCTCTAACATGAAGGATACAGCGAAGGAACAAATTGCCCCAAAAAATTGTTGATTCCACCTATACAATGAAGATTTCGATCGAGAATTGCAACCGTCAGAACGTTCAATGTTTCTTAAGCGGAAAATAACAAAAAAGAAAAGAAAAAAGGTTGTACACATGTGAGCAACTATGTTGCTGTGTTGTTTCTGGGCAGCGCTATGTGCCGGTCGATTCGGCGCAGGCTCTACATCGGTCCCCGTCAAAGACATTCGATCAAGATGGCTGTAACCGTTGGATCTGCCCCCTTTGCCGTTCCCTTCGTCTCACACAAAAAAAGACACATTTGCTAGTTCGATTGAGGTACCAATTAAGTGATGGCACCGTTTCAAAATATAATTTTAAAGCTAAACTTTTCCATCTCGTGCAAATACGTGCATGTAGAATTATTGGAATATTTTAATATTTTTTGGAGAAACATGAATTTTGGTCAGTTTTACAAAATCGTGCTATAGGTAAACCAAATGGGGCATTTCTAAGCAAGTGGTTTTCCAACTTTTGAGAATTAAAATGGTGCTATAGGTAGACCAAAATGGAGCATTTCTAAGTAAATGGTTTTCCAATTTCCGAGAAATAGTCTGAGATTTTTATGACAAGCTTATGTACCGATGTTAAGACACCGTGAAAAGTTCCACAAATTTTGACGACTTTTATTTTATTTTAATTTTTTCTTCTTAAAAGTTGAAGAAAATGCTAAACTACATTTGTTACACAACGAAAGGTGATTTTAATTCACACTAGGCAAATGCCCGTGCGTTGCAACGGGGAACACTCATATATATGTATAAGTGTATTTTTATGTAATGCTATCAATATGTCAACTCAATCAAAATCTTCACTCAGTTTCTCCTCTCCTTTTATTACGGCATTGCACATGCACAATGCATGTATTTGTTTAAATAAGTGAGCACATGCACAATGCATGTATTTTTTTTAAATAAATGAGCGCTACAACATGCATATTGCAAAAAATACTAAAAGTTCACACGGCCGGAGAAACCTCTTGCAAAATGCTTACCTGCCATTTTTTTCAAGTCTGACATGTACTCTAGTAAATCCTCACTGAAAGCTTTCTCCACTGTTACCTTGATGTCTTCTGATAAAATATAAGTGAGGAAATAATAAAATTACATTAAAAATAATGACCTCAAATTAAGAAACATCTCTCTTGGATTCAGTCATTTACCCTAGCTAGAAGGGAGTAAAGAAGAAGGGCTGAGAGAGAGAGAGAGAGAGAGAGGCGTAAGCGGAACCTGCGGAACTGAGCAGAAGAAGCACAGAAGGAGAGCAAGGAAGACGAGCTGACAGGGTTCTCTTTCCTGTCTCTTCCATGGCCGAACCTATTTGATATGTTTGGAATCCATTTTCATGCACTGGATTGGCCTAACACTGGGAGGTATGCTTATAAAATTAAACTTGTTTAGAGACTGTAAATTTAAGCAGAATATAATTGCTTGTATGTAGATAGTACTCTCTTGGAGCCCAGAAACTTCAGATACGTAAATATCATATGCACAGATCACTTTTCAGATTGACACCAATAGTATAGATGAAAAAAAAAATACATTGCACGGAGGACCATGTTGCAGGTGCGCGCAGAGCTGCAGGTGCTGTGGCGGCAGGTGCTGTTGGAGGCGTCGTTCCTACGCTTCTGAAGCATAATCCTAGCATGATCTTCAAACATAATCTTCAAATAAAAGGAATGAATGAATGATCTAACTCAAAAAAAAAAAAAATGGCTACGATAAAACTATTCGTTTCTTTCTACTGGTTATTTTTTACGCTGAACATGGGCACAGAGACAAAACTAAAGTATGCTAATTTGGAGCAGTGCCATCAGCCGTGGATAAGGATCAGTGATGGCGGCTGATTGCATCACCAAGGACTTGCCAAACAAAAACCTGATTTAGCAATACCACAATCACCTCTTGTGCATAAAAACCGAATTATAAGGATCATAATTCTCTGTCCTAAGATTGTGAGAATCAGCAAAGACAATTATGGTCAGTGACAATACCGTTATTTTCTTGGGATCGAATGGAGGAGCGCCTCACATTGATACAGAGACAGAGAAGGATTAGTACTGTTCTTGTCGTGCTCCCATGATCAAACGACCGTCGTCCCATCATCTACAGGCCACCGACGCCCTCTCCCCATACGCCACCACCCATGCTCGTTGTCGGCCGCCGCCCATGCTTATCCTCGAGCCGGTGCAAGGTGCGCTCTTGGCCCAGCGGGGCCATCAGGCGCCAAGACACGCTGAACCGCCGCCGCGACGGTGAGGCAGAGGAAATAGCGCCGCTCCTCCATCACCCTCCGCTTCCCCTTCCAGCCAGTCGCCAGTGCCGCCCTTGCGCACCGCCCCAACGTGGCCTCGCGGTTCTCCGGATCGAGGCCCGAACCACCACTGACACCATGACTTTCAGATGATAGAGGAGAGGAGATGGCATGCGGGCGTTCAGAAGATAGAGGAGAGGAGATGGCATGCGGGCGTTAGATTCGGAATTGATAGGAGAGGGGGGCGGCGCGCTCGATGGGCGAGGAGGACCGGGACGTGGGGCTCCCGACGAATAGAAAGCAAGCCTGATCTGGATCGAGCGGGCTGCACGGGGTAGACCAATATTCGTCAAAAAAATCGGTGGAAGTTTAGGACGAAAAGAAAACCAGAAACGGGAGGGAGGGGGGTGGACGAAGCGGGGAACGTAAAAAGGGAAACGGAACACTACGTTTCTTTTAAGTAGTAGAGATTTATTATTATATATCTTAAACCATGGTATAGAAAAATTTTGAAGTGAAAAAATGCTCAAATGATCACTAAAATTGGGTTTATGGAATTTGCATTTGTTACGGGAGAAAGTCCATTTGGTGAACAATCATTATTTCTTTATTTGTATTCTTCTTAGATTTTTATCATAATCTATTGTACCAATATTGGGACTCCTGATTAACTTTCAGTATTTTCTGACAACATTCGGATGTTTTGTCATCCCCTCTTATATAGTAGAAGAAAATGCCAAATTATGATTATTATTACATAACAAAAGGTGATTTTAATTCACATTTGTTCACCAAGCCCTCTGTCACGGTGTTGTGATTATGATTATGACAACATAACGAGAAGTGATTCTAATTATCATTATGATTATAATCATAATCACAATTTGCTAAATTATGAGCATGGTTACTACTTGACAGCCCTCGGCCACGACTGGGGCGGCCAAACATGCCGGAGGAGGAGGTGTAGGGGTGGCAGGAGCGGGGCTACGAGCCACCAAACGAGAAGGAGGTGTTGTAGGCTTCGCGTGGTGGCTTTCTTCTTCTTCTTCATCGCCGCCTTGATGAGCGCGGACAGACCTTCATCGCCTCTGTCGGTTTCCTCATCTACTTGCTGCCGGCCGAAGCAGCATAGACGATGACCGAGCATCATCCCGGCTGCTGGGGCCTTACTGCCGACCTTTGATGACTGGCGCGCAACACGGAGCAAGTTTTTTGTCGCCAAACTTTTCCTTGGCCCTGCCGACGCTGGGGGTGGGGGCTCAATTCCGGTGACAGCAGTGGCCGGCGGGGTAGCGGAATTGCCTTCCGGTTCCATTCAGGCCTAAATCGAGGGCTGCAGTGGCGGCGACGGCGAGGTTGGGCAGCTGTGGTGGGAAGAGGTGGCACCTCGAGAAGGAGTGGGGAGCGGTCGAAATTATCCCGAGAAGTGACGCCGATCGAGTTAAAATGAGAGGCTTGGGTTGCCTTTTGGGGGATAACTCATTAAAATTTTGCTCATCGAAATGTTTAAGAGTTTGGCTAGGTGCGGTTAGCTGCTCATTTTGCTCCTCTAAAGAATTTTAAAGACCCTTATTTACATATTTTCCCCAATGCCTTTAAAATGATCATCTTCGAAATGTAGCAAGTGCCCAATTGTTGCCCTCTGCTAGTGCAATCTCTAAATGTACGAAGGAAGCAGTAACAGAGGGCAAAGGAATGTTGCCCTCTGCTCATTTCTCTGCAGAATGAATTTGTCTTAATACTACCAAGAAGACCAGGCTATTTGCAAGTTGATCTTTAAAAAGAAAGAGTTGTATGCTAGATTCCAGGATATGCTAACCTTTGTGCGTCGAGTTTCAGTATATGCCACTAAAATGTAGTCATGCAGACATGGCAGTGCCATATACTACTTTTTTGAATGTCGGCAGGAGAGCTGCCAAATCCGTTATTGACAAAGGGGCATATACTTAAATCCAATTTAAGGGGAGTGGATAATTGCAGTGAATGAGCCGGGTAGTCACCTCGCAAAAAAAAAGAAGAGCCGGGTAGTCTTCTGTGATCTCTGCACCAGAGGAGAAGAAAGCGGGGTACCAGGAGTGGTGAATCCTGGAAGGGACAGCTTTGACAGAGCACACGCTAATGAAAATAGCAATACGACGTTTTAATCTACACGAGCTGGTTATTCACTTTTTTTTTACTCTTAGAATGCGCCAATATCAGACTCAGCTTTAGGATTTTGGGCTACTGAAGCATCTTGTTGATTTACCGCGGCTTCAGCCAAGCTCGTGATATAATTGTTTGTTTTCATAATAAAAATTTGTTGTGCTATCGGTTACAATTTTGTCAAGCCAACTTCAGTAATGTACAACATCAATAAAAATAACTAGCAGCAAGGTAAGCTATAAAGAAATAATAAAGAGTGTTAAAGGAAGCAAGCTCAACTGCTCAAGCTTCCTTTGGTAACACGATGAGCACATATATGCTGTAACTCACAGACAAAACAAGAATAAATAGACGAATACCATGATCCACAATCATAAAAACAGTAGTAGTGACTACAAGTAGGGAAAGTGAAGTATTTGTAGGATATCCTTTCTCCCGACAAGAAAACCAATAAAAACATGAAGGTGAAGTACACGAGGAAACTGGTAGTGGAACAGTAGTCTGCAATTGAGCGGCTTACTTACTCATTTCGAGGCCAGCAAGGTCAATGTCACCTGAGAGTATGCCGCCACTGCATCCCTTGAGTTCTAGGACATTGTCGCAGCGAAGTCAAAAACTCGCTGGTGATTTCCCGGAACGAAATATGCTTTACATGCGCGAGAAACTCTATGCCAGGTGGGACCTCCACCATGCCTTCAAGGTTGACTAGTGTTAATATTTCGAGGCTCACAACGACACCTTCCTTCATCTCTCTTTTTTTA
>NC_041381.1:201530561-201578331 GCF_002162155.2 Triticum dicoccoides | reverse complement strand
GGGGGGAGTTTCCCCACCTGAATATATTACTCAAAGTGGCCAAAATGCCAGAGTGGTGATCCAGTTTATAAGGAAAACCGGATCGAAAACCTTAAACAAATTGACCTTGTTTATAAGGGAAACCGGGCCGAAAACCCTACAAGGCACGACCTAGCTGGCAGACATAAGACCATCACCATGAGAGACACAAGTAGATGTGGGGTGTCGTCGAGAGATCACAGTACCAGGACTTTGCAAATAGCCGAACACATCGGCGAGCATACCGGCACCATGGCACAACCCAGGAGCATCCACAATCAACGAGTGTCATCCCATACACGAACCTTAACTGGGGCTCCGCCACAGAAAAACGGAACGATAGCAGTTTGAGAGGCATCTTGCACCATCCTTGAGCAAAGATGAGTCGAGACAACACCAAGAGCACCAAGCTCGCTGCAACACAATGGTAAGTATGAGAGGGTCTTGAGCAACCATTACCAACCCGAGCCACACGAGAACACCACCACCGTAGACGAAGAGCTCCAATCAACCGAGACTATCCATGACGCCTCAAGGCTATCAGTGCAGCCGAAAGGCAACGAGCGACCGAGTCCACACCCGGACGAAGAGTCACACACAGCCGAGTCTACATCACAACAGCGGCACCACCGGCGAAGCTGAAGGGCATCAAGGAGCCGAGTCTACACCTGGATCACTTCTCCTTCATCTCTAGAACCTCCAGATTTGGCAGGTCTCTCAGTCTCAAGGTTTTTAGCTTGGGGAACCACCCTCACCATCACCAAGGACGACAAAGAAGAGCAAGTTGTCAACTTTGCAAGATCCCTCTGGTATGCATAGCAACAACAACTTCAATGATACTTGATGGGTTCTCTTTCCCGCGATATTCTTGCACAGGTCGCCACGCTCCAGACGCCGGTCGAGGTGTGGCGCACCATCCATTCCATGTTCGCTGCTCAGAGTCAAGCTCAAGCGATCAACACCTGCATCGAGCTCACCAACCTTAAAAAAGGTAATATGACCATGGCTGGCTACCTTGGCAAGGTCAAAAGCCTCACCGATGAAGTAGCGTGCACCGATGCAGCGCTCTCTGATCCAGAGATCGTCTCCAAAATTCTCACCGGACTGGAGATGGAGTATAATCCAGTTGTTTCAGCGCTTGCTGCTCAGGTGGAGCCTATCACGGTTCAGGAGCTGTACAACCAGCTACTGAGCTTTGATGCCCGCCTCACCCTCCTCCATGGCGGTGACCTGCGGCAATCCTCCGCCAATTCTACTTCTCATGGCCGCGGCCGTGGGCGTGATCACCACGGCAAAACTGTGGCGGTGGGCGCGGACAAGGTGCTCCTCAGGGCGATGGTGCCCGCCCTAGTGGGGGCTACGACCACAACACCGGGGGCGGCTACAACAACAACACTGGCGGCGGCGGCTTCAACACCAACAATAGCCGCCACCCTTCTTCTTCCTGTGGTCGGCCTCGCTGCCAGCTCTGTAAGAAGTCTGGCGATGAAGTCATGGACTGCTGGCATCGCTATGATGAAGACTACGTCCCGGATGCTGGTCATGTTGCTGCTGCCATGCGAGAACAAGGAGGTGATGGCGTATGGTATGTTGACTCTGGTGCTACCAATCATGTCACCAACAAACTAGAGTAACTTGCTGTTCGTCAAGCGGTACCACGGCACCGACCAGATCCACACCGCAAGTGGTGGAGGTATGGATATTTGTCACATCGGTCAAGCTTCTATTAATTCCCCTACTCTTAAACACGATCTAGTTCTTAGAGATGTCCTTCATGTTCCACAAGCTGATAAGAACCTTGCATCCATGTCTCATTTAGCCACCAATAATAATGTCTTCTTTGAAACTCACCCTCGTTATTTTTTTATCAAGGATCAGGCAATGAGGGAACTCCTCCATCAAGGTAGATGCATTGGAGGACTTTACCCCCATTACATCTAGAGCACTTAGTTGCAAGCGTCGTCAAGTCTACTCCGTCGTCAAGCCCTCTTTGGCAAGCTGGCATCAACGATTTGGACATCCATCATCTGTCATAGTCAAACAAGTAGTTAATAAAGATAATCTTCCTTTGTCACATAGTCAAATTAGTGAGTCTGTGTGTGAAGCTTGTCAATGTGCCAAGAGTCATCAGCTTCCTTACCCTAAGTCAAATAGTGTGTCTCATGCTCCCTTAGAACTTATTTTCAGTGATGTATGGGACCATGCCCGAGATTCTTTTGGAAGAAAAAAATTATGTCAATTTCATTGATGATTACAACAAGTCTACTTGGATTTATTTGCTTAAATATAAATCTGAAGTTTTTTCTATCTTCCAAGAATTTCAGAAAGTTGTTGAGAGACACTTCGATAGGAGAATTCTATCAGTCCAAAGTGACTGGGGAGGGGAGTATGAGAAACTCAACTCTTTCTTCCGTAGCATTGGGATTGCCCATCATGTTTCTTGTCCTCATGCTTATCAACAAAATGGCTCTGCTAAGTGCAAACATCGTCAGATTGTTGAAGTCGGTCTCTCTCTTTTAGCTCATGCATCCATGCTCTCAAATATTGGGATGAAGCCTTTATCACAGCCACATATCTTATCAATCGTCTTCCTAGCAAAGTCATTGGCAATTCTACTCCATTAGAGCGATTATATCATCAAAAACCTGACTACAACTATCTCAAAAAATTTGGATCTGCTAGTTATCGCAACTTGCGTCTATACAATCACCATAAACTTGAGTTTAGATCCACTCAATGTGTCTTTCTTGGCTATAGTAATCTTCATAAAGGTTATGAGTGTCTCGAGATTGCAACTAGACGCATCTATATTTCTCGCGATGTCATTTTTGATGAGACTCTTTTTCCTTTTGCCAAACTTCATCCCAATGCGGGAGCTTTGCTTCATGCTAAAATAGCCCTCCTACCAGACTGTGTCACACTTCCTGATCACGGGGGTGAATTAACTGAACTTGATCATGTACAATAATCCAAAGGAAATTGTGATTCTATTGATATATGTGCTAATTCAGTCTGTCATTTTATGTGTGAGGAAACAAACAAGATGGGCACGGAATCCCATGCTGACCCAGCTGATAGCACACAATCCTAGGAAGATTCACGCACCTAGCCTGCCGCCTCTGACTGCGCTCTATCCCAGGAGGATTCCCCCGTGCGCGTGGCCACACGCGGTCTGGTGGCCGATAGCACCGACCGGGTGGAGCCCACCAGTCCAGCCACGTCGCCTCGCGCCACGTCTCTGTGCGTTGAGACGCCCGCCAGCCTAGGTGCTGGAGGGGGCGAGTCGCCTACCGCCACATTCGCGCGACCCAAACAGTGGCCGACTGCAGGTGCGTGCTTGGCCCTGCGAATGATCGGGCGCCTGGCCCTGCATTTGATCGGGAGCTACCTGGCCTGCTGCCCACATCGGATCGGGAGCCGGCTAGATCTTCTGTGGCAGATTCTGCTTCACCAGGATCGAATGTGCCTCCGTCCATAGCGGTTATTCCTGTGCCTCCTGCACCTTCTCTCCGGCATACACGATCTCGGTCAGGTATTGTTAAGGACAAACAGTACATTGATGGTACGATAAGGTATGAAAAAAATCAAACGTGCTTTTCTTACCACTACCGGTGAACCAATTCATTTGCATGATGCCCTTGCTAATAAGGATTGGAAGGAAGCTATGGACAATGAATATAATGCACTTATGAAAAATAAGACTTGGCACTTGGTACCACCAAAACATGGAGACAATATTATTGATTGTAAATGGGTGTACAAGATAAAAAGAAAGTCTATTGGAAGAATAGACAGGTATAAGGCTAGATTAGTTGCCAACGGATTTGAACAGAGATTTGGAATTGATTATGAAGATACCTTCAGTCCTGTTTTTAAGTCAGCTACTATTCGACTTGTCTTGTCTATTGCTATTTCCAAAGGTTGGAGTCTAAGATAGCTAGATGTTCATAACGCGTTTCTTCATGGTGTTCTTGAGGAAGAAGTGTTCATGCGGCAACCACCAGGTTATGAGAGTCACATCAGACCACAATATGTCTGTAAGTTGGATAAAGCCTTGCACGGTTTGAAACAGGCCCTAAGAGCTTGGTATTCTAGATTGAGCATGCAGTTACAACACCTTGGGTTGATACCATCCAAGGCAGGTACCTCATTGTTCCTTTTTAATAAAGGCAATGTCACTATTTTTGTGCTTGTTTATGTTGATGATATAATTGTTGCTAGTTCAAGTTCAGATGCCACTAGTTGCTTGCTTAAGGATCTAAAGTTAGAATTTGCTCTCAAGGACTTGGGTGATCTTCATTATTTCTTGGCATAGAGGTAAAGAAAATTAAAGATGGCATACTTCTCTCACAGGAAAAGTACACAATGATATTCTTAGGAGAGTTGGATTGGCAAATTGCAAGCCAGTCAGTACACCAATCTCTACCTCAGAAAAGCTTACAGTGAAAAGTGGAGAAGCTCTTGGACCAGAGGATGCAACAAATTATAGAAGTGTTGTAGGTGCTTTACAATATTTAACACTTACTCGCCCTGATATTTCTTATTTAGTGAACAAGGTATGTCAATATTTACATGCACCTAGAACTACTCATTAGACTGCAGTTAAGAGAATTCTAAGGTATCTCAAGTTCTCAGAAGTCTTGGACTTCAAATTACCAGTCCTCTTCTATGCTTGTTACTGCATACTCTGATGCAGACTGGGCAGGGTGTGTTGATGATAGAAGATCTACAGATGGCCTTGCTGTGTTTCTGGGAACAAATCTTGTGTCATGGAGTGCAAGAAAACAGACCACTGTCTCAAGGTCAAGTATAGAGGCTGAATACAAAGCCTTGGCAAATGCAATAGCTGAAGTAATGTGGATACAAACATTACTCTATGAGTTTGGAATTAAGGCACAGGCTGCAAGACTATGATGTGACAATATTGGTGCAACCTATCTCTCAGTCAATCCTGTTTTTCATGCACGGACAAAACACATTGAGGTTGATTTTCATTTTACCAGAGAAAAAGTATCTCGGAAGTTGCTTGACATTCAGTTTATTCCTACAGAAGATCAACTTGCGGATGAATTTATGAAACCCCTCTTACCATGAGAAGGTTGTATGAGTATAAGTACTGTTGAGATGTAGATATTGGATGTGTATTTCTTGTACAACAAGCCCTCCTCCTTCCATGTACAATTGAGGACGTGGCTCCCCTTTGTACTTATATATACGTGCATATTGCACCCGATCAATATATCGTGAGTTGCATAACCTTCCACATGGTATTAGCCTCCCTTCGATCCTCCTTGCCCTAGCCGCATCGTCGTCGCTTCCTAAGCCGTCGCCGCTACCCCTCCGCTACGCCCGCGCTGCCAAGCCTCTCGCCGCCACTGTAGCCCACCCCGCGCGTCGCCGGCTCCCATACCGCCACCGCAACCACCCACCCCTTACCTCGTGATATCCACCCCGCTGCCACCCAAACCCTAACCCACGCCGCTGCCCAGCCGCCCGCTGCCACCACCAAACCCTAACCCTACCCCGGCCGCACCAGCGCCATGTCTGGCTCCGACTTATCCCACCGATTCGCCGCCTCCACCCCTTCGGTCGTCCGCCTGACGAACCCCTTAGACTCCTCCGCTGGTTCCTCTGCCGCCACCCTCCCCGATCCTGCCTACATCTGTGATGTTCCCATCGAACGTCGCGTACCGATCATTCTCTCCCACAAAGAGGCGAATTTCTATGCCTGGAAAACATACTTCAATCTCCTCTTTCGTGAGTATAACCTGCAGGATCACATCGATGGCACCGCCAACCTCTTCGTCCTGAACCGCGACACCGACTGGCAGGCGATCGATGCCACCATTGTTAGGTGGCTCTTCCTCACCATGTCTAAGGACATCTTCCACACAGTCGTTCGCGACAAGGATGATGCGTGCACGGTGTGGAACAAGATCGTTGGTCTCTTCACCGACAACAAGCTCCAACGGATCATCTTCCTGCAGCAGGAGTTCTTCGGGTGTCACCAAAACGACTCCTCCGTCGATGACTATTGTGCCTCAAGACCCTCTCCGACGAGCTCAACGATATCGGCTTCAAGGTGGGCGATGAGATGCTCCTCTCCACCCTCACCGCCGGCCTCAACAAGGATCTCGGCAACGCCGCCTCCAACCTCACCCTCATGGCAAACCCTACCTACGAGCGGGCGGTGGCTTATCTCCGTCTCGAGGAACGCCGGTTGAAGCATCTCCACTCCCGTGCTGTTCACACCGCCTTCGCCGCTGGCTACTCGCGCGGCGGTCCTGCACCCATGGGCGCGCCTCCCGGTTTTCCGGCGCCCTTCCAGGCGCCTCGGCCGCCGGCCCCTCCCCACCGGTGGGTGCCTACAGCGCCCCGTTCCAACCGCGGCCTCCTGGTGCTCTGGCTCTTCCCCAACACCCGCCGCAGCAGCAACAACAGCAGCCGCACTAGCGGCACCGTGGCCGCGGAAAAGGCCAGCAGCCGCAACAACCTACGCGCGCCGGGCCACCTCAACAGCAACATCCGCCGCCGCCTTGGGGGGGCGGCCACAACCCCTGGACAGGGTTCGTGCACGCCTACACCATGCCCGTGCCACGCCCCCCCCCCCCCCTCCGAGTCTCCTCGGGCCTGGACCCTCCGGTCATCAAGCCTTGTTCGCCGGTCAGCAACCAGGCTCGGTTGCCCCGCAGCCCTACTACTCTCCCACTTCGGTTGGCTATGGCGGGCCAAACCCTAGCGCTGGAGTGACCGGCTACTCGGGCTACCCCGCACCGGTCTCCTACGACTCGGCTCTACTCGCTACACTTCATCAACAACCTCCGACCGAGGCCTATACCGGCGGTGGTGACTAGTTCATGGACACCGGTGCCTCATCACATATGGCCGCTTATTCGGGTAACCTCTCTTCCACGTCTCCAATTCACACTTCCTCTCGTATCATTGTCGGTAATGGTACTGGTCTTCCCATCACTCATATTGGTTCCACTAGTTTTCCTTCCACTTTTCGACCTCTTTATCTCAATAATGTTCTTGTGTCCCCTGAACTTATTCAGAATTTAGTCTGTGTCCGCAAACTTTCTCATGATAACTCTGTAACTATGGAATTTGATGAAGTTGGTTTTTCTGTTAAGGACGCCCTCACCCGGATGGTTCTTCACCGCTGTGACAACCCCGACATATGTACTCCATCCAGCCTCCATCATCCACACCTGCTGGACCAGTTGCTCTTTCTGCCGGCGTCGATCTTTGGCATGCCCGTCTTGGTCATCCTAGCTCCAATGCTCTTCGTTAAATAATTAGGGATTTTTCTTTTACATGTAATAAAACGGATGCACACTCTTGTCACGCATGCCGTCTGGGCAAACATGTTCGCCTTCCCTTTAGCACTTCATCCACAGTTGCATCATTACCTTTTGAGTTAATTCACAGTGATGTCTGGACCTCTCCTGTTGCTAGTAACACTAGGTTTTCATATTACCTCGTTATCTTAGATGACTATTCTCACTTTGTGGGGACCTTTCCATTGCGTAAGAAGTCCGAAGTTGCTACCACCCTTACCGCCTTCTACTCTTATGTGTCTACACAATTTGGTCGTCCCATCCGCGCATTGCAAATGGATAACAGGAAAGAGTTCGACTACACCACCATTCGCAACCTTCTCTCCACCCATGGCACCGTTTTCCGCCTCACATGCCCTTACACTTCACAGCAGAACAGCCGACTGAACGCATTCTTCGCACTCTAAATGATTGTGTCCGTACCCTCTTATTTCATGCCTACATGCCTTCGCACTTCTGGCCTGATGCTCTCGCTACTGCCACCCTCCTCGTTAACCTTCGTCCATGTCGTACCCCCTGGAACTTCACACCACACCACCTTCTCTTTAGGTCTCCACCCTCATATGACAGCCTTCGTATTTTCGGTTGTCTTTGTTACCCGAGTACCGCCGCCACTTCCCCTCATAAACTTGCCCCTTGTTCCCTCCCGTGTGTCTTTCTTGGTTACCCGGCTAACACTAAGGGCTATAGGTGCTATGATCCGGTTGCTCACAGTGTCATCACATCACGGCACGTTTATTTCGACGAGTTTTCTTTCCCGTTTCAATAGGAACAACAGGTGGCTTCTCATTTGGCGCCCGGCTCTTCCTCACCTGACATTTCCGCCCGGCTCTTTGCCACAGTGTGGTGCGCCCCTCGGCCATACGGTGCTACGGCTGCCGCCTGCTGCCTCCCCGGCTGCAACCCCTTCGCCAGCCCCGTCTGTGTCTCCACCGGCCTCACCGGCCCAGACGGCCACTCCGGCGTCTACACCGCCTCACCGGCTCTGCCGGACTCGCCGGCCTCGATGGCCCCATTGGCCTCACCAGCTCTGCTGGTCTCGCCGACCCCCGCGGTGGCCCCATCGGCCTCACCAGCTCCGCTGGTCTCGCCGACCCCTGCGGTGGCCTTGCCGGCCTTTGCGGCCACCCAGTCGGCCTTGCCGGCCTCGTTCCTGGATTCTTCACCAACTATGGCGGCATCTTCGCCGTCTGCTGCTCCTCCTAGAGCACCCGCCGACCCCGTCACTTGGTCCCGTATGGGAGTATTCCGGCCGAGTACCTGGTACTCCAAGGAGGAGTACACGTGTGTGGCTTCGACGTTCGTGCCATCACCATTGCCTCTGTCGGCCTCCGCCCGTGCTGCGCTTTGTGACCCCTTGTGGTTTGCAGCCATGCATGAGGAATTCGATGGCTTGCAGCGCAATCACACTTGGCAGCTTGTACCACGACCCCCTCATGCCAACATTATTACCAGGAAGTGGGTCTTCAAGCACAAGTTTCATCCCGACGGCACCCTCGACCGCCACAAAGCGCATTGGGTTGTTCGCGGTTTTCGTCAGCGCGCCGGTGTCGACTTCACCGACACTTTTGCCCTGGTGGTTAAGCCCGAGACGATTCAGACTGTCCTTCAGCTAGCGGTGTCCCGCTCTTGGCCTGTGCATCAGATGGATGTTTCTAATGCTTTCCTTCATGGTCATCTTTAGGAAAAGGTGTTCTGTCAGCATCCCACGGGATTCGTTGATGAGTCCTCTCCGGATCATGTGTGCTTGCTCTCTCGGTCCTTGTATGGGCTTAAGCGGGCTCCTCGCGCCTGGTACCAGTGCATCACATTGTTTCTTCATCTGTTGGAAATATGCCCTAGAGGCAATAATAAAATGGTTATTATTATATTTCCTTGTTCATGATAATTGTCTATTGTTCATGTTATAATTGTATTAACTAGAAACCGTAATACATGTGTGAATACATAGACCACAACATGTCCCTAGTGAGCCTCTAGTTGACTAGCTCGTTGATCAATAGATGGTTATGGTTTCCTGCCCATGGACATTGGATGTCATTGATAACGGGATCACATCATTAGGAGAATGATGTGATGGACAAGACCCAATCCTAAGCATAGCACAAGATCGTGTAGTTCGTTTGCTAAGAGCTTTTCTAATGTTAAGTATCATTTCCTTATACCATGAGATTGTGCAACTCCAGAATACTGTAGGAATGCTTTGGGTGTACCAAACGTCACAACGTAACTGGATGGCTATAAAGATGCACTACAGGTATCTCCGAAAGTGTCTGTTGGGTTGGCACGAATCGAGACTGGGATTTTGTCACTACGTATGATGGAGAGGTATCTCTGGGCCCACCCGGTAATGCATCATCATAATGATCTCAGTGTGACTATGGAGTTAGTCACGGGATCATGCGTTACGGAACAAGTAAAGAGACTTGCTGGTAACGAGATTGAACAAGGTATAGGGATACCGATGATCGAATCTCGGGCAAGTAACATACCAATAGACAAAGGGAATTGAATACGGGATTGATTGAATCCCCGACATGTGGTTCATCAGATGAGATCATTGTGGAACATGTGGGAGCCAATATGGGTATCCAGATCCCGCTATTGGTTATTGGCCGGAGAGGTGTCTTGTCATGTCTGCATGGTTCCCGAACCCGTAGGGTCTACACACTTAAGGTTCGTTGATGCTAGAGTTGTTATGGGAAATAGTATGTGGTTACTGAAGGTTGTTCAGAGTCCCGTATGAGATCCCGGACGTGACGAGGAACTCCAGAATGGTTCGGATGTGAAGATCGATATATTGGACGAAGGGTATTGGAATTCGGAATTGTTTCGGGTGTATCGGGTGACGACCAACGTGTCCGAAAGGGGTTTCGGAGGCCCCGACAAGCGTTGGGGGGCCTTATGGGCCAAGGGGAGGGGGCACATCATCCCACTAAGGGGCTGAGCGCCCCTCCCACCCCATCTCACGTAACTTGGAGAGGTGGTGGCGCCTCCCCTAGGGCAGCCACCCCTCCCGGCTTGGGGGGCAAGTTTCCTAGGGGTGGGGGCGCCCAAACCCATCTAGGGTTTCCACTATGGCTGTCGCCCTCCCCTAGGGAAACCCTAGGGCGCCTCCTCCTCCCCCTCCCCCTATATATAGTGAGGAAGAGAGAGGACAGCCACACCCCTTCCCCTGGCGCAGCCCCTCCCTCCTCCAACACCTCCTCCTCCTTCATAGAGCTTGTCAAAGCCCTGCAGAAATACCACAAGCTCCACCACCATGCCGTCGTGCCGCCGGAGCTCTCCCTCAACTTCTCCTCTCCCCTTGCTGGATCAAGAAGGAGGAGATGTCCCCAGACTGTATGTGTGTTGAACGTGGAGGCGCCGTCCGTTTGGCACTAGATCGGATCTTCCGTGATTTGAATCGCTGCGAGTACGAATCCATCATCCGCATTCTTGTAACGCTTCTGTTTCGCGATCTTCAAGAGTTATGAAGATGCACTCTCTCTCTCTTTCTCTCTCTCTCTCTCGTTGCTAGCATCTCCTAGATTGATCTTGGTGATACGTAGGAAAATTTTGAATTATTACTACGTTCCCCAACAGTGGCATCATGAGCTAGGTCTATGCGTAGATTCTATGCACGAGTAGAACACAAGTAGTTGTGGGCGATGGTTTGTTCAATTTGCTTACCATTACTAGTCCTATCTTGGTTCGGCGGCATTGTGGGATGAAGCGGCCCGGACCGACCTTACACGTACGCTTACGTGAGACAGGTTCCACCGACTGACATGCACTTGTTGCATAAGGTGGCTAGCAGGTGTCTGTCTCTCCCACTTTAGTTGGATCGGATTCGATGAAAAAGGTCCTTATGAAGGGTAAATAGCAATTGGCATATCACCATTGTGGCTTTTGCGTAGGTAAGAAACATTCTTGCTAGAAACCCATAGCAGCCACGTAAAACATGAAACAACCGGCAGGGTATGCTATATGATGTGATATGGCCAAAAGGATGTGATGAATGATATATGTGATGTATGAGATTGATCATGTTCTTGTAATAGGAATCACGACTTGCATGTCAATGAGTATGACAACCGGCAGGAGCCATAGGAGTTGTCTTAATTTATTCTATGACCCGGTGTCAATGATAATTCCATGTAATTACTTTACTTTATTGCTAACCGTTAGCCATAGTAGTAGAAGTAATAGTTGGCGAGACAAGTTCATGAAGACATGATGATGGAGATCATGATGATGGAGATCATGGTTTCATGCCGGTGACGAAGGTGATCATGCCGCGCCTCAAAGATGGAGATCAAAGGCACAAGATGATATTGGCCATATCATGTCACTTTATGATTTGCATGTGATGTTTGTCATGTTTACATCTTATTTGCTTAGAACGACGGTAGCATAAATAAGATGATCCCTCATTAAAAAATTTCAAGAAAGTGTTCCCCCTAACTATGCACCGTTGCGAAAGTTCATTGTGTCGAAGCACCACGTGATGATCGGGCGTGATAGATTCTAACATTCGCATACAACGGGTGTAAGCCAGATTTAAACATGCAAAACACTTAGGTTGACTTGACGATCCTAGCATGTACAGACATGGCCTCGGAACACAAGAGACCGAAAGATCGAACGTGAGTCGTATAGTAGATACGATCAACATGAAGATGTTCAGCGATGATGACTAGTCCGTCTCACGTGATGATCGGACACGGCCTAGTTGACTCGGATCATGTATCACTTAGTTGACTTGAGGGATGTCTATTTGAGTGGGAGTTCATTAAATAATTTGATTAGATGAACTTAATTATCATGAACATAGTCAAAAGGTCTTTACAAATTATCTTACTGTTTAGATATGTTCCTAGAGAAAACATAGTTGAAAGTTGGCAGTAGCAATTATGCGGACTAGGTCCGTAAACTGAGGATTGTCCTCATTGCTGCACAGAAGGATTATGTCCTTAATGCACCGCTCGGTGTGCTGAACCTCGAGCATCGTCTGTGGATGTTGTGAACATCTGACATACACGTTTTGATGACTACGTGATAGTTCAGTGCGTAATGTTAAACGGTTTAGAATTGAGGCGCCAAAGACATTTTTTGAAACGTCACAGAACATATGAGATGTTCCGAGAAGTGAAATTGGGATTTCAGGCTCGTGCCCACGTCAAGAGGTATGAGACCTCCGACAAGTTTCTTAGCCTGCAAACTAAGGGGGAAAAGCTCAATCGTTGAGCATGTGCTCAGATTGTCTGAGTACTACAATTGCTTGAATCGAGTGGGAGTTAATCTTCCAGATGAGATAGTGCTGGTTCTCCAAAGTCACTACCACCAAGCTACTAGAGATTCGTGATGAACTATAACATATCAGGGATAGACATGATGATCCTTGTGCTATTCGCGATGTTTGACACCGCAAAAGTAGAAATCAAGTAGGAGCATCAATTGTTGATGGTTAGTAAAACCACTAGTTTCAAGAAGGGCAAGGACAAGAAAGGGATACTTCATGAAACGACAAATCAGTCGCTGCTCTAGTGAAGAAGCCCAAGGTTGAACGCAAACCCGAGACTAAGTGCTTATGTAATAAGGCGAACGGTCACTGAAGCAAAACTACCCTAGATACTTGGTAGATGAGAAGGCTAGCAAGGTCGACAGAAGTAATATTGTATATATATTATATTAATGTGTACTTTACTAGCACTCCTAGTAGCACCATGGTATTAGATATCGGTTCGGTTGCTAAGTGTTAGTAACTCGAAATAAAAGGCTACGGAATAAACGGAGACTAGCCAAAGGTGAGATGACGATATGTGTTGGAAGTGTTTCCAAGGTTGATGTGATCAAACATCGTACGCTCCCTACGCTCCATCTACCATCGGGATTGGTGCTAAACCTAAATAATTGTTATTTGGTGTTTCTGTTGAGCATAGACATGATAAGATTATGTTTATCGCAATACAGTTATTCATTTAAGGAGAATAATGGTTACTCTATTTATTTGAATAATACCTTCAATGGTCTTGCACCTAAAATGAATGGTTTATTGAATCCCGATCATAGTGATACACATGTTCATGCCAAAAGATATAAGAAAGTAATGATAGTACCACCTACTTGTGGCACTTCCATTTGAGTCATATTGGTATAAAACGCATGAAGAAGCTCCATGTTGATGGATCTTTGGACTCACTCGTTTTTGAAAAGTTTGAGACATGTGAACCATGTCTACTGGTATATACGCATGAAGAAACTCCATGCAGATGGATCATTTGGACTCATTTGATTTTGAATCACTTGAGACATGCAAATCATACCACATGGGCAAGATGACTGAAAGGCCTCGTTTTTAGTGAGATGGAACAAGAAAGCAACTTGTTGGAAGTAATACATTTTGATGTGTGCAGTCCAATGAGTGCTGAGGCACGCAGTGGATATCGTTATGTTGTTACTTCACAGATGATTTGAGTAGATGCTAAGTATATTTACTTGATGAAACACAAGTCTGAATTATTGAATGGTTCAAGTAATTTCAGAGTGAAGTTGAAGATTGTTGTGACAAGAGGATAAAATGTCTATGATATTATCATAGAGATGAATATCTGAGTTACGAGTTTGGCACACAATTAAGACATTGTGGAAATTCTTTCACAATTAATACCACCTGGAACACCATAGTGTGATGGTGTGTCCGAACATCATAGCTGCACCCTATTGGATATGGTGCATACCATGATGTCTCTTATCAAATTACCACTATCATTTATGGGTTAGGCATTAGAGACAACCGCATTCACTTTAAATAGGGCACCATGTAATTCCGTTGTGATGACACCGTATGAACTATGGTTTAGAGAAACCTAAGCTATCATTTCTTAAAAGTTTGGGACTGTGTCGCTTATGTGGAAAAGTTTTAGCCTAATAAGCTCGAACCCAAAGCAGATAAATGCATCTTCATAGGACACCCAAAATAGTTGGGCATACCTCCTATTTTAGATCCGGAAGCAAAAGCGATTGTTTCTAGAAATGGGTCCTTTCTCGAGAAAAAGTTTCTCTCGAAAGAATTGAGTGGGAGGATGGTGGAGACTTGATGAGGTTATTGAACCGTCACTTCAACTAATGTGTAGCAGGGCACAGGAAGTTGTTCCTGTGGCACCTAAACCAATTGAAGTGGAAGGTTATGATAGTGATCATGAAACTTTGGATCAAGTCACTACCAAACCTCGTAGGTCGACAAGGATGCGTACTACTTCAGAGTGGTACGTAATCCTGTCTTGGAGGTCATGTTGCTAGACAACAATGAACCTACGAGCTATGGAGAAGCGATGGTGGGCCCGGATTTCGACGAATGGCTCGAGGCCATAAAATTCGAGAGAGGATCCATGTATGAAAACAAAGTGTAGACTTTGGAAGAGCTACTTGATGGTCGTAAGGCTGTTGGGTACAGATGGATTTTAAAAGGAAGACGGACAATGATGGTAAGTGTCACCATTAAGAAAGCTCGACTTGTCGCTAAGATGTTTTCCGACAAGTTCAGGGAGTTGACTATGATGAGACTTTCTCACTTGGAGCGATGCTAAGAGTCTGTTGGAGTTATATTAGCAGTTACTGCATTATTTACGAAATCTTGCAGATAGGATGTCAAAACATTGTTTCCTCGACGATTTTCTTGAGGAAAGGTTGTATATTATACAACTAGAAGGTTTTGTCAATCCTAAAAGATGCTAACAAGTATGCAAAGCTCCAGCGATTCTTCTAAGGACTAGAGTAAGCATCTCGGAGTTGGAATATACGCTTTGATGAGATGATCAAAGATTTTGGGTTTATACAAAGTTTATGAGAAACTTGTATTTCCAAAGAAGTGAGTGGGAGCACTATAGAATTTCTGATGAATATATGTTGTTGACATATTGTTGATCGGAAATGATGTAGAAGTTCTGGAAAGCATATAGGGTTGTTTGAAAGGTGTTTTTCAATAAAAACCTGGATTAAACTACTTGAACATTGAGCATCAAGATCTATAAGGATCGATAAAAAATGCTTAATAGTACTTTCAAATGAATACATACCGTGACATGATTTTGAAGGAGTTCAAAATAGATCGGCAAAGAAGGAGTTCTTGGCTGTGTTATAAGGTGTGAGTATTGAGTAAGACTCAAGATCTGACCACGGCAGAAGAGAGAGAAAGGACGAAGGTCGTCCCCTATGCTTTAGACGTAGCCTCTACAGTATGCTATGCTGTGTACCGCACCTGAAGTGTGCCTTGCCATGATTCGGTCAAGGGGTACAAGAGTGATCCAGGAATGGATCACAGGACAACAGTCAAAGTTGTCCTTAGTAATTAGTGGACTAAGGAATTTTCTCAATTATGGAGGTGGTAAAAAAGTTCGTCGTAAAGGGTTACGTCGATTCAAACTTTGTCACTAATCTGGATGACTCTGAGTAGCAAACCAGATTCATATAGTAGAACATTTATTTGGAATAGTTCCAAATAGCGTGTGGTAGCTGCATCTACAAGATGACATGGAGATTTGTAAAGCACACTCGGATCTGAAAGGTTCAGACCCGTTGAATAATAACCTCTCTCACAAGCAAGATATGATGAAACCCCATGGGTGTTGGATTCATTACAATCACATACTGATGTGAACTAGATTATTGACTCTAGTGCAAGTGGGAGACTGTTGGAAATATGCCCTAGAGGCAATAATAAAATGGTTATTATTATATGTCCTTGTTCATGATAATTGTCTATTGTTCATGCTATAATTGTATTAACTAGAAACTGTAATACATGTGTGAATACATAGACCACAACATGTCCCTAGTGAGCCTCTAGTTGACTAGCTCATTGATCAATAGATGGTTATGGTTTCCTGATCATGGACATTGTATGTCATTGATAATGGGATCACATCATTAGGGGAATGATGTGATGGACAAGATCCAATCCTAAGCATAGCACAAGATCGTGTAGTTCGTTTGCTAAGAGCTTTTCTAATGTCAAGTATCATTTCCTTAGACCATGAGATTGTGCAACTCCCGGATACCATAGGAATGCTTTGAGTGTACCAAACGTCACAACGTAACTGGTTGGATATAAAGGTGCACTACAGGTATCTCCGAAAGTGTCTGTTGGTTGGCACGAATCGAGACTGGGATTTGTCACTCCGTATGATGGAGAGGTATCTCTGGGCCCACTCGGCAATGCATCATCATAATGAGCTCAGTGTGACTAAGGAGTTAGTCACGGGATCATGCATTATGGAACGAGTAAAGAGACTTGCCGGTAACGAGATTGAACAAGGTATAGGGATACTGACGATCGAATCTCGGGCAAGTAACTTACTGATAGACAAAGGAAATTGAATACGGGATTGATTGAATCCCCGACATTGTGGTTCATCCGATGAGATCATTGTGGAACATGTGGGAGCCAATACGGGTATCCAGATCCCTCTATTGGTTATTGGACGAAGAGGTGTCTTGGTCATGTCTGCATGGTTCCCGAACCCGTAGGGTCTACACACTTAAGGTTCGGTGACGCTAGAGTTGTTATGGGAAATAGTATGTGGTTACCGAAGGTTGTTCAGAGTCCCGGATGAGATCCCGAACATGACGAGGAACTCCGGAATTGTCCGGAGGTGAAGATCGATATATTGGACGAAGGGTATTGGAATCCAGAATTGTTCTGGGGGTACCGGGTGACGACCAGTGTGTCCGAAAGGGGTTTCGGAGGCCCCGACAAGTGTTGGGGGGCCTTATGGGCCAAGGGGAGGGGGCACATCAGCCCACTAAGGGGCTGAGCGCCCCTCCCACCCCATCTCACATAACTTGGAGAGGTGGGGGCGCCTACCCTAGGGCAGCCACCCCTCCCGGCTTGAGGGGCAAGTTTCCTAGGGGTGGGGGCGCCCAAACCCATCTAGGGTTTCCCCTGTGGCCGTCGCCCCTCCCCTAGGGAAACCCTAGGGCGCCTCCTCCTCCCCCTTCCCCCTATATATAGTGAGGGAGAGAGAGGGCAGCCGCACCCCTTCCCCGGGCGCAGCCCCTCCCTCCTCCAACACCTCCTCCTCCTTCGTAGAGCTTGGCGAAGCCCAGCAGAAATACCAGAAGCTCCACCACCACGCCATCGTGCTGCCAGAGCTCTCCCTCAACTTCTCTTCTCCCCTTGCTGGATCAAGAAGGAGGAGACGTCCTCGGGCTGTACGTGTATTGAACGCGGAGGCGCCGTCCGTTCGGCGCTAGGTCAGATCTTCCATGATTTGAATTGCCACGAGTACGACTCCATCATCCGCGTTCTTGTAACGCTTCCGTTTCACGATATTCAAGAGGTATGACGATGCACTCTCTCTCTCTCTCTCTCTCTTGTTGCTAGCATCTCCTTAGATTGGTCTTGGTGATACGTAGGAAAATTTTGAATTTATTACTATGTTCCCCAACATCATCAACTTGGCTTCCGCTTCACTCGCGCCGATACTTTGCTGTTTGTCTACCACCAGGGCGATGCTACTGCTTTCCTGCTGCTCTATGTCAATGACATCATCTTGACAGCATGCTCGACTGCCCTTCTTCGACAGCTCACTGATCATCTTCGTGCTGAGTTTTCCATTAAGGACTTAGGTCCTCTTCACCATTTCCTCGGGATCGAGGTTATTCGTCGAGCAGATGGCTTCTTTCTTCATCAGCGGCAGTATGCACATGAGCTTCTAGACCGTGTTGGGATGCTTAACTGCAAACCGGCTGCCACGCTTGTTGACACGAAGGCCAAACTCTCTGCCATAGATGGTTCTCCTGCTTCAGATGCTCCGTTCTACAGGTTAATTGTTGGTGCTCTTCAGTACCTCACCCTTACTCGTCCGGAGCTCTAGTACGCTGTGCAGCAGGTGTGCCTCCATATGCATGCTCCTCGTGATGCTCACTGGACCGTGGTCAAGCGCATCATGCACTATATCCGTGGTACCTTGGATCTTGGGTTGTCACTTCAGGCTTCGTCCTCTATGGACTTGACGGCTTATTCTGACGCTGATTGGACCGGCTGCCCCGACACGCGCCGCTCGACCTCCGGCTACTGCGTCTACCTTGGACCATCCCTCATCTTCCGGTCGTCCAAGTGGCAGCCCGTTGTCTCCCGCTCCAGTGCTGAAGCGGAGTACCGCGCCGTTGCCAACGTCGTCGCCGAGTGTTCCTGGCTTCGTCAGCTTCTGCATGAGCTCTTGTCTCCGGTTGACAAGGCCACGATTGTTTACTGTGACAATGTTTCTGCGGTCTACCTCTCCGCCAACCTGGTTCATCATCGATGCACCAAGAACATTGAGATTGATATCCACTTTGTTCGGGAACAGGTAGCTCTTGGTCATGTACGCGTGCTACATGTCCCTACATCCCAACAATTTGCTGACATCATGACCAAGGGCTTGTCTACGGCGTCCTTCGAGGAGTTCCGATCCAGTCTTTGCGTCGACCATGGTGCCACTTCGACTGGGAGGGGGGGGGGTGTTGAGATGTACATATTGCATGTGTATTTCTTGTACAACAAGCCCTCCTCCTTCCATGTATAGTTGATGACGTGGCTCCCCTTTGTACTTATATATACGTGCATCTTTTTCAAAAAGGGGAGCTTTATTACTTAAAAGGTTTAAGTATTACACCCAGACTTTGCATAACTAATATGCACACAGCCAAACAAAGTCCTCTCGCATGAACAACAAAAAAAGGCAAAATACAAAGAAACATGTAGAGTCCGTATAACGCCTAAAGCGGAGGTGGGTCAATCCTAAGATCATGCTGCCACCCATGTTGGGTAAAAGTATCCCTCACCATATCCTCTAATCATGTACACACCTCCGTAAACAGGTCTCGATTCTCCACGCTAGAGAGGACCATAAACGAAGAGTCCCGGTACATCTGTAGATAACCTACATCAGAGAAGTACTTTTATCATTGAAAACCTTATCACCTTATCATTTCTACATAGCCAAAGCGACCAGATAACGGCAAGCGCTCCAACCCTAAGAAGAATTCTAAACCTGTGATCAATCCCATGTAACTAGTTGCCAAATACATTAGCAACACTACAAGGAGGATACAAGCCAGAAGCTATCTGGATGACTGACCATATAGAACGAGCCAATTTGCATTGGAAGAACAAATGCTTTATTGTCTCATCATGGTGACAAAAGACACATTGCGGACTTCCATGCCAATTTCTCTTAATAAGATTATCTTTATTAAGAATGACTCCACGACGAAGATACCACGCAAAGATTTTATTCTTAAGGGGTATCTTCATCTTCCAGATCTTCTTGTTATTATCAACTGGCACATCAGACTGGATTAATGCTCTATACATAGACTCCACTGAGAATTATCCATTCCCATGTAGGTTCCATCGAAATATATCAGACCCAGGTGACAATTGCACCGTGGACAACCGCTGGAGCAGGATGTACCACAATTGGAGTCTAGGTCCAATTAAATCTCTTCTGAATGTCACATTTGGCGGAAATGATTGCATTACCGTCGCGATAGTATCACCCTTGTGACATACAATGTTTTATATAGCCGGATATTGTTCCTGGAGTGTGGTATTTCCTATCCATTTGTCCTCCCAGAATCTAATTTCCGAGCCGTCCTTAATCGAGAAGGATCCATAAGAGAAGAAATATTTCTTCGTGGCCATGAGACCCGCCCAAAAGTGCGAATCCCCAGGCTTCCAATATACTTGGGATATCGCCTTGGAACCCACATATTTCCTCCTCAGGAGGGTTTGCCATACACCATCTTCAGCCAGTAATCTAAACAACCATTCGCCAAGGAGGACCTTATTCTTAACCTCAAGGTCATGAATGCCCAACCCGCCTTGGTCTTTGGGACGGCAAACCACACTCCATTTAGCTAGTCAATATTTTTTCCTCTCACTATCTCCTTGCCAAAAGAATCTTGATCGCAAATAATCCAATCTATGTAAAACTCCTTTCGGCAACTGGAAGAAGGAGATCATATATAGTACCATGTTACTTAATACTAAATTTATGAGGACCAATCTTCCACCAAGAGACAACAGTTTACCTTTCCAACTGCTAAGTCTTTTTTGCAGTCTCTCCTCGACGTGTTTCCATTCAGCATTTGTGAGTCTCCGATAATGTATCGGTATCCCCAAATATGTGATTGGAAACTGGCCCAACCCGCATCCGAACAGTTCAGCGTACAGGTGAGCCTCGTCTTGAGCCTCGCCAAAACAAAACAATTCACTTTTATGAAAATTGATCTTAAGACCCGATAGTTGCTCGAATGCTGATAAAATTAATTTCAGATTTCTCGCTTTCTCAAGGTCATGATCCATGAAGAGAATTGTATCATCGACATATTGAAGTATAGAAATACCACCATCAACTAGATGATTTACTACCCCATCTATTTGGCCATCAATCTTGGTGCGCTCAATCATGACTGCTAGCATATCGGCCACTATATTGAATAGCATGGGCGATACCGAGTCACCTTGTCGCAATCCCTTCTTTATTTGGAAATAGTGTCCAACATCATCATTGACTTTAATGGCAACACTACCTCCAGAAACAAATTAAGCTATGGATCATAGCGCACCACTCTGCAGAAAATCCTTTCATTCTGAGAGTCTGTTGAAGAAATGGCCATTTGACTTTGTCATAAGCTTTTTCAAAGTCAATTTTGAGTACCACCCCATTCAACTTTTTTCGATGTAATTCATGGACTGTTTCATGAAGGATAACAACTCCATCTAGGATGTGTCTTCCTTGCATAAAAGAAGTCTGTGAAGGACGAATCACGTGTTCAGCAACGGAATTTAGCCTAATAGTCGCAACCTTCGTGAATATTTTAAAACTAACATTAAGGAGGCAAATAGGTCTATATTGTTGTATCCTTTCAGCCTCATTAACCTTAGGTAATAAAATAATCTTGCCTAAGTTTAAGCAAAGCAATTCTAATTGGCCAGCATGTAGGTCGCTAAACAAAAGTAGGAGATCCGGTTTGATGACTTCCCAGAAGTTCTGATAGAACTCAGCGGGAAAACCATCCGGACCCGGGGCTTTGTTGTGCTCCATTAGGAAAACCGCCTTTCTAACTTCCTCCTCAGAGTATGGGGCTTTTAGAAGGCCGTTTTCCTCATCAGAGACCTGCGGGATGTCATCTGTTCGGGACTCACACTAAAAAAATACACTTCTGTGATGATACGTGTTTTTCACAGTAGGTCACGTTTTTTGTCATGCATGTACATCCATGATGATTTTATGACAGAATCATGATAGTCGTACCTGTGCTGTCGTAGAAGTGTTCCATGACATTACCAAAATTATCATCACGGAAGTGTCCACTTCCATGACAATAAATCGCGCGTCACAGAAGTGCTTTCATCAAGGGTGACCGACACGTGGCATCCACCATAACGGAACGCCGTTAAGCTATCGGGTCAGGTTTTGGATCCGATAACCCGTTAACAGCCCCGACCAATGGGAAATTTCCACGTGTAAAATTCTTATTGGCCGGACGAAACACGTGTCAGCTCGTTAGTGGGTCAGATAGGCGCCTATGATATGTCGACACGTGCCACAGCCCACCACTGGCCCATTTAGCTTACAAAGCCGGCCCATTTGACTTGGTCAAAAGTTAACGGGCTGGCTCATGAAAAGCCTGTTAATGGTCTCTTTGCAAATAGCCCATTTTACGCCCCGTTAACTCGCGACCCATTAGGCCCTAAAGGAAATCGTCCCAACAACGTCATGTGGGCCGTCGAATATAACACCAGCCCATTTCACTTTCGGCCCATGTATGGCCCATGATGTCTTTCAGCCCATATGAGGCCTTCGTATATTTCGGCCCTTTACAGGCCCACGGTGACTCTAGCCCATAATGAACAATAATTTTCTTTGTACCCGTTAACGGCCCGTGATTTACATGGGCCGTTTCCAGCCCATGTTAGCTTTCGGCCTATTGATGGCCCATACGTTCTTGGGCTCCGTTTCGGCCCTCGATTACTTCCGGCCCGTCACTGGCCTATTCCCCTAATGGGCCAAATCCGGCCCATGGCAAGAGTCGGCCCGTTACTGGCCTATTCCCCTAATGGGCCAAATTCGGCCCATGGCAACAGTCGGCCCGTTACTGGCCTGTTACCCTAATGGGCCAAATTCGGCCCATGGCTAGAGTCGGCCCGTTTCTGGCCTGTTAACCCATTGCGCCGTTTCCGCCCCGTCCTATATTCTGGCCCATTAACGACCTGTTATGCCTGTGGCAGAATTAAGCCTTTGCTGTCCTACGGCCTGTTAATGGCCCGTTACCATGCTGGGCCGATACCAATTACGCCCGATTACGACCCATGTAGACCCATTTATCCGACGGCCCGAGGCCCACCGATTACAAGCCCATTTATCGACGGCCCATAGGAGACCCATGGATCCTACGACCCGTATATGGCCCATTGTAGTTGCGGCCACTAGAAAACTAGGGAAAAAGAAGACTAGGAAATAAATAAGGCCGAAACTAACGCTAGGCTATTAAGGCGATTGCGCAGATTACATCCACTTGGCATCAAAGATCGCCACCAGTGCAAATATAGGGAACACCCTACACTATACAAAAATGGCTTGTTGTTTTCTTCAGCCGGTGGCTGCACGTTAAGAATAAATTTTGTATCGCACCAAAACAAATTACAACTATATAACAAAAGGAAGGTTGGCATAAAACTTAACAGTCTAGCAGATAAATGCACCACCAGAAGTTCAGAAGCTCAGTTCATTTGACCTGACTGTTACGTTTTCATGCTGTATTGTCCGATGGAGTACCATAACCCTCGCCTTCATTTCCCCTAGGCTCCTGAACAACATAGCAAATGTCTAATAGTCTGGTTCCAAAACCATGCATATCTTGACGACATTGAGAAATGTTTCTCCTTGTTTCACAAAGGGTCTCTGTTAGGGAATGGACTTGTGTCTGGAGCGTAGATACACCATTGCTTTGAGCTTGCATATCTTGATCATGAGGCAGTTTGGACGATATTGCCTTAACAACCAACCCAGTATTACGCAGTAACGTGCTTTTGACACTGTTAGTGGACAGGTACTGACCCACTGCAGCAAGAGTTGACATTGCGGTTATAGTTGCCTCGCCACCTTCAGAAGGTGGCGGTTCCACCATTTTTCCATAGCTCGCTGAAAAGTTGAGGTTTTACATTAGTAGTACCAGAACAGAAGATATTAAGGAGGCAGCAAAACCAAACAAAATAGCTTTGGTCTATATATAGAACTTATTCTGGTGAACCCATGTAAAATATTAGTTGTATTTTATTGCAAAGTACATAATAAAACCAGGTTCCAAACATATGACCATGTACCATCGCTAATGTATTGTCTATTTCTTCACATTCTATTGAGGGCTAAGGATAAAGAGACGAAGTTTATAATACGGTAAGCATAGTATGACATCATTCATATCACAAAACAACTGAGAATAGACAAACAGGCAATTGTAACATTGTGTGGGCAAGTCTAGCACGGAACTAGATTACGAGTCAAGATCAAAGGAACATCACTCCTCTCTTTTAAACCTTGTAAGGTGCAATGATACGCTAAGACAATTGTGTATAAAATTGAAAAGAGTAATAGACATTGGCTGCAAACCATGCAGTTCAAGGCACAAGTCAGAGTAAGTAGTAGTTAAAAGGCATGAGGATTAAGGACTTACAACAGTGGCTTTGACTGGTGTAGTCATGCCCTTCTTCTTGCTGGTGTGACAGTCCTTGAAGATTTCCATAGCATTTGGTTCAGGTACTTTTTGGTCCTTGCGGGCTTTCCTCTGCATTTCGAACAAGTCAATATAGATCTGATAATATGGTACAACGAAAAGAGTGAAACAGCAGCTAATTACAAGAGCCTCGCAGTGTGCAATATAGCTACGAGGTCCTGTCGTCTATTGGAATTTCACTTTCATACGGTTGGCCTTGTTCTTTGAACAGTTCACCTACAAGAAGATAGATTTGTGTGGCACATGCGTAAATAGGACTTCAACATGTGATCTGATCACACACACACACACACACACACACACACACACACACACACACATATATATATATATATATATATATATATATATATATATATAATGTACCTGATACTTCGGATCAGACCAGTGTTTAACAAGGCCACTCCAGTCTTCATCCGATATATTTTCCACTAGAGATGTTTGGGAAAGTTCACTGTTAGCCTTGCCTTCAAAGTGAGTTTTCCTCAAGTTATACCGATACTGTCACAGAGCAGACTTGAAAACATGGGTGCAAGCTTGTATGGTTGCATCATCTTGCCTATCCAACTTGAACCTCATTTGTTGAAAATTATGGGAGTCTCATTATCAGTAACCTAGAAAGTATG
Source organism: Triticum dicoccoides (assembly GCF_002162155.2). Classification (NCBI taxonomy): domain Eukaryota; kingdom Viridiplantae; phylum Streptophyta; class Magnoliopsida; order Poales; family Poaceae; genus Triticum; species Triticum dicoccoides. The sequence goes on along the minus strand of NC_041381.1, from coordinate 201,553,580 downwards.
GGACAGAGCAAGACGATATTACTAGTTTCCATACATAACCATACTTACAGATAAATGGTCGAGGAAGGTGTTGAACTGGGTTTCGTCTTTGTCATTCCTGTACTGAATCCATGTTGGGAGGATACGTACATGACACCTAACGGCAACCGCTGCCTCTGATACTAACTTGGCTGACTCTATAGCATCACGTGGCCTTTTTAAACCTGCCTCAAAATGGATCTCCATTCTTCCTCCTCTAGATTTAGTTAACCTATCGATCATTATCCCTGATGTTTGTTTCCTCTTGCACCTAGGTGCTTGTCCAACAACGAACATAGGAAGTGTTAGTTTACATCAAACTGTGAGACTACATATAAAGAAGCATGCAACTGTAACTTGACTCCAGCAACTACCTTCTTGCTGTTAAAGCTCACAAGGTTCATCTGATATTGCCAACTTGTCTTGTGTGTCAAGAGTGCTTGGGAAGTAGTGTCAGGTGGCAAGGGAGCTTGGGAACATGCTGCTAGCTCAGTTGACGCACGAGTAAGTCGTGCAACTAGTAGTACTGTGGTAGGTGTTGCAAGAACTAGGGCTGTCTCTGTTTGTTTGGTGGCAGCTATTTGTTTCTGTTTGGCTTTTTTTGCAACTCATGTAGCATGGGATGTCGTGTTTGTAGAATTTTCCGCTGGACTTTGACCTTCTATTGCACCATCAGTACCAACAGAATCTGTAGGATTCATCCACTTCTCATTCCTTGCCATTCTGTGTTTCTTCCTCTTTCTCTGTGCCATGTTAAGTCAAGCCGACAAGAAAAACAAATAAAAATTTAGTTCTTCAGAACAAATTGATGCGTGATGCAGACGAACTGAACTTTGATGTTAGAGAACCACATGATAGGAGGATGTAATATGTATGAAAAATAGGACGGAAGAGATAACCAGAACTATGATGTGTAAACTAAGAAGAAGACATTTCACCAAATTAGAAGCAATGCAATGGAAGGTAGACACCATATGAAAGATGCTACAAATATCGCTCTGCCAAGTTAACAATGTCTCATCATAAATGGCGTTTAAACGAATGTGAAGCAGTACAAGAAATAAATCATATGCAAAATGCAAACAACATCACACTACCATGTTAGAGGTCTCTCGTCATTAGTGCCATTGCATATTCACATCATTGCATATTCACAACTTATGATGTGTAAACTAAGGAGAAGGCATTTCAACAAATTAGAAGCAATGAAAGCTAGACACCATATGAAAGATGCAATGAATATCACTCTACCAAGTTAAAACTGTCTCATCATAAGTGCCATTTCAACAAATTAGTAGTACAAGCTAGAAAAGAATGTGATATGTAACCTATATGACACTCCAAAGTCAAACGTGTCTTATGATAAGTGATTGTTGCAGGCTACACAACAGTAGTAATTTGATGTAAGAACATGGTGTGATAGATAGATATTGTATGTTCTAGAAACAGGAACACGTGTCTTATTCAAGTATAATGTGTAAAGTAAGCAGATGGAATTCAACAGAATTAGAAGCAATACAAGCTAGACATCACACATAACATGCAACCACATATAACAGTGCCAAGTTAGAGGGAGCACCGGTGATGCTGCACTAGGGGAGACTTGCTCAGCATAAACACAACTTTGTTGAGTGTCTATGCATGTGTTGTCTTGGAAATCATCTTGGGGGTGTGGAGGAGTAGAAACTGTAGAGGCCCTCCGTTCGGAAGGACCACCTTTATCTGCTGCCTTGCTAACTTCCTTCCGCTTTATTGATTTTGAATTGTCAAGTAAAACCGACAAGAAAAAGCAATAAAATTCTCTCTTCAGAACTCATTCATGCATGATACTGACAATCACTACTTTGATGTAAGGCAAACACATGATACCAGGATGGAATATGTACGAAAAACAAGACGGCACGCCATGTTCACAACTGTTTGGGTAAACTAAGCAGAAACCATTCCAGCAAATAAGAAGCAATGCAAGCTAGACAGCACATGAAAGATGCAACCAATATGACTCTACCAAGTTAAAAGCGTCCCATCATAAACGGAATTTCAACAAATTAGAAGCAGCGCGTGCTATAAATCATATGAAAGATGCAACTGATATCGCACTACATATACTAAAGGTGTCTCGTCATATTGATTGATGCGGGATACAAAAAGACAATAGTTTTATGTAAGGACATGCTTAATAGACAGATGTACTATGTACTAAATACAGGAAAGCATGTCACATTAACAGGTATAATGTATAAGCTAAGCAGACTAGCACATGCAGTTTAACCAGATTGGAAGAATTACAATCTAGACACCACATGCAACATGCAACCACATATCACGCTACCAAGTTAGAGCAAGCACCTGCGATGCTAGTGTAGGGGAAATGCTGTAATCAACTACAGAGCTACGTTCACTATCTTCATCTAGCATTTCTGTTTCTTGAGAATCATGTCGGGAGGCTGACGCTGCATTCTTTAAATGAGGAGTAGTCCCCTTGCCTGCCTGCCTCGTCATAAGTGATTGACGAGGGATACACAAGAACATTAGTTTGATGTAAGAACATGGTTAATACACAGATGTACTAGTATGTACCAAAACCAGAAAGGCATGTCATATTTAAAGGTATAATGTGTAAGCTAAGCAGATGCAATTTAAGCAAATTGGAAGCAATACAAGCTAGACATCCGGCTGGAGTGGTGAGCATGATCATCTAGGACCTGAGAGCCTGGTGGGAGGCGGGCTGCTTCGCCACCATCACAGCTTTTTAGTTGGCTTCCAGGTGATGCCTATCTTTGCTGGGCTTGTCACTGGCTCGGCCAGTGCCCTTACTAGCTATTTGTCTTCTGGTGCTCACGGGATGGTGGTTCATGTAAAAAATATCTTTCCTTATCTTACCGACTTCGGCCTTTCAAATACAAGCTAGACACCATATGGAACATGCAACCACATATGACACCGCGAAGTTAAAGCAAGCACCTGGGATGGTGGTTCATTGCGAGCGAGGTCATCAACTCCAGAGCTACGTTTACCGTTTCCATCTGCTGACACTGCACCCTTTATAGCACTGTAACGTGTCTTGCCTACCCGCATATGAAGCTGGAGCGACTTCTCTCTTTTCTTTGCTGCTTCTCTTTCGGCAGGAGAGTCTGAAACACCCTTGCATAAAAACACAATAGTGAGAGTATGGGTGAAGTGTGTGCAGAACTAGTACACTGTAAAAGTAGCAGATAGCAGGTGGCTGAAAAATAAATGATAGGAGACATATGATAGCTCTACAACATTGCATGGCAAACAAAATTAGATTCTACTCTATATGATTTTGTAATATATGAGCACAGGAAATGCAGGTACTCCTCCAGCACACCACCACATGTGGTCATATCTAAGATAACAGTCGACTGAAAATAAATAGGTCAGTCGATTTTTTTAATGAACCGTCCGATGTATAAGGAACGGGCAGATGGCCTTCGTCTACCTCCTTCTAGTCACTGTTGACGATCTTTCTCGAACCGCCAGTGACCACCGGCCCAGACCCCTGCCTCCGCCGCCCCGCCCTCCCATCGACCTCACACCACCGCCGTGCTTAGCAGCACCCCCTGGCCATCCCTTTAATCTCAGCCGACCTCCAGATCGGTGCCAGTAGCTCTAGGCCGCACACGCCCCTAAGATAAACACCAAGGTGCTGCTTCCCCGGCATAATAGGTGTACTAGCGCCTGTTACGCCGGGGAATGCTTCCGTTAATTGGGAATCAACTGGCCAAAAATTGAAATTCAGGGGGGCGACGGACCTCTAGCTAAGGTGAAATAGTATATGAGGAGAAACCTTGTGCATCGCGAGTTACTAGGAACATCTAGTATCAAGAAGAAGCGATCAACTAGTGTCTTCTGTGGGATGAATACCGTGCAAGCAGAGACGTAAGATTTGCACGAATAAGGGAAGAGGAGTACCTTTTTCGGTTGCCGGTGTAGTCACCTCCACATGTCGCGCCGATCTTCTTCTTTTTACCGGGGAAACCGATGTTCTGGAGGGTGCAGACTTGGACGAACCCATGGCCAAATTGTTGACTGTGTTGCCATGGCCGTTTGTCGGCACATGGGAAGCAGATCCAAGGCGGCAAAGGACGACGTAGCAGGAACAGCTCCGGTGCGGTGGAGGGTGGCGAAGTTGGAGTGGTAGAAGTGAGGCGTAGGACGGCATGGTTGAACTGGCTCGGGTACGGACGGCTCGGCCTCGGCTTCAACTACTAGCCGTGGAGGGCATTGCGGTTGAGGTTGCGGTGGATGACAACGCCGGGGTATCGACTCCGGCGTGATGGAGGAGGGCGGCGGCTGATGGGTGGGATGGGGTGGCGGACGGAGGACGCCGGGGTTTTGCGACTGGTGGAGAGGTAGTTTTGGTGCCCACGGAGTACGAATGGGGAATCAGACGAGTGGGGGGTGGGAACCATGTTTTCGTCTAGGATGCGCTTGTTTTTGGCTTTTTTGAACATAAGATGGGACACGCTTGTTTGAAATTTGGGGAAAGTACAAACTTTGCCCCCCTCTTAAATTTCAGACCTACTGCGGGTCGGGGGTAGGATGGTAATCCCAGGTGTCCCAAATAGTGGGCGGGAGCGATTTTGGCCGCGCACATGTGTGCTTAGGCGGACATTGTGTACAAATGTTTTTCGTAGGCGGTTGCGTGGCGTCTAGATGAAGATACAAACCTACCCCGGTTTAGACCTTTGGACGTCGGGCCGGTAGGTTTCACGGGTCGGAGTTATTAGAAAAGTAATTTCCTTGTACTACCAAACATTGGTCTCACGCAGTTTCGGGTGAGTAGAGGCTCTTTTGGCGCTTCGTTTGAAATTTTGAAACACATGCATTCACGTTTAGAGTACTCTTGAACTATGAGGATTGACCTAAATAGATAACGTTATATTTGACCTTGTATATTTGAAAACCTCATTAAATTATCCGCTTCTTTTTGAAATTTTGACACTTGAAAATCCTATAACTACGATTATTTTGGAATGGAGGAGCTAAATTTGAATCTATTTTGTACACGACAACATATGCTATTATGTACAAAATCAGAGCAAAGATTGGTGCCCCCATAATTTAGGTATGGTTTACAAATGCCATGATATCAAATTCAAATAATTGAATGGACTTCATGTTGAATTCGATTTTTTAAACCACCTTAAGTTGAATTCAAATGTATGCTAGTTCATAGGTAGCTATTTATAATGTCCATTGTGTAACTTTCGTATGTATAATGTGCTTTACACACACAACATGAACTATACTCACGTTTATATTCGATTGCTAAAGCGATGCATTGTCTGGAGTTCAATATACTAACTATGTGGATCAATTGTGTCGAATAATAACATAGACATGCTCAAATTCAATAGAATCTAGATGTCTGATGGATCAATGACCACTCCTTACGCGAATTGCAAATATCATGATCCCATCCTAATATTTGGATACAATTTATATCTTTAATCACTGTGTAGAGCAGTCTTTCACGTGTAGTTTCACTCTCCATCGGTGGTCTCTCACACATGCTCACACACTCTCTCCCGAGGTGTCTTTCTCGCACACATGCTCTAGATATAACCCTCCCTCCCTCTTGTAACCATTTACAACTGTTTTCACTAACCTTTATCACAAGCACTCTTCCTCTCGCAAACATACACACGCACAATCCTCATCGACCCTTTCTATATACATGGACCTGCCTACGTGTCTCATGTACGCACATTATCTTTACGCCTGTCTCTCACGCATTGTCTCACACCTCTCTTCCTAATCGACGAGTATGATTCTAGCAGAGCATTCTATAGGATGCCCCTTAAAGTTAGGTTGGATGAATAGTAATATCAGAGATAAAGGGGTTACCTTAGTCCGAGAACCTAGGGTACAAATCCTAGCCGGCTTTGTCAGTGGACACAAAGTCCATCACAATTCTGCTATCTTTGTCTTGTATGACTAGTCATCCATGGTTCTTCCTAAATGCGTCACAGGCCGACCAATGTGGCGCAGGACGGAACCGAACGAAGGGCCTCACCTCGACCCACCGGAACTCACGCGGTGACACACCCTCTGCCCCCACGTCTCATTATCTTCTCAAACCCACATATACCAACACAAACACCACACACACAGAAAATTTCTCCTAGTGCCTCTATTCCCTCCCCCTTGCATATACACACTCAAGGGAATGGAATCTCTTGTCATGACGTCATATTCATCTCTCTCTCTCTAGACCACTCTCATTTCTCATGCTATCTCTCCCACGCCCCCCCGTCGGCCCCTCTATCCATGCCTCTCTCGAAAACATAATACACACACATACCTCTCTAGGCCCCACCGAATGCATCAACTACACATTCACACATGTTACATCACGTACCCCATTGATCTAAAAAGCCCTCTCTTCACGTTTATTTCGCCAAAAAAATTATTTTAGAGTTTCTACATATATACAACATTACAAAGTTATATGGAGGAGTACGAACGCTAATTTGCATTGCATGGTGCCCACAATGATATTTATTCCGCACTGTGAATTTGTACATTTTTATACTATATACAAAGTTAGTCATAATAAAAAGAAACGAAGAGCATCTCTCTCTCCATCGCATACCCCCCTGTACGCCCCTTTCACGTATGCATACAAAACTATCTCCAGGTCCTCTAAAAATAAGTCCCCAGAAAATTCACGCATGTTTCATCTTTCTCTCGCGATATATGCAATGACGATCATTGTATTTGAAGCGAAAGCACGATACGTACATTGGACTTCAGAATCCACTCATTACGGTCACCATTTACGTTTAGTGGTTATTATACAGTCAGGGCTCATCGTACAACTCTGTATTTGCTCATGACATGACTAGTTGACCAGTTAAACGCTCCACGTGGCACCTCTAGTGTTGCATCACATTATCTCACTACCATCGTGCCCACCTGTCGACTTGTATCTACTCTACATCTACACTCTTATAAAATACGTAAAATACACTTTTATAAAAAACATAGTTGGTGATGATGGTGTGCCTGCCATCCTGCAATATAGGCTGTCCGATTTATATCTGACGTATAGGAAAGAAACTATGACAATTTTGTAAAAAGGTACCCACACACCTCTCCACATTTCAAATAAGGCCTTCCCTCCTTCATCCTTTTCTCTCACAAGATAAACAAGTCATACAAATGCATCTTGATGTTACGTGCAACGCACGGGCATCTTGCTAGTAAGAATGAAAGCAAACGACAAAAAAAATATTTGGACGGTGGTTCAAAGTCATGACCGCGGGCACAGCGGACAAGGTGGCCTGGTATTGGTATGCTGAACCATCTGTTTTAACACACAGGAGCTGGTGTGATGATTATACACACACGCACGCATGCACATGAATTGTATCCACGCAACACTCACACAAACACATGCACCCACGCACGCACGCAACACTCACACGTACACACGCAGCCATGCACGCACACAACACTCACACGCACACACGCACGCATGCATGCACACACCAGTACACCACACGACCAACACACACTCTCACGCTCAAGTGCTCAACCTACACGTGCATGCGCACACATCAGGCCTTGACAGACACATACACAACCAGGTGATTCCCGCGCACGGGTTGGAGCCTTGTCGCGCCTGCGTAAATTTGTGTTTATCTGACCTTTTCCCTATGCGAACTGAGAACTGATAGGTGGGACCCAGAAGGAACATGGTCAATTTAACTAGTCAACATGGCACCACGCAGACTATTTGGCCGGTCAACAGAGTGCAATCCGATGCTGAACTGTGAGCAAGTGAAACGTATATAGTGACCATAATCAGCTTATTCTGAAGTTCGGTGACCGTATTACGCTTTTCTCTCTGTAGGCCCTCCAAAACTACATCTCTACACGTTCTCGCATGCTACATCTAACAACTATGCAATACAACACTACTACTACACTCTGACACAATAAATCATATGCGTTTTTAGTTTTACTAGATATCGTATTGTTACTTATAATTATTCAGTTTGCATACATTAAAATTGCCTTTGAAATGTATGGCCAGTATCATCTACCGCGCGGGAAAAATCCCGCCCTTTCCTATTTAATCGGGTTTGTATCGATGGATCGTGCGAAAGAGCAAAACTATAGTACTGTACTGTACAAGTGACAGTTCACTGGGCCGTCGTGTCGTCTACTCATCCGTCGTAAGAGTGGAGCACTCGCTTTCATAAATCTTCTAGTCCCTTTCGCCAACATGTGGGACATCAAGCTACCGGGTCCACGTGCCATACCGGAATACAATGCAGAGCAGCCGGGGTGAAGCACCCCAGTCATGGCGCCGGCGTAGTAATGAGCAATGAGGCGTCAAATCACAAAGTTGCACCTTTCCCGCAGTTAAGTTGGAGGGACGAAGTAATAATGCTAAAAAAGAAGTTGGAGGGACGAAGCAACCATCATTTCACTCGTTGCTGAATCTGCTTCTCCCTCATCTTCTTCAACTTAACCACGTGTTGCTTCTGTCGTTGTTCTGCCTCATGTGGGACGCGGATCGGCTTGGTAAAGCACTGACACGTGGGACCGCATGTTAGTAAACCGCCAGGACAACGTCCTCCGAAAATAAGAAGCCTAATCCTAGACTTACAAAGGGCTACGTAGCTGCTACGTATACTTTCCATCTAATCTATATATGCGCCCCCTGATTTTCAGGTGGGGTGGGCCTAATCCTCTCCTTTAATCCAATCAAATAGTCCCACATCACATCAGTTCATAACTTTACGTAAACCATTATGTGGATGTAGCATTACTCAAATAAGAAGCCTCCCCCGACATCCGCGCGGCAAAATCACCTCCTTTTTACTAATCTTGATTCTATAATTTTTTAGATCAATATAATTGAGATTTGTATAGATAGCACACAGGAGCAAAACCAAGTGGTACGGTTAAGGGCATCCACAATGTGTAGCCAAATGTGAAAATAGCTTTTGGCATCGTGGGAACCATTGTGGACGGTGTTGCCAAAGCCAACAAGATGGAACCGAAGCTCCCTGGTTGATTGATTGAAGGAATATAAAAATGCAACGTCTCCTCTTTCTCCCATGCTTGGACGCATGTAGTACAGTATAGAGCACAAAGTCTACTCCCGTGTCCCTTCTATCACAAATCACAAAGCAGTGAGGCGTAAAATCACAAAAGCACGGACGAAGCAACCATCATTTCACTCTTTGCTGACTCCGCTTCTCCATCGTCTTCTTCGAGAAACTATCTCACCGCACTAGTACTCCTAGTAGTACTAGTAAAGTACTTCCTGGATGCAAATAAGGCGGTTGTCTCGGCTTGCAGGCGGCACTTGCGAATGACTTACCGTGGTCTCCCTCAATGGTGTTCTCTGTCGAACGCACTTCGCCAAACCACAAAAAAAAGATATCGTCGACGTCACCGCAATGGGGAAGGAAGTCAAATATAGTTACTACCTCCATTTTTTTGTACACAAGGCCAGTATATCAAAATTACAATTTGCAAAGGGCCACTAACACTAATCGAGGAAAAATTGATGGGGTTAGCAACCAAGGACATTAATATCCCCTGCATGCATGTGGAAGTGAGAAGGTTGGTTTGCATGGCGCTGCATTAATCAAGCGATGAGGAGTGAGATGGTTAGCTCTTTGGTCTTTGGAGAAAAAATACGCATTAATTGACACGTGAAACGAGGATTTGTATCGATTAAATCCCGCGAAGGAAAACCCCGCCTTTCTTTTTTAACACTAATACTCCTAGTACGTACGTACTTATCCTGTTTGGGTCTAGGCCTTGCATTGCCAAACTTCGCCACACATTTTTGCCAAGCTTGCCTAAAGTTTTCAAAATGTGAAGGAGGTACACTTGCACACGTCTGTCGCGGTTGCACCGCACCATCACACGGTCGCTCCTGCACGCCGCGGTCGCACCGCACTGCTACGTCTCCAACGTATCTATAATTTTTGATTGTTCCATGCTATTATATTACCCCTTTTGGATGTTTATGGGCTTTATTTTACAAATTTATATCATTTTTGGGACTAACCTACTAACCGGAGGTCTAGCCCATATTGCTGTTTTTTTCCTATTTCAGTATTTTGAAGAAAAGGAATATCAAACGGAGTCCAAACGGAATGAAACCTTCGGGAGCGTTATTTTTGGAACAAATCTGATCCGGAGAGCCTGGAGTGCAAGTCAAGAAAGCTCTGAGGGCCCCACGAGATAGGAGGGCGCCCCCCTGTAGGGCCGCCCCCCTGTCTCGTGGGCCCCTCGGGCGACCACCGACGTACTTCCTCCTCCTATATATACCTACGTACCCCGAAAACAACCAGGAGCACCACGAAACACAATTTCCACCGCCGTAACCTTCTGTATCCGCGAGATCCCATCTTGGAGCCCTTGCCGGCACTCTGCCGGAGGGGGAAGCAACCACAGAGGGCCTCTACATCAACATCCTTGCCCCTCCGATGAGTTGTGAGTAGTTTACCACAGACCTACGGGTCCATAGTTATTAGCTAGATGGCTTCTTCTCTCTTTTTGGATCTCAATACAATGTTCTCCCCCTCTCTTGTGGAGATCTATTCGATATAAACTCTTTTTGCGGTGTGTTTGTCGAGATCCGATGAATTGTGGGTTTATGATCAAGTTTATCTATGAATAATATTTGAATCTTCTCTGAATTCTTTTATGTATGATTGAGTTATCTTTGCAAGTCTCTTCGAATTATCAGTTTGGTTTGGCCTACTAGATTGATCTTTCTTGCCATGGGAGAAGTGCTGAGATTTGGGTTCAATCTTGTGGTGTTCTTACCCAGTGACAGAAAGGGTTGCAAGACATGTATTGTATTGTTGCCATCAAGGATAACAAGATGGGGTTTATATCATATTTCATGTGTTTATCCCTCTACATCATATCATCTTGCTTAATGCATTACTCTGTTCTTATGAACTTAATACTCTAGATGCATGCTGGACAGCGGTCGATGTGTGGAGTAATAGTAGTAGATGCAGGCAGGAGTCGGTCTACTAGTTATGGACGTGATGCCTATATACATGATCATGCCTAGGTAATCTCATAACTATGCGCTTTTCTATCAATTGCTCGACATTAATTTGTTCACCCACCGTAATACTTATGCTATCTTGAGAGAAGCCTCTAGTGAAACCTATGGCCCCCGGGTCTATCTCTTATCATATTTGCTTTCCATCTACTTTATTTGCATCTTTACTTTTTGCATCTATATTACAAAATACCAAAAATATATTTATCTTTTCATATTATCTTTATTAGATCTCACTTTCGCAAGTGGCCGTGAAGGGATTGACAACCCCTTTATTGCGTTGGTTGCAAGTTCTCAGTTTGTTTGTGTAGGTGTGTGGGACTTTTGAGGAGCCTCCTACTGGATTGATACCTTGGTTCTCAAAACTAAGGGAAATACTTACGCTACACTTTGCTGCATCACCCTCTCCTCTTCGAGGAAAACCAACGCAAGCTCAAGACGTAGCAAGAAGGATTTCTAGCGCCGTTGCCGGGGAGTCTTGTGAAATCAATACCGCTTTGCTGAATCTTGTTATGAAAGATCAATTTGCCGGCCTTCCTAGTGAAGATGCCGCTACTCATCTAAACAATTTTGTTGATTTGTGTGATATGCAAAAGAAGAAAGATATGGATAATGATATTGTTAAATTGAAGTTATTTCCATTTTCACTTAGAGATCGTGCTAAAGTTTGGTTTTTGTCTTTGCCTAAAAATAGTATTGATTCTTGGAACAAGTGCAAAGATGCTTTTATCTCTAAGTATTTTCCTCCCGAGATCATTACTCTTAGGAACGATATTATGAATTTTAAACAACTTGATCATGAGCATGTTGCCCAATCTTGGGAAAGAATGAAATTGATGCTTCGCAATTGCCCTACTCATGGTTTGAATTTATGGATGACCATACAAAATTTTTATGCCGGTTTGAACTTTGACTCTAGAAATCTCTTAGATTCGGCCACGGGAGGCACGTTTATGGAAATCACGTTAGGAGATGCTACAAAATTGCTTGATAATATTATGGCTAATTATTCTCAATGGCACATCGAAAGATCTTCTAGTAAAAAAGTGCATGCTATAGAAGAAATTAATGTTTTGAGTGGAAAGATGGATGAACTTATGAAGATGTTTGCTACTAAAAATACTCCTCTTGATTCCAATGATATGCCTTTGTCTTCCTTGATTGAGAATAATAATGAATCTATGGATATGAATTTTGTTGGTAGGAATAGTTTTGGAAACAATGCTTATAGAGGAAATTTTAATGCTAGACCGTTCCCTAGTAATCCCTCTAATAATTATGGAAATTCCTACAACAATTCTTATGGTAATTTTAATAAGATGCCCTCTGATTTTGAGAATAGTGTGAAAGAATTTATGATTTCTCAAAAGAATTTTAATGCTTTGCTTGAAGAAAAATTGCTCAAAGTTGATGATTTGGCTAGGAATGTTGATAGACTTTCGCTTGATGTTAATTCTCTTAAACTTGGATCTTCTTCTCCTAAGCATGATATCAATGAGTCTCTCAAAGTAATGAGAATTTCCATTGATGAGTGGAAGGAAAGAACCGCTAGATTGCATGCTAAAAAAGAAAGCTTTATAAAAGCGTGGTCTTCTAGTTTCCATGAAAATAATGATGAGGATCTTAAAGTTATTGATACGTCTCCGATTAGATCTATGTTTTGCAATATGAATTTTGATGATTATGGGAGTGATGATGAATCAACTTTTCCTAGAAGGCGTCCCGAAAATTCAGAGTCTTTAGATCTTGATGTAAAAATTGGTAAAAGTGAGATTGGAGAATCCTCTACTTCTAATAATGTTGAACTTACTATCTCGGATTTCAAGGAATTTGATTATGATAATTGTTCTTTTAAAAGGGTGTATTTCCTTATTGCAATCCGTTGTTAATTCTCCTCATGCTTATAGTCAAAATAAAGCTTTTACCAAACATATTGTTGATGCCTTGATGCAATCTTATGATGAAAAATTTAATTTGGAAGTTTCTATACCTAGAAAAATTAATGATGAGTGGGAACCTACTATAAAGATTAGAATTAAAGATCATGAGTGTTTTGCTTTGTGTGATTTGGGTGCTAGTGTTTCTACAATTCAGAAAACTTTATGTGATATTCTAGGTTTCCATGATCTTGATGATTGCTCTTTAAATTTGCACCTTGCGGATTCCACCATTAAAAAGCCTATGGGAAGGATCAATGATGTTCTTATCATTGCAAATAGAAATTTGGTGCCCGTAGATTTTATCATTCTTGATATATATTGCAATCTTTCTTGCCCTATTATTCTTGGTAAACCTTTCCTTAGAACGATTGGTGCGATTATTGATATGAAGGAAGGGAATATTAGATTCCAATTTCCATTAAAGAAAGGCATGGAGCACTTTCCAAGAAAGAAAGTCAAATTATCTTATGAATCTATCATGCGTGTTACTGATGAATTTAGTGCCAAAGATGGCACTCGTTAGATCTATCTTTGTTTTTATGCCTAGCTAGGGGCGTTAAACGATAGCGCTAGTTGGGAGGCAACCCAATTTTTCTTTATGTTTTTTGTTTTTGCTCCGGTTTAGTAATAAATCTTGCATCTACCTTCTGTTTAGATGTGTTTTTATCTTTTAATTAGTGTTTGTGCCAAGTAGAACCTATAGGATAACCTACGATGATAGTTGATTTGATTCTGCTGAAAAACAGAAACTTTACGCGCACGAATATAATTTTGTTAAATCACAGGAACGTGCTTTTGCGTTGATTATTTTTTCTTCTGTTCAGTAAACAAATTGTCCAGGACTTCCTATTTTGGTAGGATTTTTAGAGTTCCAGCAGTTTGCGTTAGTTACAGATTTCTACAGACTATTCTGTTTTTGACAGATTCTGTTTTTCGTGTATTGTTTGCTTATTTCAATGCATCTATGGCTAGTAAATTAGTTTATAAACCACAAATAAGTTGGAACACAGTAGGTTTAACAGCAAATTAAATAAAGAATGAGTTCTTTGCAGTACCTTATGTGGTGGTTTTGTTTTCTTTCACTAACGGAGCTTATAAAATTTCCTGTTGAGTTTTGTGTTGTGAAGTTTTCAAGTTTTGGGTAAAGCTTTTATGGACTATGGAATAAAGGGTGGCAAGAGCCTAAGCTTGGGGATGCCCATGTAACCCCAAGATATTCAAGAATAGCCAAAATCCTAAGCTTGGGGATGCCCCGGGAAGGCATCCCCTCTTTCGTCTTCGTTCATTGGTAACTTTACTTGGAGCTATATTTTTATTCGCCACATGATATGTGTTTTGCTTGGAGCGTCGTGTATTATATTAGTATTTGCCTTTTAGTTTACCACAATCATCCTTGCTGTACACACCTTTTGGGAGAATCCTATTTGATTAGAATTTGCTAGAATACTCTATGTGCTTCACTTATATCTTTTGAGCTTGATAGTTTTTGCTCTAGTGCTTCACTTATATCTTTTAGAGCACGGTGGTGTCTTTATTTTGAAGAAATTTCTATTCTATCATGCTTCACTTATATCATTTTGAGAGTCTTTTAGAACAGCATGGTATTTGCTATGATCATAAAGTTGGTCCTAGAATGATGAGCATCCAAGTTGGGTATACTAAAAACTATCATAGAAAGTGAATTGGATGCTATGATCAATTTGATGCTTGATAATTGTTTTGAGATATGGAGGTAGTGATATTAAAGTCATGCTAGTTGGGTGATTATTAATTTAAAGAATGCTTGTGTTGAAGCTTGTGATTCCCGTAGCATGCACGTATGGTGAACCGCTTTGTGATGAAGTTGGAGCACAATTTTATTTATTGATTGTCTTCCTTATGAGTGGCGGTCGGGGATGAGTGATGGTCTTTTCCTACCAATCTATCCCCCTAGGAGCATGCGCGTAGTACTTTGGTTTTTGATGACTTCTAACTTTTTGCAACAAGTATATGAGTTCTTTTGATTAATGTTGAGTCCATGGATTATACGCACTCTTTCACCCTTCCACTATTGGTAGCCTCTCTTGTACCGCGCAACTTTCGCCTGTACCATACACCCACCATTTACCTTCCTCAAAACAGCCACCATACCTACCTATTATGGCATTTCCATAGCCATTCCGAGATATATTGCCATGCAACTTTCCACCGTTCCGTTCATATGACACACATTACTTTTGTCATATTGCTTTTTGCATGATCATGTAGTTGACATTGTATTTGTGGCAAGGCCACCTTCATAATTTTCATACATGTCGCTCTTGATTCATTGCATATCCCAGTACACCGCCGGAGGCATTCATATAGAGTCATATCTTGTTCTAGCTTTGAGTTGTAAATCCATAAAAGTGTGATGATCTTCATTATTAGAGCATTGTCCTAGTGAGGAAAGGATGATGAAGACTATGATTCCCCCATAAGTCAGGATGAGACTTCGGACTTTACAAAAAGAAAAAAAAAGAAAAAAAGGAAAAAAATAGAAAGGCCAAAAAGAAAAAAAAGAGAAGGCCAAAGAAAAAAAAGAAAAAAAGGGGAAAGAAAAAAAATGAGAGAAAAAGAGAGAAGTGACAATGCTACTATCTCTTTTTCCACACTTGTGCTTCAAAATAGCACCATGATCTTCATGTTAGAGAGTCTCATATATTGTCACTTTCATATAGTAGTGGGAATTTTTCATTATAGAACTTGGCTTGTATATTTCAATGATGGGCTTCCTCAAAAGTGCCCTAGGTCTTCATGAGCGAGCAAGTTGGATGCACCCCACTTAGTTTCTTTTATTGAGCTTTCATATATTTATAGCTCTAGTGCATCCGTTGCATGGCAATCCCTACTCACTCACATTGATATCTATTAATGGGCATCTGCATAGCCCGTTGATACGCCTAGTTGATGTGAGACTATCTTCTCCTTTTTGTCTTCTCCACAACCACCATTCTATTCCACATATAGTGTTATGTCCATGGCTCACGCTCATGTATTGCGTGAAAGTTGAAAAAGTTTGAGATTATTAAAGTATGAAACAATTGCTTGGCTTGTCATCGGGGTTGTGCATGATTAAATACTTTGTGTGATGAAGATAGAGCATAGCCAGACTATATGATTTTGTAGGGATAACTTTATTTAGCCATGTTATTTTGAGAAGACATGATTACTTTGATTAGTATGCTTGAAGTATTACTATTTCTTATGTCAATATGAACTTTTATTTTGTATTCATTTGGATCTGAACATTCATGCCACAATAAAGAAAATTACATTGAGAAATATGCTAGGTAGCATTCCACATAAAAAATTTCTTTTTTATCATTTACCTACTCGAGGACGAGCAGGAATTAAGCTTGGGGATGCTTGATACGTCTCCAACGTATCTATAATTTTTGATTGTTCCATGCTATTATATTACCCCTTTTGGATGTTTATGGGCTTTATTTTACACATTTGTATCATTTTGGGACTAACCTACTAACCGGAGGCCCAACCCATATTGTTGTTTTATTTGCCTATTTCAGTATTTCGAAGAAAATGAAGATGGAGTCCAAACAGAATGAAACCTTCAGGAGCGTTATTTTTGGAACAAATCTGAGCTGGAGAGCCTGGAGTGCAAGTCAAGAAAGCTCCGAGGGCCCCACGAGATAGGAGGGTGCCCCCCCTGTAGGGCGCGCCCCCTGTCTCGTGGGCCCCTCGGGCAACCACCGACGTACTTCTTCCTCCTATATATACCTACGTACCCCAAAAACATCCAGGAGCACCACGAAACACAATTTCCACCGTCGTAACCTTCTGTATCCGCGAGATCCCATCTTGGAGCCCTTGCCGACACTCTGCCGGAGGGGGAAGCAACCACGGAGGGCCTCTACATCAACATCCTTTCCCCTCCGATGAGTTGTGAGTAGTTTACCACAGACCTACGGGTCCATAGTTATTAGCTAGATGGCTTCTTCTCTCTTTTTGGATCTAAATACAATGTTCTCCCTCTCTCTTGTGGAGATCTATTCGATATAAACTCTTTTTGCGGTGTGTTTGTCGAGATCCGATGAATTGTGGGTTTATGATCAAGTTTATCTATGAATAATATTTGAATCTTCTCTGAATTCTTTTATGTATGATTGAGTTATCTTTGCAAGTCTCTTCGAATTATCAGTTTGGTTTGGCCTACTAGATTGATCTTTCTTGCCATGGGAGAAGTGCTTAGCTTTGGGTTCAATCTTGCGGTGTTCTTACCAAGTGACAGAAAGGGTTGCAAGACACGTATTGTATTGTTGCCATTGAGGATAACAAGATGGGGTTTATACCATATTGCATGTGTTTATCCCTCTACATCATGTCATCTTGCTTGATGCTTTACTCTGTTCTTATGAACTTAATACTCTAGATGCATGCTAGATAGCGGTCGATGTGTGGAGTAATAGTAGTAGATGCAGGCAGGAGTTGGTCTACTAGTTATGGACGTGATGCCTATATACATGATCATGCCTAGATAATCTCATAACTATGCGCTTTTCTATCAATTGCTCGACAATAATTTGTTCACCCACCGTAATACTTATGCTATCTTGAGAGAAGCCTCTAGTGAAAGCTATGGCCCCCGGGTCTATCACTTATCATATTTGCTTTCCATCTACTTTATTTGCATCTTTACTTTTTGCATCTATATTACAAAATACCAAAAATATATTTATCTTTTCATATTATCTTTATTAGATCTCACTTTCGCAAGTGACCATGAAGGGATTTACAACCCCTTTATTGCGTTCGTTGCGAGTTCTTAGTTTGTTTGTGTAGGTGCGTGGGACTTTTGAGGAGCCTCCTACTGGATTGATACCTTGGTTCTCAAGACTGAGGGAAATACTTACGCTACTCTTTGCTGCATCACCCTCTCCTCTTCGAGGAAAACCAACGCAAGCTCAAGACATAGCATGCACCCTCACACAGTCGCTCCTGCACGCCGCAAACCCAACCAAGGGAACACACCCTCACTGACACGTGCTGTCACATGTGAACAAACCAAACTCAGCCATCCTATCGCTGACACATAATTTTCGTTCATAGAGTATGTTTATCCAACCGCATGTTGGGGAGTATCCGTACGGCCCGTGCGGTGGTCTGTTGGGGAAGAAGAAGAGGTGATGAAGAAGGAAAGAAGGGTTAGGAGACGTAGGACATTCATCCAACTGCCTGAAATGGTAGACTGACCCAAGTTAGGCGACTTGCATAACAAATATATGTTTTTACACAGCAAAAGATCCATAAAAACAACAACATAAAGAAAAACTATCACTGCTTGTGGAAAGAGGCGACCTCATCGTCTTTGGATGCCGGCACGAACCAGCCGTCGCTGCCGACGTGTGTCTCCACACCGTGGTTGTCCTCGGCCTCCAGCTACTCGTTCAAGCGGAGCGTGCGGGCGCTCTGCACGAACAAGAGCACAACCCGGTTCAAGTCGAGGACGTCCGGTTCCGCTTGCAGGAGGGCCTCGATGGCAGCGGCATCCGCGTGCTCCGCATCGAGTCGATCCTCCGCCGCCCGGTTCAAGTCCAGGATGTCAGGTTCCGCCTGCAGGAGGGCATCGATGAGAGCGGCATCCGCACGCTCTGTGTCGAGTCGAGCCTCTACCGCCCGGTTCATGTCCAGGACGTCCGGTTCCGCTTGCAGGAGGGCCTCGATGGCAGCGGCATCTGTGCGCTCCGCCTCAAGTTGAGCCTCTGCCGCCCGGTTCACATCCACGACATCTGGTTCCTCCTGCAGGAGAGCCTCGATGGCAGCGGCATGCACGCGCTCCGCGTCGAGTTGAGCCTCTGCCTCCCGGTCCTCCTTTAGTATCTCCATGTTGAACCGCTGGTCCGCCTGCACCATGAGGGACTCAGACACCGGCACGAAGTTGACGTCCATCGTCTCATACCCATCGAGGGCCTTCTGCGCCATGACCTCCGCCATGAACATTGGATCGGCTTCCTCCTCCTTGTAGCTTGGATCCAGAGAACTCGAGGATTGGCCCGCCGCAAAGCGAGATTGGGAACGGAGGTCTGTGGCGCCGACCGGCGCCGCGGTTTCTGCGCGGCGCTCCGGCGTCAGCATCTTGTAGTAAGTGATCTTGCGGTGCACCATGTCTTTCCGGCGAACTAGGGGACGCTTGATGCGGGCTAGGGGATCGAAAGGTGGGGGAATGGGCTGGGGATTTGGTGTGGTTTTAGGGCAGTGGCTGGCGTAGGCTGAGCAGCGAAGGTTCTGGTGTGAATAGTGGTTCCGGTGATGACCGGTCAATCAGTTTTGACTGTACATCGCTCTTGTCGCGTTCGCGTTGTAGCCCGGCACGCTGGACCCTCCACGTCGCTCACCGAATGGAACGCGCTTTGTCTTGCGTTTTCGCTCGCTTGTGGGACCACAGTTGAGAGCAAACCGACGTCCCTCCCCCTCCCCCGCCCGCTTCATTTATTATACCACCACTCCCTTCGTTTTATGCAGAGTAAATAAAAACAGAGGGAGTATACTACGGATGAGGATCCCCTGACGTGGCCAAACCCATTGAGTAACTCACATGCGGGGCCTAGCAAGCATGGGGTCCACCAGTAAGTGACCGAAAGGGAGGGTAAGGCAGGGATACCTACGTCAGAGGATCCACTTCCACTATACTACTTTGACCAAATGTTAGAGTAATAATATATGACATGCAACTTACACAAATGTTAGAGTAATAATATATGACATGCAACTTACACAAAGCATACAGGGTCTAATGCGTTTTTCGAGGCTAAGTTTGACCAAATGTTAGAGTAATAATATATGACATGCAACTTACACAAAGAATACAGTCAAATTTGTATGTGAAAGGAGTTTCCAATGATATAATTTTCACATTATACATCTCATGTACTATTAATCTTGTCAACAGTCAAATTGGAAACCATCTCGAGTATAAATCTAGGAGTACGTACGAATCTAACAATATTGATTGGGCGTTGTTGAATGTTGATACCTTTTTGATCAAAGTAGTGATACTTTGACTACACATAAAACTGATATGTAAACTAGAAAGGATAGGAGGGAGTATATTGTATGTTCAAAAACGAAACGAACATTGAATACCCTTTATATATGATTTGCGGATGCTATGATCACCGGTTCAAAATTTTGAATCCGCCTTAGGTATCACGTGCCCCCACTCGTTCCTTCTCTATTTCATCTCGGGGTCTGGAGATCTATTGAAAGAGGACTAGGGTGGGTACATGCGAATGATACTCGGCGGAATGTTCAAATGAGGCATGACAGAGGATGGACTCGACTGGAGGGCGATATGATTGATGGAGAATAGGGTTGGAGAGGAATGAGAAATAAGCAAGCGCCACATGATTATACTTGAACGACTCAAATAAACAATAAGTTGTCTCGCTTGGCCTACATAGTGAAAGGCCTAATGCGCAACGTGGAGCACTAACGCTCGAATATGGCCGGAAAAACAGGGAAACCGACATGTGGGGCACACCCGTCAGGACGACGTAGCGCAGACTAGTCCAATGGAGGAGCTGGCCCACAACCTCCTCGCCACTGACAACCGTTCATGTGGGTTGTTGGGGCCAACAACGAGGCGCAACTCCAGCACCGCCTCTGGACACAGCGACCACGGTGAGCGACACGCTCATATCGTCGCTAGACATGGTCGGTTTCAGTGTGCCGAGGGTGGCGTTAGTGCTGTGGCACGACCAACGGTATGTTTGGTTTGTGCCCAAGGTTTCCCCATCAAAGCATTGGGTAGCCAAAATTTTGGTTGAGGTATTGGTTGCCCATGATTTGGCTGACATTGGCAAGAAAAATGAACTAGAGTTGGCTAGAGTTCATTGGCATGCCAAAGAAATGGTTACCATCCAAACAAAGACCAATCTTTGGGTCATGACCAAAATTTTGGTTGAGGTATTGGTTGCCCATGATTTGGCCGACATTGGCAAGAAAAATGAACTAGAGTTGGCTAGAGTTCATTGGCATGCCAAAAAATGGCAACCATCCAAACAAAGACCAATCTTTGGGTCATGACCAAAATTTTGGTAAGGTGCACTTTGGCCACAATCCAAACACACCCCAACACCTGGCTCGTCGAGGATGCACGGTGCACCGCGACGCATCTGCGGAGTGGTGTAGCGCGGCCAACTGCATCCTCTGGACCTGAGACCATGCCGGGTCGTCTTGCTTTTTCAATGACATGCAGGGATCGCATGTGAGCAATGGGCATCTCCAACGTTGCCTCGACCGCAGCTGACTACCCTGGCACACCAAAACCCTCATCCCTCGTGCCGTCGCGCGGTGCGTTCCTAGCCGGCGCCAGCTGTCCGCATTCATGCCGCCCATTCGTATGTCGTCGTTAATAGGCTCAGTGCCCAAGGAACCAACTCCGGTGACTTAATGACGCACCCGGACGCTTGGCCTCACCGGAATGCGCTACTTAAAGCGGCAACGGCCAGCTAACCTCCACACCATAGCGCATCATCCTCCTACTTGGCACCACATCCGCCATGACCGCAAGTGCGAATGCTCTGCGGGAGAGCTTGTCTTCGGGGATGAAGCTCGAGGTCGCCTCCCTCGCTCAAGTCACTTCTCGCGACGCAATAGCGGCGTAGCTGGACGCGGATGCGACCGCACAAGAGGTGGCCATGCTAGCGGCCGATGATGGGAGCACCGTCCGCCACGCGTCCTACTTGCCGCCATCCAACGTCCGGCACCGCCGGGGTCGGGGACTCCTCCGAGGATGAGTAGGGCATGGGAGGCGGCATGGCATAGTGTGCCAACTGGCCGGTCCGTATCCCGTGTTCTACTCTTCCTCGCCGGAGACCGCACCTTCACTTCAGGGGTCTTGAACCCCGCCCTCGTACATAGAGACCGCAGATGGAGGACGTCGGTCGCCGCCGTAGAATAGGTTTAGGGTCGGGTTTCTTTTATTTTTCTGTCCTATAAAAGTTCAAAATGTAATGAAAATCTGCCGTGTTTGCATTAATCCCGGCCGGTGTATATGAGCTTTCACAATAATATACATATTGTAGGAGTACTAGCAAGATGCCCGTGCATTGCACGGAAGATCAAGATCTTGTGGGAGAAAAGGATGAACGAGGGAAAGCCTTATCTGCAAATGTGGAGAGGAGTGCGGGTAAATTGTCATAGTTTCCTTCCTATCCGTTAGATATAGATCGGACGGCCTATACTGCAGGATGACAGGCACACCATCATCACCAACTCTGCTTTTTTTGAACCGAGACAAATCTAACATGCGAAGTAAAATAAACACATAGGGTCTATACATACACAAATTATCTTAGGCACTCCAATAGTACGTCCACTACACATTCACGCATTTCACATCTTTCTACATCTATGGGAACCTACGAAAGGGTTAACGTAAATTGCCACTCTCTCTCCCCTCCTGATTTTCATGGTGGTGGGCCCCTCCCTCCCCCAATCTACAATCAACAGCTCACACATTTCACATTATGTTAATTATGTAATGGGATTATGTAGGTGTAGCATTACTCATCCTAAAAAACCCGACTAAGCCAACCTCCCAGCATATCGCGCGGGAAAAGACCCGGCCGTGCCGTTTTAGTCGGGATTACCGGATTACTAGTAGTAGTATCGATGGATTGCGCGAAGCAACAATTTTTTTTGAGGGGGCAAAGCACCTAGTTTAAAAGGAAAAAAGGCAGTACACTGACAACACTCCTCTCGCGGTCGCATTGCACCCCACACACGTTCGGTCCTGCACACGGCTCACACAAATGAAACGTGCTTCGGCTTGCCTCTTCACTGACACGTGGGACTGCACTTGGAGAAACCGACCATGCGTCAAACTCCCCCTGCCCACTGCGCGAAATCCTCCCCCCCCCACACAAAAATTCCCCCCAAATCTGATTCAACCGCCCTTCGGCCAACTAGCCAATAATAATCCCCAAACCCCCTCCCCCC
>NC_041381.1:201501064-201530089 GCF_002162155.2 Triticum dicoccoides | reverse complement strand
CGCCCTCCCCGCGGCGCCGATACATCGGCGCCGCGGTTCGGGGATCCTCTCACTCCCATAGTACGCTCTCGTAGACTGCCATCCTCTAGCCGCGCCGCCACCTCTGGCTACGTTCTTGTGGAGGCGCATGACGGTCAGCGCAACCACCGCTAGCGACGTTCATGTGGAGGCGCACGGCGGCCAGCTTCTCCCACGGTACGCGCATTCTAGACTGAGGCCCCGTTCATGTCGGGGTAGCGCTGAATGTTAGCTGATAGATGCTGTTAATCTCACTGTTTGCCGAAGTAGTTTACTGTCAATATGCTCTACTTAAGAAGCTTCCATGCCCTGTTCTGCACTCAATCTGCTTAGCTGAGATGACATGCCAAGGCCAATTAGTTGCTAAAATATCCTGCCATATATTTATTGTTACGTAGATTGCCATGGTCTAGTAGCCAATCTGTTAGGTGAAATAGCTCTACACCATTTTATACTCGATCTTTGTTGCTGTGATGGCCTTTGATAGTTCGATGGCTGTGTGCTCGGCCTCATTGACTGCTGAAACAGCCTGCCATAATTTAGCACTCAAATCTGTTTGCTGAATTAGCTTTACATATATTTCGTTACTTAGATCTGCTCGTCCAAATATCTTGCCATAGCTTTAGACATTGACCTAGGTATTTTTTCTGGACTTCATAAAAAAGCATATATCTTTTTCCTGTAATATCTAGTAGAAGAACTAATTTGTATGTCTAACAGATGGACATGACTTGGATAACTTCTGCTGGAAGATTCTCCGCTGCATATGTCGAGGGGGTTGAAAACTTCATGAACTTTATCAGAGCTGAGTACGGTGGCCCGAAATCAGATGTGCTCTGCCCATGTAGCAGTTGTATGAATTCAGTTACAAGACCCCATTCAACTGTGCAAAATCATCAACACTTGTATGGGATGTTGGTCACATATACTAATTGGGTTCATCATGGTGAAGCTGTGAACGTCAATGTTATTGACTACATGGAAGCAGCAGATCACCATCTTGATCTGCCTGATGCTCAGGTGGAAGAGGAGGAGGAGGTTGCGGTGGCGGAGCCAGTGAGTTTGACCAACATTGAAACAATGCTACGAAATGCTCATGCATTCCGTGCACTTTCACCTGTAGAAGAAAAACGGCGGGCCCGCATGTTGGAACAATGCAACGTTGCTGTCACCCCAGGAAATAAGCTGTCAGTATTCTCAGCTGTGGTCACCTTTCTTCAGGTGAAGACATCTGAGCGGATGACCAACAAATCATTAGATGCGATGTTGGCTGCTTTCCGCAAATCTTTCCCAGATGCGTCTGAGCTGCCACACACCTACAGTAAAATGAAGAATTTCCTTCGTGCAGTTGGAATTGGATATGATATGATCCATGTTTGTAATTGTGTTCTGTTCCGGAAGGATTATGCCAACTTAAGTGAATGCCCGAAATGCAAATCATCAAGATGGAAAGATAGCGATGCTGTGAAGAGGATTCCTCATAATGTTCTGAGACATTTTCCAATTACACCAAGATTGCAGAGGTTGTTTCATGATGCTGAAACAAGAGAGGATGTACTGTGGCATTCTAGGAACTAGGAGTACAGAGATCAGAATGTAATGAGCCATCCATCTCATGGTAGTGAGTGGAAAAGCTTCATTGATAAACATAAAGAGTTTGCTGCTGACCCGAGAAACATTAGACTTGGCTTAGCTTCAGATGGATTTAACCCATTTGGCCACCAGAGCGCCACATATAGCATGTGGCCAGTTCTTGTTATCCCTTACAATATGCCTCCAAATGGCAGCACCAAAGAATCAAACTACATGATCGCCTTGCTCATCCCAGGTCCAAAAAGTCCTGGAAAGGATTTTGATTTGTTCATGGAGCCTCTTGTGGAGGAACTTCAACAGCTATGGAAGGGTGTTCTGACTCGAGACCTATATAGCGGCCCACCAGCTGATTTCTTTCTACATGCTGTTATAATTTGGTGCATCCATGATTATCCGGCTTTGGGCACAATGTCAGGGCGAACGACACATGGTTACAATGCATGTGTTCGCTGTGACAGGAATCCGCTGTCATACGCAATACTTAGCAAGATCTATTACATTGGACACCGCCGTTTCCTTGCCAAGGACAAGCCGCATCCTAGAAAATACCGAAGACATGTGTTCAATGCAAAGCATGAAAACCGTGATGCACCAAAGAGGCTCACCGCCGATGAGTTGCAAGTGGAATTAGAGAAGGTCAGGCATATTACACCAGGAAACCATCCTGGTAATGGTAGCGGGAAAAGGAAGCATGGCAGGGTAGAAGAGAGATTATTGTTTACCCGCAGGTCCACTTTGTGGGACTTGGAGTATTGGAAAGATTTGGATCTGCGGCATAATCTTCATGTGATGCACATTGAGAAAAATATATGTGACAGCATTATCGGCACACTTCTTAATATTGCAGGCAAGACGAAAGATACCTTAAAATCTAGGATTGATTTGACACACCTGGGTATCAGAAAGGATTTGCAGGTGCAAGATGAAGGTAAACCACGGGATATGGCACCAGCTATCTACGTCTTGGACAAGGTAAAAAGAAAAGAATTTTGTGAGGTCCTATCACGTGTGAGATTCCCACATGGATTTGCTTCCAACCCTGAAAGGAGAGTCAGTGCAGATGGAAACAAGGTACAAGGGTTGAAAACTCATGACTGCCACATCCTACTTCAAAGGGGTTTACCTATTATCCTTAGAGGATTGGGCCGCCCTGATTTATACAGAGGAGTTGCAGAGTTGGGACAATTCTTCAGGGAACTCTGCAGTAGAAATATCAGGATAGATGCTTTGGAGCGTCTTAGAGACAAGATACCAACTATCCTATGCGACCTTAAGAAGATATATCCTCCAGCCTTCTTTGATGTGATGGTTCATTTGGCTGTTCATCTACCTGATGAGGCACTACTTAGAGGTCCAGTATAGTATGGCTGGATGTACCCTATTAAAAGGCGGCTAGGCACTTTCAAGGGCTATGTTAGGAATAGAGCTAGACCCGAGGGTCCCATTGCAGAGGCCTACATTGCTACAGAAGCGTTGGCATTCTGCTCAAAATACATTGAAACAGCTGACCAGCTTAGCAAAGAGGTGGGTGAAGACAATCCCGTGCTCAATGTTTTCAATTATTCTGTTTGAGTTACAGGGAAGAGTCGACAAGAGGACAAACCTAAAGATTTGGACAAAATGGTTTGGTATGTGTTGAATAACTGTCCTGAGATACTACCTTATATCATGTAAGTGCAGTACTGCAGCTTATACATCATAATCTACTAAACTTGCAGCACATTCTTATATATTTAGATGTTTGACGCGATCATTATGTTGTGCAGCATCTACAAAGTGGAGTTACTGCCGCAAAATCCAAGAAACATTGACAAACTAGTTATGGCAGGATTTGCGAAATGGTTCAAGAACCATGTAAGCTTTTGAAGTGCACTGTCAGTTTTTTTAATATATTGAGTACATAAGATGATCAGCTTGTCTATTTTCTAACCATAGGTTAAGAAGACGTGGGAGGATGGGCAGGCAGTTGATGATGCCCTTTACTCACTAGCAATGGGTCCTGATACTCGGGTAAGACATTATGAATCTTGCATTGTTGGAGATGTGCGCTACAACACCCTTGCACGAGACGAAGGCAGGAAGACACAAAACAGTGCCATCATGAGCACGGATATGTATGACAAAGAGACAACTGAAATGTATGCTAACATAACAGACATTGTTCAGTTGCAGTATATCTCCAGTTTCGAGGATCATTGGTGTATGGTTCTGTTGTGCTGTCGTTGGTATAACCTGTTTTCCAGGATCGCAAAACCCAGAGCTGATGATTATTTCAAATCCATCAATGTCAAGGCGGCGTACTAGACCAACGAGCCTTTTATTTTGGCAAATCAAGCAACACAGATATTTTTCTTGGAAGACACATTTGCACGTAGCGATGACTGGAGAGTATTGCAAAGGTTTGAGTAGAGGAATTCGTTTAATGAAGTTGCACAACAAGATGATGCTTACACTGCTCCTGATGTATAAGATAACACAGATGTTTCTAATATCTTTGAGAACCATCACGTCAATGACGCCGGCAAAAAGATTGCCTGTCGTGCTGTGGACATACAAGAGTTGATTAAGAAGAAGCCAATGTTTGAGGACGTTGAGGACGAAGAAGAAGATGACACCATGGGGAATTACGATTCAGACTGATACACATGGCGAAGATGTTGACGCTGCTGCTGCAGATGATGATTACATTGCTTTTGTCGTATTTGCCTGTCAGAAGACGTTTTTTATCTACTATGTGAAATTGTGTTTGCTATGACAACTGAAACCTGATGAACATATTGTTTAGTATTTTGCTGTGAGAACATCACTTGTTATGTATGCTGATTTGTGTTTGGTGATTGTATGACAACTAAAACATGATGACATTGTTGTTTAGTTGTACTCATATTTGGCTGTGAAACTTGAATTTTGATGACATAGTTTGATGTTGGACTGCAATTTGCTCGACGTCTTCGAATGAGAACAAAGCTGACTCGACAGGGCCTCTGCTATTTATTTATTTATATGAGCAAAAGGGGATACCCCCCGATTTCTGTTAATAGAAATCATTAGATGTTCACAACACTACGCCCAGCCTGCTACACAGGTTTCATTCATTACTAGTTTCATCAAAGTGCTCATGTCGTAGCCACTGAATACATCACGAGTGCTACATACACTGCAAATAAAGGGACAATCATACTATAGGGCACATCGATTTTGCCCATTATCTTCACAAGATCTTTCATCTCCTCATTGCTGTCAAGGCCGTTTAGCAGCTGTATCTTTAACCTTCTGCTCACAAGCTCTTGGCCATGATCAGAGGAACTGCATCTTTAACCTTCTGCTCTACATCTCCCTCTTCTGCCGTTCCTTCAGTTACTTGTCCAACACCCCAACCCGCTGGTATTGGGATTCCTCGGCTAACCAAATAATCAGCGTAGTTGCATCCCCCCACATCAGCAACTTCCCGGAAATACAAATCGCATGAATCTTCCCTTTTCTGCACGAATCAAATTGGAAGATCATCAACCAAACTATTAAAAAAATTAGCAACTAAAAGCAGCAGAACAACACTTAAACATATTATTACCCCATGATTCGGGCATTTGTAGAAGACTCGGCTAGGGTTGTGGATTGTGGTTGAGATGCGACAGATGACTCTGTGTGATTTGCAGCAGTGGCACCACACCAACGGCAGCGGGTTGCGATGAGCAATCGGCTGCGGTGCGCGTGCCGGCGGGGGTGTGATGAGACCCACAGGCGATGGTACGGGTGGCGACTTGGCACATATCTGGTTGTTGCCTGCTGAAGAGCAGGTGGATGAGCAGCCAGTGGACATGGTTTCTGCGGCCAGAGCTTTTGATGCTAGGCAGAGTAAGTAGAGAAGAGGAGAAGCGAACGTTGGATATGTCAGTTTCATTACTTGCAGAGTAGCATAGCACCATATATAGTCATAGTCTAGGTTTGGATTCGAACCAGCTACAGGAGCATGTCTTTCTTTTTTCTAAATCTTGGCAACGTCTCTTTACTGGTACACTAGCTTGTTCTGTACGCCTTCCCAAGTCTTTGATTTTCTTTCCCTTTTTTTGCAAGGAAGGAAGGAGGTTGAAAACCAAGGGTGCTAGTCACTTATGTGGCGAACATTCCCTGTGAGGAGGAGGGCAGCCGAACGCATTTTCCTCATAGTTCTATTCCTATATAAAAAAGGTATGCTACTTGGTGTCCGCTTAGTCAACAAACGATTGTGCCAACCTTGACCGTTGGATTGATATTCAACGTCTGTCGCGTTTCTTTAGTCTCTTCTTCCTCGAGCCGCCAAAGCCAAACCAGCACCGGCAGGACCGCCTGCTCTCGCCTTCCATGGCTGTCTGTGATCTTCCCCGGCTCCTGCTCGTTCCCGTCCGAGGCCTCACCATCGTCCTCCGCCATGGTTCGCTCGCCGTGGCGTCGCCCTCCGGTGTTGTCAACATGGTCAACAACCGAGAGGAATAAGGAGATGACTGTACATGGTGAGGATGACAGTAGGGACCCAGCAGCGTGCGCAGTAATTTTGTTTTTTGGGACGGAGAAGGGTATCAACTGGGTTGTGCGTGACTCGTGGCCCATCTAGCCCAGGCTTTTATTTCATATGTTTAGCACATGACCAGCCCACTTTGTTTTTTTCCTTTCTGAAAAATGGCTAGCCAGCTATTTTGTTTTTTGCAGAATAACCAACATAGGCCTACTTGCTTTTCTACGCCCTGATGGGCCAGAAATCTTTCAAGACGAGGAGGGATGCATTTTGCCCAGAAAATTGGCTATAAGTAATAAGAAATGGGCTATAAGTAATAAGAAATGGGGTATAAGTAATAATAAATGGGCTGTAAAATGAAAAAACACAGCAAATAGGCAATTAGTTCCAAAATACTGTTTTCTTTCGGATTTTGATATTTTAAATTTCATTGTTTTTGTGCGGGTAAAATTTCATTGAATTTAAATTAAGGTATATTTAGATTTAAAATTAATTTGAATCTGGCTAGAAATTTTGGGCTGTATGCTGTTTGGGACAGATTTGGAGGCTGACTTGTGGGTCTACTAGGTTGACGTGTACTTTGGCTTTGTCAACTTAGTCCACAAACGATTCTAGCAGCAGTGACCGTTGGATGTTAATCCAACGGCCGTGCTGCTTCTTCAATATCTGATCTTCTTGCTCCAGCCGCCCAAACCAGCTCCGGTGGGATTGCCTGCTCCCGCCTCCCGTGGCCGGCTGTGCTGCCGCACAGGCCGCACCGCCCCACCCTACTTCATTGCTGGCTAGGCCATTCCTCTACTCGCCCACACCTCCTGTTATTTTCCGGCGACGGCAGCCGGACCAGTAAACCCTCGTACTCCCCATCGCGTGGGCAACCATTGCCGAGTCTTCCCCGGCTCCGTGTCGTTCCCTTCCTAGGCCTCGCCGCCTTACACCGCCATGGTGCTCTCGGTGCGGCCTGGTCAACGTGGTCAACAACCGACATCCATCAGTCGTGGACTATATGCGCAAAAAATGATTCCTCCACCTGACAGCTGGGACCCACCGGAAGGGCCTCTGAATTTTGCGAAAAAACTTTCCCCCCGCTGACATGTCGGACCCACCAGCTATATTTTCGCACGCAAGGAAGTGCCTCCTTATTATGCACAGAAAAATGAATACCCCCTGCTAGCTGGGACCCACCATAGTGGGAGGATGACTTGTGGGCCAACTAAGTTGACGGGGATGGAGGGCTTTGTCAACTTAGTCAATATGAACGATTCTAGCTCCAGTGACCGTACGATGTCCATCCAACGGCCGTAGTGCTTCTTCAACCTTTGGTCTTCTTGCTCCAGCCGCCCAAAGCAGCATCAGTCGTGCCGCATGCTCCTGCCTCCCGTGGACGGCTATGCTGCCGCGGAGGCCTCACCGCTCCCTACTATTCCCACCGCTGGCCAGGCCCTGCGGTGACGGTAGCCTCACACCGCAGCCGAACCAGTGAACCCTCGTACTCCTCTCCGCGCGGGCTTCCACTGCCGCGTCTTCCCCGGCTCCGCGTCGTCCCCTTCCTAGGCCTTGCCGTCGTCTACCGCCGTGGTGCTCTTGGCGCGGCCTGGTCAACATGGTCAAGGAACGACTTTCATCGGACGTGGACTGTACGTGGAGAGGCTGACAGCTGGGTCCACGGCCGCAGCAAGGAAGTGCCTCCTTATTACGCGGAAAATAATGATTCCTCCACCTGACAGTTGGGACCCACCGGACGGGCCACTGTATTTCGCAGAAAAAACGTTTCCCCTGACTGCTGGGACTGACCAGCTTCATCTTCGCACGCAAGGAAGTGCGTCCGGGCAAAAAAAATGATTCGCCCTCCTGTCTGCTGGGACCCACCAGCTACACCTTCGCACGCAAGGAACTGCGTCTGGGCAAAAAAAATGATTTGCCCCCCTGACTGCTGGGACCCACCAGCTACATCTTCGCACACAAGGAAGTGCGTCCGGGCAAAACAAAAATGATTCGCCCCCCTGACTGCTGGGACCCACAAGCTACATCTTCGCATGCAAGGAAGTGCATCCGGGCAAAAAAAACGATTCGCCCCCCTGACTGCTGGAACCCACCAGCTACATCTTCGCACGCAAGGAAGTGCGTCCGGGCAAAAAAAATGATTCTTCCCCTGACTACTGGGACCCACCAGCTACATCTTCGCACATAAGGAAGTGCCTGACAGTCGGGACCCACCTGGTCGAAGCGTTCGTAGCGTTGTCATTCTGGTCGCGAACATGTACGTACATATATACTGGTGGATGTAGAGGCGCGCATGTGTCGTAGTAGAGGCGCGCACGTAGCATGTACACGTAGGTACAGCGGCCAGGGTGCAAGAAAGAAAATACGGCCACGTATGTGTACATACGGGCGGTGTCTCGAACGCCTACTCGCGCATATGTACGACGAGGGCTCGTGTACATGGCTGGGTCGGAATGGAGAAACAGCGTCCTCGTCGTGTTCATGGGGAGGCAACGGAATGCGTCGTGTTCATGGGGAGGCAACGGAATGCGTCGTGTTCATCGGGAGGCAACGGAACGCATGGGAGCCAACCGGCTGGGTCGGAACGGAATGCGTGGTTTGTTCATCGGGAGGGCTTGGACGGAATAGGCGATGGAAACAAGGCCTGGCGTACCGCACAACGGAGGAAACGGACCTCCTACGTTCGGAACGGGGTCCTGTTGATCGGGAGGGGTGTGGCATACCGCAAAACGGAGGAAACGGACCTCCTACGGTCGAAACGGGGGTCCTGTTGATCGGGAGGTGTGTGGCTTATCGCAAAACGGACGAAACGGACCTCCTACGGTTGAAACGGGGGTCCTGTTGATCGGGAGGGGTGTGGCGTACCGCAAAACAGAGGAAATGGACCTCCTACGGTCGAAATGGGGGTCCTGTTCATCGGGAGGGGTGTGGCGTACCACAAAACGAGACTCCACGATATACTGTTCATCTCCACCGTCGACCTCCTCCAGCCTCCACGGGCTACCGTCGACCTCCTCCAGCCTCCACGGGCTCCTGTTCATCAAGCCTCCACCGCGCGCTACTCCACCGACTACTGTTCAACCACCCCTCCACGGGCACCCCTCCACCGTCTACTGTTCATCTAGCCCTCCACACCACGGGGTCCTGTTCAACCACTCCTCCACGGGCACCCCTCCACCGTCTACTGTTCATCCAGCCCTCCACACCACGAGGTCCTGTTCATCCAGAGGCAATGCCACCGCTCACTGTTCATCCACCCCCCCGCAACGCTCATTGTTCATCCAATCGATCGGCTTCAGTTAGCAGCAATAGCGAAGGAATCGCTCGATCGGGTTCAGTTAACAGCCATCGATCGATCGCTCGGGTTCAGTAACGCATAGCCTGCAGTGTAATCGCTCGGGTTCAGTTAGAGCCCAACGCCTCGTTCGGGTTCAGTTAGAGCCAACGCCTCGCACACACGCGCGCATGTGTACGAGAGAAACACGCATCGCTCGGCCCTCGACCTCCCACCGTAAACGGGAACTCCCCGAAATTTTCCTCCCCCTCGCTTCTACCACGGTTTTTTCCGTCATGGACGGCCCAAAGAATGTCATGCAGCTGCGTCTCCGGCCCGCCCAGGATGAAAAGCCCATTTTCTGTCATGATTTTTTGTCATAGAAGTAGGATCCCACCACATCTATGATGATACCGGGTTTTGTCACAATTATTGTCATAGAAGTGTCATATGTATGACAGAAAAAAATTTCGCCCAAAAATGTCACGGATGTGTCTTTCTTTTGTAGTGTCATCCATCGAGAAATTTCCTTCCTCTGGGGCTCCGAACAGATTTTTATAATATTTAGTGATATACGATTTTAGTTTCTCATGCCCCTCAATCGTGCCCTCATCCTGTTGTAAGGAATGAATAATTTTTTTCCGGTGTTTGCCATTGGCGACTCCATAAAAATATCTAGTATTCGAATCACCTTTCAGGATAAATTTTGAGTTAGAATGTTGGTACCATTTGAGTTCCTCTTCACGCAGCATGGTAGCTATCTCTGCATTCGAATGACTCTTGATCTCAATTTCATGCTCAGATAGAGGTCTAACCTCTGCCAAAGCTTCTAATTCATCAATAATAGATGAAAGACGAAGCTTCTCCTTTTTGAGGATACCCACCGTATGCCTAGCCCAACTACCAAGGAATTTGTGTAATGCACGCATTTTGTTATTCCATTTGTGAATTGGGGTGAGCCCGGCCACCGGTTTCTCCCACACCTCCTTGACCATGTCATAGAAGCCATCCCGAAGCAACCACCCAAGTTCGAACTTGAACTTGCGTCTATGTTGTGGTCGTGGCAAACTAGTAGTTAGGAGAATGGGTGTGTGGTCTAATATAGCCTCAATACGAGGTAGAGCACGAACAGACACCATAGGAAATTGAGATTCCCAGTCGGTATCCATTAAAACATGATCTAATTTCTCATATGTCGGTTCCGAAAGACTGTTCGCCCAAGTGAATTGTCTTCCAATCATGGAAACCTCTCGTAGGTCTAGATTGTCGATGACAACATTGAAAATGAAAGGCCAATGATTATCAAACCTACCGCGGCTTTTCTCATTTGGAATTTGTAGCAAATTGAAATCCCCACCGATAAGAATGGGATAGTGATTATCTTTCGCCAGATTAACCAATTCACGGAGAAAATCCGCCTTGAACTCCTCCTGGGATGCCCCATACACGGCGACAAGGGTCCATGTGAAGTTGTCAACCTTGTTGCGAATATGGAGTTTAACGTGAAACTCACCATCCGAACAAGCCAAAACATCCATAGTCCCTGTATTTACACCAAGTAGAATGCCCCCAGAATGACCTCTAGGCGGTCGTGAAACCCATGTAAAGTCTATCCCACCAGAAATACGGTTAAGCAGACTTACTGAGAAATCACGTCTCCCCGTTTCAGAGATAGCCCAAAAACTAAATTGTATTCCCTATTACATTCTGCAATGAATAAATGTTTAGCCAATTCATGAAGACCTCTGCTATTAAAAAACATTCCATTCATGAGTAAACAATAGGAGATTTGGAACATTTCGCCCTCTTATGGGACTTACTATCTTTTTTCAAATGTGCGACCTTTGATTTACGTCCAGATTCTGTAAGCTCAATCAATGAGCTAAGCCCGGGTTCATCTATGCCCACGTCCGAAACCTCTCCTACTAAGTGAGAGAGTAGCTGACCATCTGACGTGGCATGCAGCTCCTCCTCATCAGTATGATAGGAATAAGACTTGCTAGAAACACGTGGAGTAACTTTTAATCGGTCATATTCCAAATGTTTCAAAGCGTTAGTCGAAATAGAAATATCCTTCTCATTCTTTCCTAGAGTAACACCCACATTATTCAACTTAGAAACAATGGCTATATTGGAAAAGGCTAAAAAGGATTTGGGTGAGGATGTAATACCTTGGTTATCGAGGTTTTGCGCTGCTTTACGCCGCATAGCCTTGGCCAAGGAGTCCTCATCTGTGTCCATAAAACTGTCAACGGCAACCGTATGCCGACAACTTTGGTGTGTAGGAGTCAGCCCCAGTGGTGGTCGTGGCGCCAACTCTGGTGCCAAAGGAGGGGATGATGGTGAAGTAGTGACCCCCTCCCCGACAATGTGTACCACTGGCTCGAGCGACAAGGCCAGTGGCGTGGCGGCACGTGGATGCACCCCTGAAGCCGGCTCCTCCTGAGCCAGGTGGTAGTTCGGCACCATATGAGCCACCAGTGCAGCAGCCTGTGGCTGCACACCCAAGGTTGGCTCCTCTAGAGCCGAGGGCTGGGTGGCCTCCACCCACGACCGCTCCGGGGACGCAAGCGCTCGCTCCACTGGTTCGCTGGTGGCCTGTACCGACGTGCGGGCAGCAGCCTAGGGTGCATCCGACCATGTAGGTGACGCCGGCTGCGACGCAATCGGAGTCCGTGGAGTGGTAGGCAACAAGGACTCCTGTTGATGCATCCGCGGAGATACTTCGAGACACCCACGTAAAATGGATTTAGCTCGAAGTTCCGCAACAATCTCCTTGCCCCTTGGTGTCTGCGGCGAGGAGTTAAACGGGGTCACTGCCAAAATCATAGAACAACCTCCCGGAGCACCATGAGAGACCATGATACGTCCATTTTGCATCATGCTTTTATATCGATTATTGCATTATGGGCTGTTATTACACGTTATGTCACAATACTTATGTCTATTCTCTCTTATTTTACAAGGTTTATCATGAAGAGGGAGAATGTCGGCAGCTAGAATTCCGGCTGGAGAAGGAGCAAATATTGGAAACCTATTCTGCACAGCTCCAAAAGTCCTGAAACTCCACGAGAGTCATTTTTGGAATTAATAAGAATTATTGAACGAAGAAAGTACCAGAGGGGGCCCACACCCTAGCCAGGAGGGTGGGGGCACGCCCCTGTCTCCTGGGCCTCCTGGTGGCCCTTCGGTGCCCATCTTCTGCTATATGAAGGCTTTTACCCTGAAAAAATCATAAGCAAGCTTACAGGACGAAACTCCGCCGCCACGAGGCGGAACCTTGGCGGAACCAATCTAGGGCTCCGGCGGAGGTGTTCTATCGGGGAAACTTCCTCCCGGGAGAGGGAAATCATCACCATCATCATCACCAATGATCCTCTCATCGGGAGGGGGTCAATCTCCATCAACATCTTCACCAGCACCATCTCCTCTCAAAACCCTAGTTCATCTCTTGTATCCAATCTTGTATCAAAACCACAAATTGGTACCTGTGGGTTGCTAGTAGTGTTGATTATTCCTTGTAGTTGATGCTAATTGGTTTACTTGGTGGAAGATCATATGTTCATATCCTTAATGCATATTAATACTCCTCTGATCATGAACATGAATATCCTTTGTGAGTAGTTACATTTGTTCCTGAGGACATGGGTGAAGTCTTGCTATTAGTAGTCATGTGAATTTGGTATTCGTTTGATATTTTGATGAGATGTATGTTGTCTCTCCTCTAGTGGTGTTATGTGAACATCGACTACATGACACTTCACCATTATTTGGGCCTAGAGGAAGGCATTGGGAAGTAATAAGTAGATTATGGGTTGCTAGAGTGACAGAAGCTTAAACCCTAGTTTATGCGTTGCTTTGTAAGGGGCTGATTTGGATCCACTAGTTTCATGCTATGGTTAGGTTTACCTTAATACTTCTTTTGTAGTTGTGGATGCTTGCAATAGGGGTTAATCATAAGTGGGATGCTTGTCCAAGAAAGGGCAGTACCCAAGCACCGGTCCACCCACATATCAAATTATCAAAGTAGCGAACGCGAATCATATGAGCGGGATGAAAACTAGCTTGACGATAATTCCCATGTGTCCTCGGGAGTTCTTTTCTCATTATAAGACATTGTCCAGGCTTGTCCTTTGCTACAAAAAGGATTGGGCCACCTTGCTATACTTTATTTACTTTCATTGCTTGTTACCCGTTACAAATTATCTTATCACAAAACTATCTGTTACGTACAATTTCAGTGCTTACAGAGAATACCTTACTGAAAACCGCTTGTCATTTCCTTCTGCTCCTTGTTGGGTTCGACACTCTTACTTATAGAAAGGACTATGATAGATCCCCTATACTTGTGGGTCATCAAGACTCTTTTTTGGCGCCGTTGCCGGGGAGTGAAACGCCTTTGGTGAGTGGAACTTGGTAAGGAAACATTTATATAGTGTGCTGAAATTTTCTGTCACTTGTTACTATGGAAACTAATCATTTGAGGGGCTTGTTCGAGGTATCTTCGTGCCGACCAATAGAGCAAAGAGTTTCTCCTCAATCTACTGAACCTACTGAAAATGTTTACTTTGACATTCCTTCGGGTATGATAGAGAAACTGCTAGCTAATCCCTTTGCAGGAGATGGAACATTGCATCCCGATTTACACCTTATCTTTGTGGATGAAGTTTGTGGATTATTTAAGCTTGCATATATTCCCGATGATGTTGTTAAGAGGAAGGTCTTCCCTTTATCTTTGAAGGGAGATGCATTGACATGGTATAGGCTAGGCGATGATACGGGATCTTGGAACTATAAACGATTGAAGTTGGAATTTCACCAGAAGTTCTATCCTATGCATCTTGTTCATCATGATCGTAATTAGATATATAGTTTCTGGCCTCGCAAAGGGGAAAGCATCGCTCAAGCTTGGGGGAGGCTTAAGTCAATGTTATGTTCATGCCCCAATCATGAGCTCTCAAGAGAAATGATTATTCAAAATTTTTATGCTCGGCTTTCTCTCAAAGATCGTACCATGCTTGATACTTCCTGTGCTGGTTCTTATATGCTGAAGACTACTAAATTCAGTGGGATTTATTGGAATGAATTAAAACGCAACTCTGAATATTGGGGTTCCGACGATGGTAAGGAGTCAGGTATGACACCTAAGTTTGATTGTGTTAAATCTTTTATGGATACTGATGCTTTTCGTAGGTTTAGCGCTAAATATGGACTTGACTCTGAGATAGTAGCTTCTTTCTGTGAATCTTTTGATACTCACGTTGACCGCCCTATGGAGAAGTGGTTTAAATATAATCCTCCTGTCGTGGTTCTAAGACTGACAGTAGAAAGGGGGGGTAGGTATGGAGAGGCAAGATCTCAGCTATGGCGAAGGTGTACACACATGATTTACGAGTTCAGGCCCTTCACGGAGGAAGTAATAGTCCTACGTCTCGGTGCCCGGAGGTGGTCAACTGGATTATGTGTGTGTGATGTTACAGGGGGTGCGAACCCTTGTCTCGGAGGAGGGGGTGGCTTATATAGAGTGCGCCAGGACCCCAGCCATCCTCCATTACAAGGGACTTAATGTACATAAAGTAGGGGCGTTACTGATAATGCCAGCCTAAAGTGTTATTAATGATCTTAAAGACTACAAAGTGAATGTCCGACCATTGCAGTGCTGAGTGACTCCTGGTCTTCAGTAGGTCAAGTGATTCCTCATATGGTTGAGTGACAACAGGTAGGGGGACGCCCGAGTGATATGACTGGTCGAGTGGATTGCACTCGACATCCTTGACTGGGGGTTCTTCGTTGCCTCTTGAACTTCTTATCTTCTAGGGTAGTGACCTTGGGTAGGACATATAGGTTAGGCATATGACCCTACCCAGGTCTGTATCCTCATCAGTAGCCCCCGAATGGATTGAGGTTCGAACGAAAAGTAGGCTGAAGTTAATCTTGTTCCGAGCTTCGCGTCTCACAAGTGTTTCACGCAGGACGGAAGGCTCACGTTGGTACTTCAGCATTGACTCAGTCACCTTGATCCATTCAGAAAGTTGTCGATTGAACTTGTAGCATCATCTGCCGAGTGCTGTCTTGGGGTGCAGAATCTTTGGCACAATTGATTGTAGTGTATCCCAGATTTCATGGGATATGATATTTCGGGGAAGCGCGCGGGACGGGGCACGCCGAAGTAAGCGGGGCGGATAAACAATAGTGCCTCGATTTCTGCGCCACCTTTTTCGCCACGTAATTTGCACGCGATTGTTGCGGGATTTGACAGGATCGCCTGGTCCCACGCGTCAGCCACTCGGAAGCAGCCCTTTATAAGGTGACGGGGCCGAGGCGTCTGCACTGTGCACGCCCGTTTCTCTTTCTTCTTCCTCTGCTTCTTCACAGTATCTAGTTCTTCTGCCCTCGATGCTGCCGCTCTGCCGCCATGGTGAAGGACAAGACGGCGGCGCTGGAGCACGCGAAGAAGGCGACGGGGGCGGTGAAAGGCAAGAGGCAGAACTACGGGTCGTCATCGCGCACGGGGCTACTGCTAGGCTGGATCCAGAGCGATTGGATCTGGTCTTCGCTACGGCAAGAAGATCTGGATGAGCTGGCGGAGTCCGGGCTGATCGCCAAGGGTGCAGCAAGGCTGCCTGAGGGGGAGACGGAGCCGCAGCCCCGACCGGGTGAGTGTGTACTGCTCGCCACCCATGTCGACCGGTGTTTTTCGCTCCCTTCGCACCCCTTCTTCCGGGGCTTCCTGAACTTCTTCAGTGCCCAACTCCACCATTTTTCTCCCAATACCATCACATACCTTGCCGCGTTCATGTCGATGTGTGAAAACTTTTTGGGGTGTCGACCATACTGGGGCCTTTTCAAACATATCTTCACCATCCGCTCCCAGTCGCTGAAGAAAGCGAAAACGAGTGACTCAAAGACCCATGTCATCTAGATGTGTGGGGTTTGGGTATCCAAAAGAGGCAGAGGAGTTCTTTCCCTACCATGACTCTCCCTGAATCGGTTAGAGGTTGGCAGTCGACCTGGTTCTACTGCCAGGACCTCCCAACTCCAGGTCAGTCGACTGGCCTTCCCCACTTCACTTTTGACCGTGTCCAGACTCCTTCTCCACTGAAAGTGACTGCTGCTGAGAACGTGGAGACGAAGATGTTGGTTGAGAAAGTGGTCCAACTGATTAATGAGGGTGTCACTGGCATGGACCTGCTGGAAGTATTCCTCAGTCAACGCATCCAGCCTCTTCAGGCCCGTGACCATCCCATGTGGCTGTATTCTGGGTCCGACGACACTGCTCGGGTTCATCCAGAGGAAGTGCCACCCAAGACCGTGTCCATGTGGTTGAAGAGCATTACAGGCAACCAGGACAACCCCAGAGGGGCCAGGCGAGTCATCCCCTTCAGTGATGACAATTAGCCCGACAAGGTATGCT
Source organism: Triticum dicoccoides (assembly GCF_002162155.2). Classification (NCBI taxonomy): domain Eukaryota; kingdom Viridiplantae; phylum Streptophyta; class Magnoliopsida; order Poales; family Poaceae; genus Triticum; species Triticum dicoccoides. The sequence continues at coordinate 201,513,298 of NC_041381.1, read as the reverse complement.
CTTTATTCCGACTTTCTTTGCATACACATTCCGACTGTACTTGATCGACTGACTTTTACTCAACTTTTTGTCTTGTAGGTTTTCACTGACATGTATTCGATGCCCAACGGTGAACAAGCTCTGGAGCAGGACCAAGAGGGAGAGGCCGACGCAGAGGAGAGTGGTGAATGGGAATCTTCGGATGAAGACGATGAGGAGGAGAGCGAGGAGTCAGACGACAAGGAAGAAGTCGACTCGCCGCCGCGCTCCGAACACCGATCCAAGCAACATCATGACCCGGCGGGTGGGCGCAGAAAGGACGTGGCTCCAAGTACCCACACACAGAAGCGCACTCGGACGTCGACTCCGAAGCCGATAGAGAAGGTCGCTAAGCAGCCCAAGGTTGCTCCTCCAAAGACTCAGAAGACTTTGCCGCAGATCAAGATGGACGTCCGTGTTGCTTCGGGGTGAGTATCTTGCTTGCATTTATCTAGGCCGACTGAAGTTTTTGCTCTGACCAAACGGATCATGTATCTTTCTAGCCCAACCTCTACTACAACTGACATGGATATCGACAAAGCTCCAGGAGACGAGGAGACCGACGATGCGGCCACTTCCCGAGCTGGTAAGTCCGTTCGACCAGGCTTAATTTAGTTAAGTGGGTTGTTAGTCGGCTGAATTTCCAATGTTTCTCTCTCTCTGCAGTTCCACGACAGGTCGTCGTGCTTCCTGATGATGATGAAGAAGAAGAAGTGCCTCTACAGGAGAGGAGGAGGAGAGGTGGGGGCTCGAGTAGAAGAAAGCTTGAAGTTCAAGTCCCTCAGTCGACGCCGGCGCTTGAGGCGGTGGTCGAGCGTTCCGGAGATCCGGTTCGGACCAGCGTCACATTTGCCAGCCCGTTGATGACTGGTCGTCCGTCGGGGTCGACTGCTTCGGTTACTGCCGCTCCAGTGCAACTCCACTCATCTTACCCAGTAGCTGCTTCAGCCGCCTTGGAGCCATCACTCTTCGCTGCATATCAGACCCCAGACGATTCGCCAAGTGCTGCCAGGGAGGCTCTTCGCCAGGTGAACCTTGTCATGGAGCAGGTGAAGGTGATGCATGAGGCCAGGCAGGTGGCTTATAATGCCAGCACCGCCCTGCAGACCAATGTTAAGGTTAGCGAACTCCGACTGAACTTTTGAATGATGTTTTATATCCGATCACCCACTGGTGTGTGCCTGTCTTTAGAGTTTAGGAAATCTTCCACTTCACTCGACTCGTGCTAAGTCTTAGTAATCTGTCTGGACCAGTGGGGGCACGCCCAGTGCACCCACTGGGTGTAGTCCCCGAGACCTCGGTCGACTGCTGGCAGTCGGCTGAGGTCATAGAATCTTCTTTTTTTTTTGACTTACGCTGGGCATGTTGGAGAACATAGCAGAAATTCAAAATTTTCCTATGTGTCACCAAGATCTATCTATGGAGAAACCAGCTACGAGTAGAAGGAGAGTGCATCTACATACCCTTGTAGATCGCTAAGCGGAAGCGTTCAAGTGAATGGGGTTGATGGAGTCGTACTCGTCGTGATTCAAATCACCGATGATCAAGTGCCGAACGCACGACACCTCCGCGTTCAACACACGTACAGCCCGGTGACGTCTCCCACGCCTTGATCCAGCAAGGAGAGAGGGAGAGGTTGAGGAAGACTCCATCCAACAGCAGCACAACGGCGTGGTGGTGGTGGAGGAGCGTGGCAATCCCGCAGGGCTTCGCCAAGCACCATGGGAGAGGAGGAGTAGGGAGAGAGGTAGGGCTGCACAAAGAGGGAGAGAACTCATGTGTTATGGGCAGCCCCAGGCCTCTATTTATATAGGGGAGAAGGGGGCTGCGCCCCCTTTAGGGTTTCCCACCCCAATGGGTGCGGCCAGCCCTAGATGGCAAAGGGGGCGGCGGCCAGGAGGGGGAGAGAGGGGAGGCGCACACTAGGTGGGCCTTAAGGCCCATCTGGACTAGGGTTTGCCCCCTCCCACTCTCCCTTGCGCCTTGGCCCCTTGTGGGGGGCGCACCAGCCCACCTAGGGGCTGGTCCCCTCCCACACATGGCCCACGCAACCTTCTGGGGCAGGTGGCCCCACTTGGTGGACCCCGGGACCCTCCCGGTGGTCCCGGTACAATACCGATATCGCCTGAAACTTTTCCGGTGACCAAAACAGGACTTCCCATATATAAATCTTTACCTCCGGACCATTCCAGAACTCCTCGTGACGTCCGGGATCTCATCCGGGGCTCTGAACAACATTCGGTAACCACATACAAGCTTCCTTTATAACCCTAGCGTCATCGAACCTTAAGTGTGTAGACCCTACGGGTTCGGGAGACATGTAGACATGACCGAGACGTTCTCCGGTCAATAACCAACAGCGGGATCTGGATACCCATGATGGCTCCCACATGTTCCACGATGATCTCATCAGATGAACCACGATGTCAAGGACTTAATCAATCCCGTATTCAATTCCCTTTGTCTAGCGGTATTTTACTTGCCCGAGATTCGATCGTCGGTATACCGATACCTTGTTCAATCTCGTTACCGGCAAGTCTCTTTACTCGTTCCGTAACACATCATCCCGTGATCAACCCCTTGGTCACATTGTGCACATTATGATGATGTCCTACCGAGTGGGCCCAGAGATACCTCTCCGTTTACACGGAGCGACAAATCCCAGTCTCGATTCGTGCCAACCCAACAGACACTTTCGGAGATACCTGTAATGCACCTTTATAGCCACCCAGTTACGTTGTGACGTTTGGTACACCCAAAGCATTCCTACGGTATCCGGGAGTTGCACAATCTCATGGTCTAAGGAAAAGATACTTGACATTAGAAAAGCTTTAGCATACGAACTACACGATCTTTGTGCTAGGCTTAGGATTGGGTCTTGTCCATCACATCATTCTCCTAATGATGTGATCCCGTTATCAACGACATCCAATGTCCATAGCCAGGAAATCATGACTATCTGTTGATCACAACGAGCTAGTCAACTAGAGGCTCACTAGGGACATATTGTGGTCTATGTATTCACACGTGTATTACGATTTCCGGATAATACAGTTATAGCATGAATAAAAGACTATTATCATGAACAAAGAAATATAATAATAACTTATTTATTATTGCCTCTAGGGCATATTTCCAACAGTCTCCCACTTGCACTAGAGTCAATAATCTAGTTCACATCGCCATGTGATTAACACTCACAGGTCACATCGCCATGTGACTAATACCCAAGAGTTTACTAGAGTCAGTAGTCTAGTTCACATCACTATGTGATTAACACTCAATGAATTTTATGTTTGATCATGTTGCTTGTGAGAGAGGTTTTAGTCAACGGGTCTGAACCTTTCAGATCCGTGTGTGCTTTACAAATCTCTATGTCATCTCCTAGATGCAGCTACCATGCTCTATTTGGAGCTATTCCAAACAACTGTTCTACTTGGAGCTATTCTAAATTATTGCTCCATTATATGTATCCGGTCTCTCTACTCAGAGCTATCCGGATAGGTGTCAAGCTTGCATCGTCGTAACCTTTACGACGAACTCTTTTACCACCTCCATAATCGAGAAAATTCCTTAGTCCACTAGTTACTAAGGATAACTTTGACCGCTGTCCTGTGAGCCATTCTTGAATCACTCTTGTACCCCTTGACTGACTCATGGCAAGGCACACTTCAGGTGCGGTACACAGCATAGCATACTGAAGAGCCTACGTCTTAAGCATAGGGGACGACCTTCGTCCTTTCTGTCTATTCTGCCATGGTCGAGCTTTAAGTCTTAACTTCGTACCTTACAACTCAGGCAAGAACTCCTTCTTTGACTGGTCCATCTTGAACATCTTCAAGATCATGTCAAGGTATGTGCTCATTTGAAAGTATTATTAAGCATTTTGATCTAGCCTTATAGATCTTGATGCTCAATGTTCAAGTAGCTTAATCCAGGCTTTCCATTGAAAAACACTTTCAAAATAACCCTATATGCTTTCCAGAAATTCTACGTCATTTCTGATCAACAATATGTCAACAACATATACTCATCAGAAATTCTATAGTGCTCCCACTCACTTCTTTGGAAATACAAGTTTCTCATAAACTTTGTACAAACCCAAAATCTTTGATCGTCATCAAAGCATACATTCCAACTCCGAGATGCTCACTCCAGTCCTTAGAAGGATTGCTGGAGCTTTGCATACTTATTAGCATCTTTCGGGATTGACAAAACCTTCCGGTTGTATCACATACAACCTTTCCTCAAGAAAATCATCGAGGAAACAATGTTTTGACATCCTATCTGCAAGATTTCATAAATAATGCAGTAATCGCTAATATAATTCCAACAGACTCTTAGCATCGCTACGAGTGAGAAAATCTCATCGTAGTCAACTCCTTGAACTTGTCGGAAAACATCTTAACGACAAGTCGAGCTTTCTTAATGGTGACATTTACCATCATTGTCCGTCTTCCTTTTGAAATCCATCTGTACTCATTAGCCTTACGACCATCGAGCCGTTCTGCCAAAGTCTACACTTTGTTTTCATACATGGATCCTCTCCCGGATTTTATGGCCTCAAGCCATTTATCGGAATCCGGGCCCACCATCGCTTCTCCATAGCTCGTAGGTTCATTGTTGTCTAGCAACATGACTTTCAAGACAGGATTACCGTACCACTCTGAAGTAGTACGTATCCTTGTCACCCCACGAGGTACGGCAGTGATTTGATCCGAAACTTCATGATCAATATCATAAGCTTCCACTTCAATTGGTGTAGGTGCCACGGGAACAACTTCCTGTGCCCTGCTACACACTGGTTGAAGTGATGGTTCAATAACCTCATCAAGTCTCCACCATCCTCCCACTCAACTCTTTCGAGAGAAACCTTTCCTCGAGAAAGGACCCGATTCTAGAAACAATTCATATTGCTTTCGGATCTGAATTAGGAGGTATACCCAACTGTTTTGGGTGTCCTATGAAGATGTATTTTATCCGCTTTGGGTTCGAGCTTATCAATCCTGAAACTTTTTCACATAAGCGTCACAGCCCCAAACCTTTAAGAAACGACAACTTAGGTTTCTCCAAACGGTGTCGTCTCAACGGAATTACGTGGTGCCCTATTTAAAGTGAATGTGGTTGTCTCTAATGCCTAACCCATGAACGATAGTGGTAATTCGATAAGAGACATCATGGTACGCACCATATCCAATAGGGTGCAACTATGATGTTCGGACACACCATCACATTATGGTGTTCCAGGCGGTATTAATTGCGAAACAATTTCCACAATGTCTTAATTGTGTGCCAAAACTCGTAACTCAGATATTCATCTCTATGATCATATCATAGACATTTTATCCTCTTGTCACAATGATCTTCTACTTCACTCTGAAATTACTTGAACCATTCAATAATTCAGACTTGTGTTTCATCAAGTAAATATTCTCAACATCTACTTGAATCATCTGTGAAGTAAGAACATAACGATATTCACTGCATACCTCAGCACTCATTGGACTAGACACATCAAAATGTGTTACTTCCAACAAGTTGCTATCTTGTTCCATCTTACTCAAAACGAGGCTTTTCAGTCATCTTGCCCATGTGGTATGATTTGCATATCTCAAGTGATTCAAAATCAAGTGAGTCCGAACGATCCATTTGCATGGAGTTTCTTCATGCATATACACCAATAGACATGGTTCGCATGTCTCAAACTTTTCAAAAACGAGTGAGTCCAAAGATCCATCAACATGGAGCTTCTTCATGCGTTTTATACCATTATGACTTACATGGCAGTGCCACAAGTAAGTGGTAGTATCATTACTATCTTATATCTTTTGGCATGAAAATGTGTATCACTACGACCGAGATTCAATAAACCATTCCTTTAGGTGCAAGACCATTGAAGGTATTATTCAAAAAATAGAGTAACCATTATTCTCCTTAAATGAATAACCGTATTGCGATAGTCATAATCCAATCATGTCTATGCTCAACGCAAACACCAAATAACAATTATACCAATCTCGATGGTAGCGGGAGCGTGCGATGCTTGATCATATCAACATTGGAAACATTTCCAACACATATCGTCAGCTCACCTTTAGCTAGTCTCCGTTCATTCCGTAGCTTTTATTTCGAGTTACTAACACTTAGCAACCGAACCGGTATCCAATACCCTGGTGCTACTAGGAGTACTAGTAAAGTACACATTAACATAATGTATATCCAATATACTTCTATCGACCTTGCCAGCCTTCTTATCTACCAAGTATCTAGGGTAATTCTGCTCCAGCGGCTATTCCCCTTATCACAGAAGCACTTAGTCTCGGGTTTGGGTTCAACCTCGGGTTTCTTCACTGGTGCAGCAGCTGATTTGCCGTTTCATGAAGTATCCCTTCTTGCCCTTGCCCTTCTTGAAACTAGTGGTTTCACCAACCATCAACAATTGATGCTCCTTCTTGATTTCTACTTTCGCGATGTCAAACATCGTGAATACCCCAAGGATCATCACATCTATCCCTGATATGTTATAGTTCATCACGAAGCTCTAGCAGCTTGGTGGTAATGACTTCGGAGAAACTATCACTATTTCATCTGGAAGATCAACTCCCACTCGATTCAAGTGATTGTTGCACTCAGACAATCTGAGCACAAGCTCAACGATTGAGCTTTTCTCCCTTAGTTTGTAGGCTAAGAAAATTGTCGGAGGTCTCATACCTCTTGACGTGGGCACAAGCCTAAAATCCCAATTTCAGCCCTCGAAACATCTCATATGTTCCGCGACGTTTCGAAAACGTCTTTAGTGCCTCAACTCTAAACCGTTTAACTGAACTATCACGTAGTTATCAAAACGTGTATGTTCGATGTTCGAAACATCCACAAACGACGTTTGGGGTTTAGCACACTGAGCGGTGCATTAAGGACATAAGCATTCTACTGATCGCACAATCGCTACTGTCAACTTTCAACTATATTTTCTCTAGGAACATATCTAAAACAGTAGAACTAAAGCGCGAGCTACGACATAATTTGCAAAAAGGTCTTTTGACTATGTTCAAGATAATTAAGTTCATCTTATGAACTCCCACTTAGATAGACATCCCTCTGGTCATCTAAGTGATCACATGATCCGAGTCAACTAGGCCGTGTCCGATCATCACGTGAGACGGACTAGTCATCATCGGTGAACATCTTTATGTTGATCGTATCTACCATACGACTCATGCTCGACCTTTCGGTCTCCGTGTTCCGAGGCCATGTTTGTACATGCTAGGCTCGTCAAGTTAACCCTAAGTGTTTTCGCTGTGTAAAACTGTCTAACACTCGTTGTATGTGAACGTAAGAATCCATCACACCCGATCATCACGTGGTGCTTAGAAGCGACGAACTGTAGCAACGGTGCACAGTTAGGGGAGAACACTTCTTGAAATTTTGTAAGGGATCATCTTATTTACTACCGTCGTCCTAAGTAAACAAGATGCATAAACATGATAAACATCACATGCAATCAAATAGAGTAGTGACATGATATGGCCAATATCATATAGCTCCTTTGATCTTCATCTTCGGGGCTCCATGATCATCTTGTCACCGGCATGACACCATGATCTCCATCATCATGATCTCCATCATCGTGTCTTCATGAAGTTGTCACGCCAACGACTACTTCTACTTCTATGACTAACGCGTTTAGCAATAAAGTAAAGTAGTTTACATGGTGTTCTTCGATGACACGCAGGTCATACAATAAATAAAGACAACTCCTATGGCTCCTGCCGGTTGTCATACTCATCGACATGCAAGTCGTGAATCCTATTACAAGAACATGATCAATCTCATACATCACATATATCATTCATCACATCCTTTTGGCCATATCACATCACATAGCATACCTTGCAAAAACAAGTTAGACGTCCTCTAATTGTTGTTTGCATGTTTTACGTGGCTGCTATGGGTTTCTAGCAAGAACGTTTCTTACCTACGCAAAACCACAACGTGATAAGCCAATTGCTATTTACCCTTCATAAGGACCCTTTTCATCGAATCCGTTCCGACTAAACTGGGAGAGACTGGCACCCGCTAGCCACCTTATGCACCAAGTGCATGTCAATCGGTGGAACCTGTCTCACGTAAGAGTACGTGTAAGGTCGGTCCGAGCCGCTTCATCCCACAATACCGTCGAAACAAGATTGGACTAGTAACGGTAAGCATATTGAACAACATCAACGCCCACAACTACTTTGTGTTCTACTCATGCAAAGAATCTACGCAATAGACCTAGCTCATGATGCCACTGTTGGAGAACGTAGCAGAAATTCAAAATTTTCCTACGTGTCACCAAGATCTATCTATGGAGAAACCAGCTACGAGTAGAAGGAGAGTGCATCTACATACCCTTGTAGATCGCTAAGCGGAAGCGTTCAAGTGAACGGGGTTGATGGAGTCGTACTCGTCGTGATTCAAATCACCGATGATCAAGTGCCGAACGCACGGCACCTCCGCGTTCAACACATGTACAGCCCGGTGACGTCTCCCACGCCTTGATCCAGCAAGGAGAGAGGGAGAGGTTGAGGAAGACTCCATCCAACAGCAGCACAACGGCGTGGTGGTGGTGGAGGAGCGTGGCAATCCCGCAGGGCTTCGCCAAGCACCATGGGAGAGGAGGAGTAGGGAGAGAGGTAGGGCTGCACCAAGAGGGAGAGAACTCATGTGTTATGGGCAGCCCCAGGCCTCTATTTATATAGGGGAGAAGGGGGCTGCGCCCCCTTTAGGGTTTCCCACCCCAAGGGGTGGGGCCAGCCCTAGATGGCAAAGGGGGCGGCGGCCAGGAGGGGGAGAGAGGGGAGGCGCACACTAGGTGGGCCTTAAGGCCCATCTGGACTAGGGTTTGCCCCCTCCCACTCTCCCTTGCGCCTTGGCCCCCTGTGGGGGGCGCACCAGCCCACCTAGGGGCTGGTCCCCTCCCACACATGGCCCACGCAACCTTCTGGGGCAGGTGGCCCCACTTGGTGGACCCCGGGACCCTCCCGGTGGTCCCGGTACAATACCGATATCGCCCGAAACTTTTCCGGTGACCAAAACAGGACTTCCCATATATAAATCTTTACCTCCGGACCATTCCGGAACTCCTCGTGACGTCCGAGATCTCATCCGGGACTCCGAACAACATTCGGTAACCACATACAAGCTTCCTTTATAACCCTAGCGTCATCGAACCTTAAGTGTGTAGACCCTACGGGTTCGGGAGACATGTAGACATGACCGAGACGTTCTGCGGTCAATAACCAACAGCGGGATCTGGATACCCATGATGGCTCCCACATGTTCCATGATGATCTCATCGGATGAACCATGATGTCAAGGACTTAATCAATCCCGTATTCAATTCCCTTTGTCTAGCGGTATTTTACTTGCCCGAGATTCGATCGTCGGTATACCGATACCTTGTTCAATCTCGTTACCGGCAAGTCTCTTTACTCGTTCCGTAACACATCATCCCGTGATCAACCCCTTGGTCACATTGTGCACATTATGATGATGTCCTACCGAGTGGGCCCAGAGATACCTCTCCGTTTACACGGAGCGACAAATCCCAGTCTCGATTCGTGCCAACCCAACAGACACTTTCGGAGATACCTGTAATGCACCTTTATAGCCACCCAGTTACGTTGTGACGTTTGGTACAGCCAAAGCATTCCTACGGTATCTGGGAGTTGCACAATCTCATGGTCTAAGGAAAAGATACTTGACATTAGAAAAGCTTTAGCATACGAACTACACGATCTTTGTGCTAGGCTTAGGATTGGGTCTTGTCCATCACATCATTCTCCTAATGATGTGATCCCGTTATCAACGACATCCAATGTCCATAGCCAGGAAATCATGACTATCTGTTGATCACAACGAGCTAGTCAACTAGAGGCTCACTAGGGACATATTGTGGTCTATGTATTCACACGTGTATTACGATTTCCGGATAATACAGTTATAGCATGAATAAAAGACTATTATCATGAACAAAGAAATATAATAATAACTTATTTATTATTGCCTCTAGGGCATATTTCCAACAGGGCAGACCGTCCTGAGTGTTGATATAAACCAGTGGGGGCACACTCAGTGCACTCACTGGGTGTAGTCCCCGAGACTACTGTTGAATATTTGATTCGGCAGTAGTCTTAGAGTAACTTTTCACTGTCATTGTCTCTTATTTCTGTCGACTGATATATCTCTCTCGCTGACTGTAGAGGTCTTGTGATCTTGGAGCTCGGCTTTCCGAGTTAAAGAAGAAGCATATCAGCGTTGAACTTGATCTTGAACTCGCAAAAAAGAACCTCAAGACTACTCAAGAAGAAATGGCCATCATGGGAGGTAACCGATCGACTCTTGCCCACCTAGTAGCTCGCGTCTTTCACTGTTTTTTCTTTCAGTCTCTTCGAACCAAGTGACTTCACACAAGCAGATGTGCGTAGTGAAAACCATCAACTTCAGGCTCGTTTGAAGAGTGTTGTTTCTTTAGAGAGAATGAAGGAAGATTTGGAGAAGAAGGACCAGGACCTTGCTGCTGCTAAGAAGGAAGCACGTGAGAAGACAATGCTTGCGGACAAGAAGCTGGCTTCAGTTGGCAAGTTGGAAGAGGAGAACGCGAAGCTGAAGACTACCATCTCGGAAGCCAATCGGGAAGTCGAGCAACTGAAGAAGGACAAGGAGAACCTGACCAATGAAGTTGGAGGCCTCAGAGCCAAGATAGGCGAGCTAGAGTCCTATCTGGGACAACTTGCCGCGAAATTAGTTCTGAAGCTTGAAGGTACAACCGCTCGACTCGTTAATTGTCGTCGATTGAAGTATGTTGTAATATTGTCGACTCACTATTTTTCATGATGGAGAAGAACTTTGTCAGGATTTTGAAGATCAAACCGGGTGGGTCGAGATAGGTCTCGACCCCATCAATTGCCCTGTGAAAGATGACATTGCGATGAACTTACTGCGGTTGAAATCACACTTGGACGACGCCGTTGCCTATCTGGCTCGACTGAAGGCGGCGATGACCCGGGTGGACGCCGAACTCTGGCCTCAGGCGGAACTTTCTCAAGACCTCGAGTCGCTGATGACTCGACTCAATCAGATTCCTGGTCGAGTGCAGGAGTGGACGAAGTCGTCCGCTCGCTGTGGCGCTGACGTCGCCCTATCATTGGTTCGAGTGCACTGCAAGGAGGCCAAAGAAGACAAGTTGGCGGCCCTCAAGGTTGTGAATACTAAGAAGCACACCTTCGAGTCCTTCATGGACACCTTCCTTGAGGCAGCCACTCGTATTGCTGATAGCATTGACCTTGACAGCTTCTGCGATCCAGCCAGCCCTTCTCCCGCCGAGTGATCGAAAAAACATTATGCTTCACCCTCATTTGCCTCGGAATGCCGAGTGATTTTCTAATCGTTGAAACTCCTTCGGGCCTGACGCCCGAGTACTTTTAGTATGCGGTTAGAAACCTTTGGATTTATCTAAACTTGGCTTATCTTTTTATATCTTGTGTTTGTCTTCGATCGGAACTCTTTCTTCCCTCGGATTGGTTTTTTTACTCTCGATGCAGCTTCTGAGGAAGAGGCCGTAGTCGACCTATTGAACGATCCTTGAGCAGCATTGATCAGCTCATCAGTGAGGCACTCTGCAACGGCCTTGACGTTTCTGAAAGCAGTTCGCCTTGGCACTAGCTGTTGGATGAACCTTTGGCACCATTGATCAGCTCATCAGCGAGGCATTCAACAATGGTCTTGACATTCCTGAAAGCAGGTCGCCTTGGCGTCAGCTATTGGATGAGCCTTAGGCAGTGCACACAATCTCGTGCTTCTTCTTGACGGTGCAGCCCCGGGGGGAGGGGTCATGGTCGACCCGTACCATTCGGTTGGGTTTTTCAAACTTAGGCGAGTGTTGGACTGCAGCTAAGCCCCCGAGTGAGAGGATTGCTCGCCACTCGGTAGGATTTTTTATACTTAGGCGAGGACTGGACTGCAGCTAAGCCCCCTAGTGAGAGGATTGCTCGCCACTCGGTAGGATTTTTTTATACTTAGGCGAGTACTGGACTGCAGGTAAGCCCCCGAGTGAGAGGATTGCTCGCCACTCGGTAGGATTTATTATACTTAGGCGAGTACTGGACTGCAGCTAAGCCTCCGAGTGAGAGGCTGGCTCACCACTCGGTAGGATTTTTCAAACTTAGGCAAAAC
>NC_041381.1:201309258-201500612 GCF_002162155.2 Triticum dicoccoides | reverse complement strand
CTAAGCCCCCGAGTGAGAGGCTGGCTCACCACTCGGTAGGATTTTTTAACACTTAGGCGAGTACTGGACTGTAGCTAAGCCTCCGAGTGAGAGGCTGGCTCGCGACTTGGTAGGATTTTTTATACTTAGGCGAGTACTGGACTGCAGCTAAGCCCCCGAGTGAGAGGCTGGCTCGCTACTCAGTAGGATTTTTTAACACTTAGGCGAGTACTGGACTACAGCTAAACCTCCGAGTGAGAGGCTGGCTCACCACTCGGTAGCATTTTTCAAATTTAGGCGAAACGGATTCGCGGCTAAGCCCCCCGAGTGAGAGGCCGGCTCACCACTCGGTAGGATTTTTCTTTTCAACTTAGGCAAAATGGATTCGCAGCTAAGGCACCCACTGGGGGATTACATGTAAAAAATGAACAACAATCATTCGGAAGATTGTAAAATCATGTCTTTGATAATCAAACTAAAAGGTATTTCTTATTACATCTCAACAGTCTGAATGCTTAAGAGTAAAAGGGGCGAAGCAGTTCCGCATTCCAAGCGCGTGGCTCATCTTTATTGTGCTCGATGTTGAAAAGACGATATGCTCCATTGTGGACCACTTTGGTGACGACGAAGGGGCCTTCCCAAGCAGGAGCGAGCTTGTGTGGTTTCTGCTGGTCCACTCGAAGAACCAAGTCTCCCTCTTGAAATGGCCGACCCCTTACATTTCTGGCATGGAATAGATGCAGGTCTTCTTGATAAATAGTCGACCGGATCAAGGCCATTTCTGTTTCTTCTTCCAGGAGAATGATTACATCTTGCCGAGCCTGTTCCGCTTCTTCTTCTGAGAAGAGCTCGACTCGGGGCGCATTATGGAGCAGATCACTCGGGAGTACGGCTTTAGCTCCGTAGACTAAGAAGAATGGAGTTCGTCCAGTCGACCGATTAGGAGTTGTCCTCAATCCCCAAAGTATTGATGGAAGTTCATCGACCCAGGCACCTGCTGCATGCTTGAGGTCACGCATCAATCGGGGTTTCAGTCATTTGAGAATCAATCCATTTGCTCTTTTGGCCTGCCCATTTGACTGAGGATGGGCGACTAAAGCGTAATCGACCCTCATGCCTTGGGAAGCACAAAAGGCTCTGAACTCGTCAGAGTCGAAGTTCGACCCGTTATCCGTGATGATGCTGTGCGGAACACCATATCTGAATATCAATTCCCTGATGAAACTTACAGCTGTACTTGCTTCAAGGTCTTTAATGGGCTTGGCTGTGATCCATTTGGTAAACTTGTCGACTGCTACCAGCACATGGGTAAATCTACTCCTGCCAGTCCTCAGAGGTCCAACCATATCCAATCCCCAGACAACGAAAGGCCAGACGAGTGGAATAGTCTTCAGAGTTGACGAAGGCTTATGGGACATGTTGGAGTAAAACTGACAGCCTTCACATTTGTCTACTATTTCTTTTGCCATCTCGTTGGCATGTGGCCAGTAAAATCCGGCTCGGTATGCTTTGGCCACGATGGTCCGAGACGATGCATGGTGACCACAGGTCCCCGAGTGAATATCATTGAGGATCATTCGGCCTTCTTCTGGCGTGATGCATTTCTGGCAGACTCCAGTTACACTTTCTCTGAAAAACTGACCTTTTATCACAGTAAAGGCTTTGGATCGTCGTACGACCTGTCGAGCCTCTTCTTCATCCTCTGGAAGCTCTTTCAAGAATGTATGCAATGTATGGCATTGTCCAGTCGGGAGTGACGACCAAAACTTCCATAACTAAGTCGACCACAGCTGGGATTTCGACTTCAGTCAGATCTGTGGCGCTCTTAGGCTGTGGGGACTCTTCAGTGAAAGGATCTTCCTGAGCTGAAGGTGAATGAATATGCTCCAAAAACACATTGCTGGGAATGGCCTCTCTCTTAGATACTATCTTTGCCAATTCATCTGCGGCTTGATTTTTCAGCCGGGGTATATGGTGAAGCTCCAACCCTTCAAACTTCTTTTCCAGCTTTCTTACTGCATTGCAATAACCAGTCATGGCTGGGCTCCTGACATCCCATTCTTTCATCACTTGATTAACCACCAAATCCGAGTCACCGTAGACCATAATGCGACGGACGCCGAGTGAAATGGCCATACGTAACCCGTACAAAAGTGCTTCATATTCAGCTTCATTGTTGGAAGAGTCAAAATGAATTTGGAGGACATAGCTAAGCTTGTCTCCACGAGGGGATACCAACACTACCCCAGCACCGGAACCATTCAGCATCTTGGAGCCATCGAAGAACATGGTCCAATGCTCCGAGTGAACTTGATTTGGCAATTGCTGCTCAATCCACTCGGCAAGGAAATCTGCGATTGCTTGGGACTTGATAGCTTTCTTTGCCTCAAACTTGATATCCAATGGAAGGAGTTCAATCGTCCATTTTGCCACTTGACCAGTTGCATCTCTGTTGTTCAGAATTTTACATAATGGTGTGTCGCAGACGACTGTAATGGAGTGATTAGAGAAATAGTGTGCAACCTTCTTCATGGTCATGTAGACCATAGACAAGCTTCTGATAATGTGGATATCGCTGCTTGGATGGAGTCAAAACTTCAGAGAGATAATACACTAGGAGCTGAACTTTGTAAGCCTTTCCTTCTTATTCCCGCTCGACCGTGAGTACTGTACTGACAACTTGTCCAGTGGCTGCAATATAAAGCAGTAAAGGCTCTTTGCTGATTGGTGCAGCAAGCACCGGCTGGGTGGAAAGCAGGGTTTTGAGCTCTGCAAACGATGTGTCAGCTTCATCAGTCCACTCAAACTTATCAGATTTCTTCATCAATCGGTAAAGAGGTAAGGCCTTTTCACCGAGACGAGAAATGAATCGACTCAAGGAGGCCAAACAACCAGTAAGCTTATGAACGTCATGCACACGCACAGGGCATTTCATTCGGAGGATAGTATCAACTTTTTCTGGATTTGCGTCGATCCCCCGTTCGGAAACGAGGAAATCGAGTAACTTTCCACCTGGAACTCCGAATGTGCACTTTGACGGATTAAGCTTGATATCATACCTTCTTAGGTTGGCAAAGGTTTCTGCGAGGTCAGTCATTAGGTCGGAACCTTTACGTGACTTGACCACAATGTCGTCCATGTATGCTTCCACATTCCGACTGATTTGAGTGAGCAGGCACTTCTGAATCATCCTCATGAATGTGGCTCTGGCATTTTTAAGACCAAATGGCATGGTGACATAGCAAAAGCACCCAAATGGGGTGATGATGGCTGTTTTTATTTCATTGGGACCATACAGTCGAATCTGATGATACCCGGAATATGCATCTAAAAAAGACAAGCGCTCACACCCCACAGTCGAGTCAACAATCTGATCGATGCGGGGGAGAGGGAAATGATCTTTCGGGCAGGCCCGATTGATATGCTTGAAATCGATGGACATACGAAGTGAATCATCCTTCTTAGGGACCATGACTACATTGGCAAGCCACTCGGAGTAGTAGATCTCTCGGGTGAACTCTGCTGCTAGGAGCCGGAGCACTTCCTCGCCAA
The DNA here is from genome assembly GCF_002162155.2 of Triticum dicoccoides. NCBI lineage: Eukaryota > Viridiplantae > Streptophyta > Magnoliopsida > Poales > Poaceae > Triticum > Triticum dicoccoides. The sequence goes on along the minus strand of NC_041381.1, from coordinate 201,497,081 downwards.
TTGCCTTTCTCTTCTGTACGGCGGACCGCCGAAGATGCTCTTTGACAAGTTTTACCTTGGGATCGACATGCAAATGGTGCTCAGCCAGTTCTCTGGGTACACCCGGCATGTCAGAAGGTTTCCATGCAAAGATGTCCCAGTTCTCACGGAGGAACTGGATGAGCGCTTCTTCCTATTTGCTGCCGAGTGTCGTTGAGATATTAGTCGGTGCGGCATTGGGATCAGTCGGGTGAATATGAATCGACTTTGTTTCACCAGACGACTGAAATGCAGAATCTGTGGCAGGCTTCTTAGCTCGGAGCAAATCACTCGGATCTGCATTCTTCTGATATTCTTGAAATTCAACTACTGCCATTTGTGCATCGGCAATTTTGGAACACTTCTGGAAGCATTCCTCCGCTTACTGCCGATTGCGAGTAACCGTGATCACACCTCTGGGGCCAGGCATCTTCAACTTGAGGAACACGTAACATGGTCGAGCCATAAAACGTGCGTAGGCAGGCCTACCCAAAATGGCATGATAAGCTCTCTGGAAATCGATGACTTCAAATGTCAACTTTTCCTTACGGTAATTCTTGGAATCACCGAAAACCACGTCAAGGGCGATCTGCCCAAGTGATTCGGCTTTCTTTCCAGGGATAACGCCATGGAAACTCATATTGCTCTCGCTAACTTTGGACATTGGAATGCCCATCCCCTTCAAGGTTTTAGCATAAAGGATATTCAGGCCACTACCACCATCCATTAGCACTTTGGTCAGTCTAGTGCCTTTGACCACTGGGTCGACCACTAACGCTTGCCTCCCAGGGGTGGCTATACGCGTAGGGTGATTAGACTAGTCAAATGTGATGGTTGTTTGAGACCATTTCAGGTATGTGGTTGTCGTTGCCGGGGCAACCATATTCACTTCTCTGTTGATAACTTTCAACCGACTCTTGCTGTCAACATCAGCAAAAATCATCAGGGTGGAATTGACTTTGGGATAACCGTCGTCTTCCTCTTTGCCCTCGTCTTTGTCCGAGTCCTCCTTCTCACTGGGCTGTTGGGGAACGTAGTAATTTTAAAAAAATTCCTACGCACACGCAAGATCATGGTGATGCATATCAACGAGAGGGGAGAGTGTTGTCCACGTACCCTCGTAGACCAAAAGCGGAAGCGTTAGCACAACGCGGTTGATGTAGTCGTACGTCTTCACGATCCGACTGATCCAAGTACCGAACGTACGGCACCTCCGAGTTCAGCACACGTTTAGCTCGATGATGTCCCACGAACTCTGATCCAGCAGAGCTTTGCAGGAGAGTTACGTCAGCACGACAGCGTGATGACGGTGTCGATGATGCTGCCGACGCAGGGCTTCGCCTAAGCACTGCTACGATATTACCGAGGTGGAATATGGTGGAGGGGGGCACCGCACACGGCTAAGAGATCAATGATCAATTGTTGTGTCTAGAGGTGCCCCCTGCCCCCGTATATAAATGAGCAAGGGGGGAGGCGGCCGGCCTAGGAGGAGGGCGCGCCAAGGGTGGGGAGTCCTACTAGGACTCCCAAGTCCTAGTAGGATTCCCCTTTCCTTTCCGGAGTAGGAGAGAAGGAAAGAGGGGGAGAGGGAGAAGGAAAAGGGGGCTGCACCCCTTGTCCAATTCGGACCAGAGGGGGGGCACACGCCTCCTTCCTTTTGGCCTCTCTCCTCTATTCCCATATGGCCCAATAAGGCATTCCCCGACGAATTCCCGTAACTCTCCGGTACTCCGAAAAATACCCGAATCACTCGGAACCTTACCGATGTACGAATATAGTTGTCCAATATATCGATATTTACGTCTCGACCATTTTGAGACTCCTCGTCATGTCCCCGATCTCATCTTGGACTCCAAACTACCTTCGGTACATCAAAACACATAACTCATAATATAAATCGTCACCGAACTTTAAGCATGCGGACCATACGGGTTCGAGAACTATGTAGACATGACCGAGACACATCTCCGGTCAATAACCAATAGTGGAACCTGGATGCTCATATTGGCTCCCACATATTCTACGAAGATCTTTATCGGTCAAACTGCATAACAACGTACGTTGTTCCCTTTGTCATCGCTATGTTACTTGCCCGAGATTCGATCGTCGGTATCTCAATACCTAGTTCAATCTCGTTACCGGCAAGTCTCTTTAGTCATTATGTAATGCATCATCCCGCAACTAACTCATTAGTCACATTGCTTGCAAGGCTTATAGTGATGTGCATTACCGATAGGGCCCAGAGATACCTCTCCAACAATCGGAGTGACAAATCCTAATCTCGAAATACGCCAACTCAACATGTACCTTCGGAGACACCTATAGAGCTCCTTTATAATCACCCAGTTACGTTGTGACGTTTGGTAGCACACAAAGTGTTCCTCCGGTAAATGGGAGTTGCATAATCTAATAGTCATAGGAACATGTATAAGTCATGAAGAAAGCAATAGCAACATACTAAACGATCAAGTGCTAAGCTAATGGAATGGGTCAAGTCAATCACATCATTCTCCTAATGATGTGATCCCGTTAATCAAATGACAACTCGTGTCCATGGCTAGGAAACTTAACCATCTTTGATTCAACGAGCTAGTGAAGTAGAGGCATACTAGTGACACTAACGTACGGCACCTCCGAGTTCAACACACGTTCAGCTCGATGATGTCCCGCAAACTACGATCCAGCAGAGCTTTGCGAGAGAGTTCCGTCAGCAAGACGGCGTGATGACGGTGTTGATGATGCTACCGACGTAGGGCTTCGCCTAAGCACCGCTACGATATTACCGAGGTGGAATATGGTGGAGGGGGGCACCGCACACGGCTAAGAGATCAAGAGATCAATTGTTGTGTCAAGAGGTGTCCCCCTACCCCCGTATATAAAGGAGCAGGGGGAGGGGGCGGTCGGCCAGGAGGAGGGCGCGCCAGGGAGGAGTCCTACTCCCACCGGGAGTAGGAGTCCCTCTTTTCCTAGTTGGAGTAGGAGGGGGAAAGGAAGGGAAGGAGAGAGAGGAAGGAAAGGGGGGCGTTGCCCCTCCCCTCCTTGTCCAATTCGGACTAGAGGGGGAGGGGCGTGCGGCCTGCCCTGGCCGCCCCTCCTCTTCTCCAATAGGGCCCATGAGGCCCAATAAACCCCCCGGGGGGTTCCGGTAACCCCCCCGGTACTCCGGTATATGCCCGAAACCTTCTGAAACCATTCCGGTGTCCGAACATAGTCATCCAATATATCGATCTTTACGTCTCGACCATTCAAGACTCCTCATCATGTCCGTGATCATATCCGGGACTCCGAACCACTTTCGGTACATCAAAACACAAAAACTCATAATACCGATCGTCACCAAACTTTAAGCGTGCGGACCCTACTGGTTCGAGAACTATGTAGACATGACCGAGACTCGTTTCCGGTCAATAACCAATAGAAAAACCTGGATGCTCATATTGGTTCCCACATATTCTACGAAGATCTTTATCGGTCAAACCGCATAACTACATACGTTGTTCCCTTTGTCATCGGTATGTTACTTGCCCGAGATTCGATCATTGGTATCTCAATACCTAGTTCAATCTCGTTACCGGCAAGTCTCTTTATTCGTTATGTAATGCATCATCCCGCAACTAACTCATTAGTCACATTGCTTGCAAGGCTTATAGTGATGTGCATTACCGAGAGGGCCCAGAGATACCTCTCCGGCAATCGGAGTGACAAATCCTAATATCGAAATACGCCAACTCAACATGTACCTTCGGAGACACCTGTAGAGCTCCTTTATAATCACCCAGTTACGTTGTGACATTTGGTAACACACAAAGTGTTCCTCCGGTAAACGGGAGTTGCATAATCTCAGAGTCATAGGAACATGTATAAGTCATGAAGAAAGCAATAGCAACATACTAAACGATCAAGTGCTAAGCTAACAGAATGGGTCAAGTCAATCACATCATTCTCCTAATAACGTGATCCCGTTAATCAAATGACAACTCATGTCTATGGTTAGGAAACACAACCATCTTTGATCAACGAGGTAGTCAAGTAGAGGCATACTAGTGACACTATGTTTGTCTATGTATTCACACATGTATTATGTTTCCGGTTAATACAATTCTAGCATGAATAATAAACATTTATCATGAAATAAGGAAATAAATAATAACTTTATTATTGCCTCTAGGGCATATTTCCTTCATGGGTTGTTTCTCTCGGAACTGCTGGATCAGGAGTCAACATTGTCGAGTGGTGTGCTTAGGGTAAATCACATTACCCTCTTCATCTTTCCTCGTATGGATGTGACATGGTAAATCCAACACATCATTTCATGCTTGATCCTTTACCTTCTTAGGGGTCTAGGGCCCCTTAGGTTTTCCTTTAAACTTTCCTTGAACCACTGCCGGCGATCTCACCGGGTGCTGCAGGCTCGGCCTTACATTTCTGTTTCCGATTGGAATTACCGCCACCGGCATCTTGGCCGACTGGTTCACCCTTTCCGCTACGGAGTCGATCCTCTTCTTCTTCGTTTGCATACTGGGTGGCTATTTCCATCATCCGAGTAAGAGTCATATCTCCAGTTCGACGGAACTTCAGGACCAGCTCTCGGTATTTAACGCCTTCCTTGAAGGCACACACTACTTGATGCTCCGATACATTTTCCATGGTGTGATGCAAAGTGGTCCACCTCTGAATGAAATCCCTTAGAGTCTCACTCGGTTTCTGCAGACAATGCTGCAACTCTGTCAACCCTACTGGCCACTTGCAAGTGCCCTCAAAAGTTCTGACGAACACCCGAGCAAGCTCTTCCCAACTGTATATACTGCCTGGAGATAACTGAGTCAACCACGGTCTGGCAGACCCTTCTAACATCAGAGGAAGATGCGTCATTGCCACTTCATCATTCCCACCACCAATCTGCACAGCCATTCAGTAATCCTCAAGCCAAGTTTCAGTTTTGGACTCTCCAGTGAACTTACTGACTCCAGTCGCCAACCTGAAGCTGGGAGGAAACATTGCAGCCCTGATGGCTCTGCTGAAACATTCTGGACCCGTAACATGAACTCTGCTGCCAGTCGGACGATCTCTGCCAGGGTCTTCTCTATGCTCTCTGTTCCGGTCGACTAGGCCTTGAATGAGGATAGATCTTGCATTAAAGCCTGGCTCTCTTGGGTCCACTGGTGCTCTGCGCTTGCCACTGTGACAACGTCTGTCATCGTACTGCCGAGGCATATATGATGCACTCCTCGGAGGAGGCGTGGGCACTCGACAATGATTGTCGCAGTCGAGTCGGTGATCATACTGCCCACGGCCTTCACGCCGCAGGGGCGATCTTGTACTGTGGGCCGACTGAACTATATCCGCTACCAGGATCTGCTATGAATCCTATTCTGCGACTGAGACATTACTGTGTTCTGTTCTCCTTCTGCCCGGATTAAGGCCTGGATCTGCATCAAACATCTGCTAGCCTCCGACTGGGAAGGTTGAATTGACTCTGCTATTCAGGCCGCAGCTGTGAGATTTTGAATCGGAGTGCGGTATACCTTAGGTGGAGGCGGGAAAAGCTGTCGTCGACTGGACTTAGGGATCCGCTCCCGAGCATGCTCGTTGAGAGCGTGCTGGAGGTTCTCTAGTCGAGTGTGCTCAGCTAAATTAGCCAAGCGCACCTCTTCCAATGCCTGAGCCTTGGGGGTTTCTCCAACGATGGGCGTGTGGAGCGCATCCATGTTGCGGCGACGAAGTTCTTCCCTCTGCTGCAAAGAGAGGGGTTCGGGATGGTACTCCTCGTGGACGCACGACGGATCGTCGCCACCATCTCCGCCGTCTTCACGGCGAAAACCAGGTGGACTACGTTGTCCATCGACCATCAAGACTTCAGCCGCAGGGTCGCTGCTATCGCACTCGGATGCGGTCTCGACGGAGCCAGTCGACGGAACGAACAGGCCGTGGAGAGTTTCGTCGGGCTCGATTGCCACGACTTGATGGGTGGCCAAATGTCAAGCCACCGCATGTTTCACCCACCGCTGTAGCCGCGACCGACCGGATCGCTTGCGGCGGCGAACAACGGGGAGAGAAAACACCATCTGAGCTGACCGATACTGGGTCGACGGCTGCCGAAGAAGGACGCCGCGAACGCACGCGTGAAAGTGCGTTGCTCCTCGGACGGGGAGCGCATCGATGTCAAGGGGAGCTTCCTGAAGCCAAGCGGAGTCGTCGGCGATGAAAACGAGCGTGCCGATACGGATCTCGCGGCCCTCAGCCAATCCACCGCCGGAAACCATGATGATGAGGATCGAAAAAATTGCAATTTCACCAACAAGTCGCTAAGATACCTGCCCCATGGTGGGCGCCAATTGTCGTGGTTCTAAGACTGACAGTAGAGAGGGGGGTAGGTATGGAGAGGCAAGATCTCAGCTATGGCGAAGGTGTACACACAGGATTTATGAGTTCAGGCCCTTCATGGAGGAAGTAATAGCCCTACGTCTCGGTGCCCGAAGGCGGTCGACTGGATTATGTGCATGTGATGTTACAGGGGGTGCGAACCCTTGTCTCAGAGGAGGGGGTGGCTTATATAGAGTGCGCCAGGACCCCAGCCATCCTCCATTACAAGGGACTTAATGTACATAAAGTAGGGGCGTTACTGATAACGCCAGCCTTAAGTGTTATTAATGATCTTAAAGACTACGGAGTGAATGTCCGACCGTTGCAGTGGTGAGTGACTCCTGGCCTTCAGTAGGTCGAGTGATTCCTGATATGGTCGAGTGACAACAGGCAGGGGGACGCCCGAGTGATATGACTGGTCGAGTGAATTGCGCTCGACATCTTTGACTGGGGGTTCTTCGTTGCCTCTTGAACTTCTTATCTTCTAGGGTAGTGACCTTGGGTAGGACGTATAGGTTAGGCCTATGACCCTACCCCAGGTCTGTATCCTCATCACCTCCCACTGAAGTAAAAGTAGTTGCACCTATTACAGTCGAAGAAAAGACGATCACTTATAATGATCCTATTGTTCCTACTACTTATGTTGAGAAGCCACCTTTTCCTGTTAGGATAAAGGATCATGCTAAAGCTTCAACTGTTGTTCGTAAGAGTAATACTAGAACATATACACCTCCTGAGCAAATCAAAGTTGAACCTAGTATTGCTATGGTTAAAGATCTCTTGGATGATAATATAGATGGGCATGTTATTTACTTCTGTGAATAGGCTGCTAATATTGCTAGACCAGATGCTAAGATACATAGACCTGTTGTAGGCATGCCTGTTATTTCTGTTAAAATAGGAGATCATTGTTATCATGGCTTATGTGATATGGGTGCTAGTGCTAGTGCAATACCTCATTTCTTATATGAAGAAATTATGCATGATATCGCACCCGCTGAAATAGAAGGTATTGATGTTACTATTAAGCTTGCCAATAGAGATACTATTGCACCAGTTGGGATTGTTAGAGATGTTGAAGTCTTGTGTGGGAAAGTTAAATATCCTACTGATTTTCTTGTTCTTGGTTCCCCACAAGATGACTTTTGTCCCATTATATTTGGCAGACCCTTCTTGAATAATATTAATGCTAGGATTGATTGCAAAAAGGATGTTGTTACAATTGGCTTAGGGGATATGTCTCATGAGTTTAATTTTGCTAAGTTTCGTAGACAACCCCGTGATAAAGAATTGCCTAATAAGGATGAAATTATTGGTCTTGCTTCTATTGCCGTGCCTCCTACTGATCCGTTAGAACAATATTTGCTAGACCATGAAAATGATATGTTTATGAATGAAAGAAGGGAAATAGATGAAGTATTCCTTCAACAGGGTCCAATTCTGAAACACAACTTACCTATTGAAAACCTAGGGGATCCCCCTCCACCCAAGAATGATCCTGTGTTTGAGCTCAAACCATTACCTGATAATCTTAAATATGCTTATCTTGATGAAAAGAAGATATATCCTGTTATTATTAGTGCTAACCTTTCAGAGCAGGAAGAAGAAAGATTATTGAAAACTCTGAAGAAGCATCGCGCTGCTATTGGATATACTCTGGATGATCTTAAGGGCATTAGTCCCACTCTATGCCAACACAAAATAAAATTGGAGAAAGATGCCAAACCAGTTAGAGATCCTCAATGACGGTTAAATCCTAAGATGAAAGAAGTGGTAAGAAAGGAGATACTAAAGCTCCTTGAGGCAGGTATAATTTATCCCGTTGCTGATAGTGATTGGGTAAGTCCTGCCATTGCGTACCTAAAAAGGGAGGTATTACTGTTGTTCCTAATGATAAAGATGAATTGATCCCGCAAAGAATTATTACAGGTTATAGGATGGTAATTGATTTCCGTAAATTAAATAAAGTTACAAAGAAAGATCATTACCCTTTACCTTTTATTGATCAAATGCTAGAAGACTATCCAAACATACACATTTCTGCTTTCTAGATGGTTATTCTGGTTTCTCTCAAATACCTGTGTCAGCGGAGGATCAATCAAAAACTACTTTTACTTGTCCCTTCGGTACCTTTGCTTATAGACGTATGCCTTTTGGTTTATGTAATGCACCTGCTACCTTTCAAAGATGTATGATGGCTATATTCTCTGGATTTTGTGAAAAGATTTATGAGGTATTCATGGATGATTTCTCCGTTTATGGATTCTCTTTTGATGATTGCTTGAGCAACCTTGATCGAGTTTCGCAGAGATGTGAAGACACTAGTCTCGTCTTGAATTGGGAAAAGTGCCACTTTATGGTTAATGAAGGCATTGTCTTGGGGTATAAAATTTCTGAAAGAGGTATTGAAGTTGATAAAGCTAAAGTTGATGCTATTGAAATGATGCCATGTCCCAAGGACATTAAAGGTATAAGAAGTTTCCTTGGTCATGCCGGTTTTTATAGGAGGTTCATTAAGGACTTTTCTAAAATCTCTAGGCCTCTGACTAATTTATTGCAAAAAGATATTCCTTTTGTCTTCGATGGTGATTGTGTAGAAGCATTTGAAATACTTAAGAAAGCTTTGATCACTGCACCTATTGTTCAGCCACCTGATTGGAACTTACCCTTTAAAATTATGTGTGATGCTAGTGATTATGTTGTAGGTGCTGTTCTAGGGTAAAGAGTCGATAAGAAATTAAATGTTATTCAATATGCTAGTAAAACTCTTGACACTGCCCTGAGAAATTATGCTACTACTGAAAAAAATTCTTACCAGTTGTATTTGCTTGTGATAAGTTCAGACCTTATATTGTTGATTCTAAAGTAACTATTCACACTGATCATGCTGCTATTAAATATCTTATGGAAAAGAAAGATGCTAAGCGTAGACTTATTAGATGGGTTCTCTTGCTCCAAGAATTTGATTTGCATATTATTGATAGAAAGGGAGTTGAGAACCCCGTTGCAGACAATTTGTCTAGGTTAGAGAATGTTCTTGATGACCCACTAAGTATTGATGATAGCTTTCCTGATGAACAATTAGCGGTCATTAATGCTTCTCGTACTGCTCCATGGTATGCTGATTATGCTAATTATATTGTTGCTAAATTTATACCACCTAGTTTCACATACTAGCAAAAGAAAAACTTCTTTTATGATTTAAGACATTACTTCTGGAATGACCCACACCTTTATAAAGAAGGAGTAGATGGTGTTATTAGACGTTGTGTACCTGAGCATGAACAGGAACAGATCCTACGCAAGTGTCACTCTGAACCATATGGAGGACACCACGCTGGAGATAGAACTGCACATAAGGTATTGCAATCCGGTTTTTATTGGCCTACTCTCTTCAAAGATGCTCGTAAGTTTGTCTTGTCTTGTGATGAATGTCAAAGAATTGGTAATATTAGTAGACGTCAAGAAATGCCTATGAATTATTCTCTTGTTATTGAACCATTTGATGTTTGGGGCTTTGATTATATGGGACCTTTTTCTGCCTCTAATGGATATACACATATTTTAGTTGCTGTTGATTACATTACTAAGTGGGTAGAAGCTATTCCAACTAGTAGTGCTGATCATAACACATCTATAAGATGCTTAAAGAAGTTATTTTTCCGAGGTTTGGAGTCCCTAGATATCTCATGACTGATGGTGGTTCACATTTTATTCATGGTGCTTTTCGTAAAACGCTTGCTAAGTATGATGTTAATCATAGAATTGCATCTCCTTATCACCCTCAGTCTAGTGGTCAAGTAGAGTTGAGTAATAGAGAGCTCAAATTAATTTTGGAAAAGATTGTCAATAGATCTAGAAAGAATTGGTCCAAGAAACTTGATGATGCATTATGGGCCTATAGAACTGCATATAAAAACCCTATGGGTATGTCTCCGTATAAGATGGTTTATGGAAAATCATGTCACTTACCTATCGAACTAGAACATAAGGCATATTGGGCTATTAAAGAGCTCAACTATGATTTCAATATACTAAAAGGATACAAGCCAGTCAACAGACTCTTAGGCGCTTCTCAGAGCCTAAATGGCAAGCCATGGGGGAAGAGCTAGCCAAGCTACTTGAGGCAGGATTCATCAGAGATATCAAGCATCCGAATTGGCTGGCAAATCTGGTAATGGTACCAAAGAAGGACAAATCCTGGCGCCTATGCGTCGATTTCAAAGACCTCAACAAGGCTTGCCCCAAGGATCTCTTCCCCCTCCCTCGCGTCAACCAAATCATCGACACCACCGCAGGACATGACTCACTATGTTTCCTCGACGCATACTCCAGATACCATCAAATAAAGATGGCAGAGTCCAACCAAGCCACAACGGCCTTCATAACGCCATATGGCCCCTTCTGCTTCAACACTATGCCTTCCGGGCTTAAAAATGCCGGTGCAACCTATCAATGCATAATTCAAACATGCCTGGAGAAGCAAATTGGCAAAACAGTGGAGGCATATGTGGACGATGTGGTCATAAAAACAAGACACGTCGAAACCTTAATAGATGACTTGAGACTTACGTTCTACAACCTCCGAGCATACGACATCAAGCTAAACCCGGAAAAATGTGTTGTTGGGGTACCCTCCGGGAAGTTGCTCGGCTTCATCGTTTCCAATAGAGGAATCGAAGCAAATCCGGCAAAAATCCAAGCTCTGTCGCAGTTGGCTATCCCAACACATCTCAAGCATATCCAGAAACTAGCTGGATGTGTGGCTGCCTTAAGCCGCTTTATCTCCCGATTAGGAGAAAAGGCACTACCTCTTTACTGCCTTCTTCGACGCACCGAACACTTGTGTGGACGGATGCAGCCGCAGCCGGACTGGATAAAATAAAGACCCTATTGGCCAGTAATCCAGTCCTGACAGTGCCAAATATTGGCGAACCTATGCTACTGTACATAGCTGCAACACATCAAGTTGTAAGCGCAGTGCTCGTCGTCGAACGAGAAGCAGACGGATACAAGTTCCCGCTCCAAAAGCCGGTATATTACATGTCCATTGTCCTCACCCCATGCAAATCCCGATACCCACACTATCAAAAGATAGCATACGCGGTCTTCATGGCATCCCGGAAGCTACGACACTAATTCCAGGAATGTTCGATTATGGTGGCCTCCGAAGTGCCACTCAACGACATAATAAACAACTGCGACACCATGGGACGGGTTGCTAAATGGGCCATCGAGCTCCTTCCATTCAACATAACATACAAACCACGACGGGCCATTAAGTCACAAGTATTGGCTGACTTTGTCGCCGAATGGACAGAAGCCGAACTCCCTAAAGAGTACGGCGCATACTCCAATTGGATCATGCACTTCGATGGCTCTAAAATGCTGGCCGGATTGGGAGCAGGTGTAGTCCTGACTTCCCCCACCTGAGACACGGTCCAATACATACTCCAAATATTATACACAGACTCCAACAACACAGCCGAATACGAGGCTCTGTTGCATGGTCTTCGGATGGCAGTCTCTATGGGCATTCAACGCCTGGAGGTGCGCGGGGACTCAAACCTCGCAATATCACAAATAAACAAAGATTTTGATATCAAGGATCCGAAAATGGCGGCCTACCGCAACGCCGTCCTGAAATGACAGCTCGGTTCGAGGGGCTCGATATCCACCATGTGGCTCAAGAAAACAATCAAGCGACGGATATCCTCGCCCGTATCAGCGCTAAACGCGACCCTGTCCCACCAAACATATTCCTGGAAAGGCTGTTCAAGCCATCCGTGGTATGGGAAGGGGAGTCCGGCAACACTAGCCCGGATCCGAATACAACCCCGAATTCTGAACCATCTGATGTAATCGGGGGCTCCGCCACCGAAATAACACCTTCGTCCCATGAAATCATGGCTGTAATCGCCTCATGGACCGAGCCTTTCTTAGCCTACCTAAATAGGCAGGAGCTCCCCGAGGACCAAAATGAAGCACGTTGTATTGTGCGGCGTTCCAAGGCCTACAAAGTCCATGAGGGAGAACTCTATAAGAAAAGTGCAACCGGAGTGCTCTAAAGATGCATCTCCGAAGAGGAAGGGCAGCAGCTCTTGGCTGAAATCCACGCTGGACTCGGCGGGCACCATGCTGCCGCTCGGGCACTTGTCAGCAAGGCCTTCCGTACAGGTTTTTATTAGCCGACAGCCCGAACACATGCACATGACCTTGTCCAACACTGCGTCGGTTGCCAGCTCTTTGCCAATCAGAGTCATATGCCCCCAACCACTCTCCAAACAATCCCCATTACGTGGCCCTTCGCGGATTGGGGGCTGGATATGGTCAGACCCCTTAAAGGGGGAAGCCATAAGAAAAAATACTTATTGGTCATGGTGGACAAGTTCACCAAATGGATAGAAGCCAAACCAGTTAAAACAGCCGAATCCGGACCAGTGATAGACTTCATATCAGGGGTTGTACACCGTTACAGCGTCCCCCATAGCATCATCACTGACAATGGCTCAAACTTCACAGTCAATGAAGTGAAAACTTGGTGCGGCAACATGGGCATTAAGCTTGATTACGCCTCCGTCTACCATCCCCAAACAAACGGATAGGTCGAACGTGCAAACGGTCTCATCATGAGCGTCATCAAACCTAGACTAGTGCGGTCTTAGACACAATCGGACACGCACTGGGTCGAGGAGCTTGACTCCATACTCTGGGGGGCTGCAGACCACGCCGAATCGCACCACCGGCTACACACCATTTTTTATGGTGTACGGCGCAGAAGCAGTACTACCCTGCAACATAATCCACGACTCACCTCGCATGTGCATGTACGAAGAGAAGGAAGCCGAGTTAGATCGGTAGGACAACTTAGATGCCCTGGAGGAGGAGCGCGACGTCGCAAAAGCCCGTTCCGCATTCTATCAGCAGCAGGCTCGATGGTATCAAAGCAGAGAAGTGCGGTGTAAGGGCATGTTTATCCCTAAGGTGTTTTGGTGATTGATGACAATGCTTTTGCGGACTAATCGTGTGCCTTGAGTATTTCAGTTGCTTCGTCATTAGGCACAAGATGGTTTGGTACCCCTCGAAGACTATTGAAGACGGTGGTGTTCTACGTCTCCTTTGGTGGATTTGAGTCATAGGATAGCCGTTCTATTAAGAGAGGGTCCGCTGTGGAAAGGTTTGGGTGGAATCATCACGTACACGTTTCTTCCTTTTCCCCGCCTTTCCCTTTGCGGTTTGGAGCATCCTCTGTTTTCTCCTTTACTGTGCAAAAAGTAGGATTCCTTAGTGCTGCTAGTTGAGGCCTGCGGTAGTACTGCTCCTAGGAGCGGTAGTACCGCAGGACCCTGCGGTAGTACCGCAAGTCCTCGCGGTAGTGCCGTAGGCGCCCACGGTAGTACCGCTCCTATGGAGAGGTAGTACCGTGGCCTTGGCCAGGCTCAGCCTATCTTGCGGCTGTAGGGGCAGATGTAATTTTTTACATCCGTGCCCTACGCGGTAGTACCACCCCAGGTGCGCGGTAGTACCGTGAGTCCTGTTCCGGCTCAGTAGCACGATCAAAAGTATGGGCGGATGTAATTATTTACATCCGCTCCTTGTGTGGTAGTACCGCAAGCCAGGCGCGGTAGTACCGTGTTGGATTTTTGCACCGTTCGATTTTCAGCGGAAGTAGACACGGATGTAATTTTATTCATCTGTGCCCTTCCCTGCCTAGTCCATCCTGGCCTTGCGGTAGTACCGCAAGGGGGAGCGGTAGTACCGCGTCTGCGACAGTACCGTTGCTAGCCTTGGCGGCTCTGGCCTAGACTAGGCACTGCCGCTCCAGCGGTAGTGCCACGGCACTTCACGGTAGTACCGTAAGCCCCTGCGGTAGTACCACTTGTCTGGAGCGGTAGTACTGCAGGTCGCGGGCTGAGTAAGTGGATAACGGTTGGATCCTTCTCTCTACTATATAAGGAGTGTCTTCTTCCTCTATTTGATCACCTCTTCCATCCCTAAGCTCCATTGTTTCTCCAAGCTCTATTTTCGCCCGATCTCTCTCCCTAGCCAATCAAACTTGTTGATTTGCTCGGGATTGGTTCAGAAGGCCCCGATCTACACTTCCACCAAGAGAAATTTGATTCCCCCCACTAGTCCCTAGCGGATCTTGTTACTCTTGGGTGTTTGAGCACCCTAGATGGTTGAGGTCACCTCGGAGCCATAGTCCATTGTGGTGAAGCTTCGTGGTGTCATTGGGAGCCTCCAATTAAGTTGTGGAGATTGCCCCAACCTTGTTTGTAAAGGTTCGGTTGCCGCCTTCAAGGGCACCGATAGTGGAATCGCGGCATCTCGCATTGTGTGAGGGCGTGAGGAGAATATGGTGGCCCTAGTTGCTTCTTGGGGAGCATTGTGCCTCCACACCACTCTAACGGAGACGTACTTCCCCTCAAAAGGAAGGAACTTCGGTAACACATCCTCGTCTCCACCGGCTCCACTATTGGTTATCCCGCGCCTTTACTTTTGCAAGCTTACTTGTGTTGTATCCCTTGCTTGCTTGTGTGCGTGTTGTTGTTGCATCATATAGGTTGTTCACCTAGTTGCATATCTAGACAACCTACTTTGATGCAAAGTTTAATTTGGTAAAGAAAAGTTAAAAACTTGTTAGTTGCCTATTCACCCCCCTCTAGTCAACTGTATCGATCCTTTTAATTGGTATCAGAGCCTCGTCTCTTTATTAAGGACTTTGCCATCCGAAGAGTATGGTTGACACCGTAGACAGTGGGGAGGAGGAGCACTCCGGTGTGAATTCGATCTCGTCTACGGGTGATGGGGAAACCACGGTGTCCCATGAGGAATTCAATGTGGCCTTGGACACATTGAAAACCTCATTGACAACCATGGTTGAAAGCATGTTTAATAAATTCTTAGAAGGACTTAAACTACCTACCTCGCCATTGAAAGTGGGTGATCCCACTAACAAGGTGACGGATGCTAACTCCGACAAGGGGGAAGCTAATAGTGAGAAGGGTCCTTCTACTAGTGGTACAAATGGCACCGGCATCTTTGCCCATGTGGAACCTCCGACTTATGGAGGACCGATTCCCTCTACTCATTTAAATCATGTCGGTCCTCCTCCTAAGATTGTGAAAAATGAGGATTTTGATTCTTGGGTGTATCGCTTCAAGCGTCATTTAAATCATGTGAATACTAATCTTTGGAGAATCATTGAAGAAGGTTTCTATCCGCATGACCGAAGCAACTTCACCCCTAGAGAAGCAGTGGACAATCAATTCAATGAGAATGCTCTCTTCATCATCCAAGATGCTATCCTCCCTGAAGATATCCCTCATCTTCGACCCCATGACATTGCCAAAGATGCATGGCAATGCATTGTGTCTCTCTATCGGGGAAGTGCAAGCATTCAACGCTCCAACTATGAAGTGGCGCAAGATGAAGCCTATGAGTTTGCAATGAAAGAAGATGAAGAACCTCGTGAGCTCTTTCGAAGAGTGACCAAACTCGAGGTCTCACTCTGAGATCATGGGAGCAAGGACACGGATGACAAATGGATCAATAGCAAGTTCCTCAAGGCTATGATGCCCTACAACAAGGCCATGTCCTCGGTCATTCGTCAAAGACCGGACTTCCACTCCATGAACTCAAGTGAAGTATTGGATGAGTTTGTTGCAATGAGCATCTTGGACAAGACCGCCGACAACGCGGTGCTCCGCTCTCAAAGGGCAAAGAAGCCCAACCTTGCCTTGAAGGCCAAGGTTATTGTGCAAGAAGAGGAAGAAGAGGAGGATGAGGAGAGCAACCCCGAAGATACGAAATATGATTATCATGAGCACATGGCTCTTGCTTCAAGACAATTTTGGAGCAAGAAGAACTCAAGGCCAAACTTCAACAAGACCAACTCAGGCTTCAAGGGCAAGCAATGAGTAAGAACATGTTACAACTGTGGCAATGTGAGCCATTTCGTTGCGGATTGTCCTTACGAGAAGCGGGTAGACAATGGTGGCAAGCTTATCCGAAAAGACAAAGCCAAGTCCTTCCCCAACAAGAACAACTTCACCAAAAAGACTCCTTCTCGAGGGTTGGTGGTTCAAGAAGAATACCATGAGGATGACGATGATGATGAAGATAGTGAAGCGGTGGCCATGGCATCCGTTGCCATTGCCACAACTCCTCGGATGTCCCTCTTTGATTCACCTAACAAGAACATCACCGCCAAGTGCCTCATGGCCAAAGCCTCTAACAAGGTAACCCCCAACATAAAAACCACCATCATTACTAATCCCTCTTTGGAGGGTTGCATTGATGAACATGAGGGGTCTAATGAGGATCTGAATGAATTTGAGTCATTTATGAGTAAGCTCAAGGGCAAATCCAAGAAGCACTTTGTTGCTCTCTTGGAACAACTTGGTGAAGCCAATGACATGATCGAGGCTCATGAAGAAACCATCTCTAAGATGGAAGGTCATAGTCGTGACTATGCCGATGAGATATCGGATCTCTCTAATGCTCTTGAGGAAGAGCATTGGCATCGGTTGACTCTTGAGGAGTCACACAACAATGACCATGCTAAGTTAAAGAAAGATCTTGATCATGCTCTTGTTGTGTCTCGTGTGCTAACTTCCGAGAAGGCTAAACTTGGGGTTGATCATGCTAGACTCAAGGAGGAGTTTGATGTACTTGACAAGGCCCACAAGGTCTTGAAGGGTGCTCACGCTAACCTCAAAGAGTCTCATGCTCAACTCCAAGTTAAGCTAACCAAGGAAAAGGCCACCTTTCCTCATATGGTATTCATTGATAATGCATATGCTACTAACCCGTGTTGTGAGCATGTGCATCTTGTGGAGGAGAATGCCAAGTTGAAGGATCAACTTTAGAAAGGCCTCGTGACATGCATTCAAGGTGACAAGAACCTCAACGACCTTTTGAGCAATCAAAAGGAAGTTGTTGCCAAGGAAGGAATTGGGTTCGCACCCAAGTCCAAGAACAAGAAGAAGAATGACAAGACCAAACGACCTCCTCCTCTCAAGCAAACCTTTGTGAAAGAGGGAGAGTGTTCTCCTAAGGAGAAGAAGAACAATGTGAAGGGTGTTGATGTCAAAAAGGGCAAAATCACCTCCTCCCCCAACAAAGCCGGCGACTTTAACCCTTCATATGTGTTGTGCCGTGCTAGTGATGGGCATGTTTATGCTAAATTTGTTGGTTCTCCTTATGAGTACATTGAATGGTCTATTTGGGTTCCTAAGACCCTTTTTACTAACATCAAAGGACCCATTACTAAATGGGTACCTAAAACCAAGCATTGATCTCTTGTAGGTGTTTGCTTCTGGTGGGGGATCATGGTTGCTCGATAGTGGAGCAACAAATCATATGATCGGGAACAAGGACTTGGTGGTGGACGTGCACAAGATTCCTTCTATGCCCACCAATGTTGAGTGGGGTGATGCCTCGTATTCTAAGGTATTGGGTCTTGGCAAGGCTGTCATTTCTCATGATCTAACGATCAAGAAAGTCATGCTTGTTGAGTCCCTTGCATTCAATCTTCTTTCCGTTCGTCAACTTGCACTCATGGGCTTTGCCACTTTCTTTGATATTGATACCGTGGCCCTCTTGTGGAGCAAGACTCTTAAAGTAGCCTTTGTTGGGCATGTCGAGAATGGTCTTTATGTGATTAACTTTTCGGAGCAACCCACTAAGATTGCGACATGCCTAATGGCTAAAGTTGATGTGGGATGGCTTTGGCATCGCCGTTTAGCCCACGTCAATATGAGATCTTTGAAAAGTCTCCTCAAGGTGGACCATGTCCATGGACTAACAAATGTTAGTTTTGCCAAAGATCGTGCTTGCAGTGCTTGTATTGAAGGAAAGCTTCATGAGAAGGCTCACCCTCCCACGACCATCATCTACTCGAAGAGACCCTTGGAGCTCCTTCACATGGATCTCTTTGGGCCTCCATCCTTTGATAGTCTTGGAGGTAGAAAGTATTGCTTGGTGATTGTGGATGATTATTCAAGATACACTTGGGTATACTTCTTCAAGAGGAAGAGTGAGACTCAACAAACCGTCATCGACTTTGCAAATGAAGCTCAACGTCAACATGATGCAAAGATCTTGACAATAAGAAGTGACAACGGCACCAAGTTCAAGAACTACACCTTGGATGAGTTTCTTAGTGATGAGGGGATCAAGCATCAATATGCTGTACCATATACCCCTCAACAAAATGGTGTCGCGGAGAGGAAGAACCGGACGTTGATGGATGCAGCAAGGACCATGATGGCAGAGTTCAAGTCTCCATACAACTTTTGGGGTGAAGCCATCAACACAGCATGTCATGCATCCAATCGGCTCTATCTCCGCAAAGGCTTGAACAAGACTCCTTATGAAATACTCACCGGTAACAAGCCCAATCTCAAGTACTTCCGGGTGTTCGGGTGTAAGTGTTTCATTCTCAAGAAAGGTGTCCGTTTGTCTAAATTTGAGGCTAGAGCTTATGAGGGCATATTTGTTGGTTATGCTGCAAACTCTCATGCTTACCGTGTCCTCAACAAGTCCACCGGACTCATTGAGGAGACGTGTAACGTGGAGTTTGATGAAAATAACGGCTCCCAAGTGGAGCAAAGTGGTACTTGTGATGTAGGTGATGAAATTCCTCCCCAAGCCATAAGAAGAATGGGTATTGGTCATATTCTACCCATTGAGGAATCCCTTGTGGGCGAAGGAGAAGGACAATGCTCCACTCAAGTGGAGCCATCACCTCCCCAAGACCCACACGCTTCCGAAGAACAAAGTGAAGGCACTCAACCTCGTGAACAAGACCAAGGGCAAGATCAACCTCAAGATGGTGGTGAACCACCAAATGATGCCCAAGGTCAAGTTCTCCCCCTCGAGCAAGTTCAAGATCAAGAACAAGCTCAATACGGCGCTCAAGATAATCAAGTTAACCCTCCTCCTTCCACATCCGAGGAGGAATTAGAGCGTCGTGCCGCGAAGATTGCTTCCAAGATCACCACCAAAGGTCATCTCATGGAGAATGTGGTTGGAAGCCTAAGAAAGGGGGTAAGCACTCATAGACAATTAGCAAACTATTGTGAACATCACGCGTTTGTCTCTTGTGTTGAACCCCAAAAGGTCTATGAGGCGCTCGAAGATCCGGATTGGCTCAATGCCATGCATGAAGAACTCAACAACTTCGAGTACAACAAGGTGTGGAGATTGGTTCCAAGGCCGTCGGGGAACCACAACATCATTGGAACCAAGTGGATTTTCAAGAACAAGCAAGATGCTCATGGAAACATCATTCGCAACAAGGCAAGATTGGTAGCACAAGGCTACTCCCAAGTCGAGGGTATCGACTACGGTGAAACCTTTGCTCCCCTTGCTCGCCTTGAATCCATTCGTTTGTTGATTGCTTATGCTTCCCATCACAACTTTAAGTTACAACAAATGGATGTGAAAAGTGCTTTTCTTAATGGACCTATTAATGAGTTGGTTTATGTCAAGCAACCCCCCGGGTTCGAGGATCCCTACTTCCCAAATCATGTGTATCAACTCGATAAGGCACTCTATGGCCTTAAACAAGCCCCACGTGTATGGTATGACCACCTTACCGAGTTGTTACAAGATCGTGGATTTGAGGTTGGGTAAATCGGTCCCACTCTTTTTACTAAGAAGGTCAAAGGGGAGTTGTTTGTATGCCAACTATATGTTGATGATATTATCTTTGGTTCCCCTAACAAAGCTTTCAATGAGGAATTTGCCGCTCTCATGACCTCTAAGTTCAAGATGTCTTTGATGGGAGAGTTGAATTTCTTCCTTGGTTTTGATATCAAACAAAGAAGAGAAGGTACCTTCATCAACCAAGCCAAATACACTCAAGACATGCTAAAAAGGTTCAAGCTAAGTGATGTCAAGTCGGCTTATACTCCGATGCCTACCAAGCGCCAACTTGACATTGACCCCAATGGTAAAGTGGTGGATCAAAAGGTATATCGCTCCATGATTAGCTCCTTGCTTTACCTTTGTGCATCTAGACCGGATATCATGTTAAGTGTGGGAATATGTGCACGGTTTCAAGCCGCACCGAAGGAAAGCCACTATGTGGCGGTTAAGAGAATCTTTCAATATTTTGCTCATACCCCAAACTTTGGCTTATGGTACCCAAGAGGAGCAAACTTCAAGCTTGAAGGATATACAGATTCCGATTGGGCAGGAGACAAAGTGGATAGGAAGTCCACTTCCGGAGGGTGCCAATTTCTTGGTTGCTCTTTGGTGAGTTGGTCTTCCAAAAAGCAAAGTTGTGTGTCTCTCTTGTCCACCGAAGCATAATATGTGGCGGCCGGTAGTTTTTGTGCACAACTCTTATGGATGAGGCAAACTTTAAAGGAGTACGATGTCATTTGTGACAAAGTGCCTCTTTGGTGTGATAATGAAAGTGCCATCAAGATTTCTCTCAACCCGGTGCAACATTTCAAGACGAAGCATATTGAGATTCGGTATCAATTCATTCGGGATCACATTAGGCAAGGGGAGATCAAGCTCAAGTATGTCAACACTCATGATAACCTTGCAGATATTTTCACGAAGCCCTTGGATGAAGCAAGATTTCACGAGTTAAGGCATGAGCTAAATATCATTGATTCGAGCAATGTGACTTGAACCCTTGCACATCCCACCACACTCAACTTGTTGTCTAGTTTAGGTGTAGGCATGGACATAGGGGGAATGTTGTTCTCTCAATGAACTCTTCCTCCCCCATTATGCATAAATTGATCAACTCTTTCACATTAGCCATTTTTGATGGTACATGTGCTTCAAAGACGAGTTTTGGTCATGGGCCCAAGGATAATTCTTCGTGGTGCCATACCAATCAACTCAAACATAGGTGCCTCCGGCCACCGCCCCGCTCTTGGAGAGGTTGTGTCTCGTTTTGGTCTTTGTTGCCTCTGGTTTGGTTGCCGTGTTTCGCTTGTTAGCTCTTTGGTGTGTGTGTTCTCTTGAAGGTTCCGTGGAAAGTCGTTTTTCTCCCATGCTTGAAACTGCATTTTATTGGGTTCACGGTACTACCATGGTCAGCCACGGTACTACCGCAGGGCACGGTACTACCGCAACCAGCACGACAGTAATTTTTTACTGCCGCTGGTGGAGCAGTACTACCGCCCGCAACGCGGTACTTCCACCCGGGCAGTACTACCGCAATGAGTCACGGTACTAACGTGACGTAGCGAGCGCGTGGGGGGTATGAGCGGGCAGGGGGATTTCCAACTCCCCCATACTGATACGTCTCCAATGTATCTATAATGTTTGATTGTTCCATGCTATTATATTACCCCTTTTGGATGTTTATGGGTTTTATTTTACACATTTATATCATTTTTGGGACTAACCTACTAACTGGAGGCCCAGCCCATATTGCTGTTTTTTTGCCTATTTCAGTATTTCGAAGAAAAGGAATATCAAACTGAGTCCAAACGGAATGAAACCTTCGGGAGCGTGATTTTTGGAACGAACGTGATCCAGAGAGCTTGGAGTGCAAGTCAAGAAGTACCCGAGGCCCCCACGAGATAGGAGGCCGCGCGCCCCCCCACTGTAGGGCGCGCCCCCTATCTCGTGGGCCCCTCAGGCACCACCGACGCACTTCTTCCTCCTATATATACCTACGTACCCCAAAAACATCCAGGGGCACCACGAAACACAATTTCCACCGCCGTAACCTTCTATATCCGCGAGATCTCATCTTGGAGCCTTCGCTGGCACTCTGCCGGATGGGGAATCAACCACGGAGGGCCTCTACATCAACATCCTTGCCCCTCCGATGAGTTGTGAGTAGTTTACCACAGACCAACGGGTCCATAGTTATTAGCTAGATGGCTTCTTCTCTCTTTTTGGATCTCAATACAATGTTCTCCCCCTCTCTTGTGGAGATCTATTCGATGTAAACTCTTTTTGCGGTGTGTTTGTCAAGATTCGGTGAATTGTGGGTTTATGATCTAGTTTATCAATGAATAATATTTGAATCTTCTCTGAATTCTTTTATGTATGATTGAGTTATCTTTGCAAGTCTCTTCGAATTATCAGTTTGGTTTGGCCTACTAGATTGATCTTTCTTGCCATGGGAGAAGTGATTAGCTTTGGGTTCAATCTTGCGGTGTCCTTACCCAGTGACAGAAAGGGTTGCAAGGCACGTGCCATATTGTTGCCATCGAGGATAACAAGATGGGTTTTATATCATATTGCATGTGTTTATCCCTCTACATCATGTCATCTTGCTTAATGCGTTACTCTATTCTTATGAACTTAATACTCTAGATGCAGGCAGGAGTCGGTCGATGTGTGGAGTAATAGTAGTAGATGCAGGCAGGAGTTGGTCTACTTGTTATGGACGTGATGCATGTATACATGATCATGCCTAGATAATCTCATAACTATGCGCTTTTCTATCAATTGCTCGACAGTAATTTGTTCACCCACCGTAATACTTATGTTATCTTGAGAGAAGCCACTAGTGAAACCTATGGCCCCCGGGTCTATCTCTTAACATATTTGCTTTCAATCTACTTTTATTTGCATCTTTACTTTTTGCATCTTTATTATATAATACCAAAAATATATTTATCTTATCATACTATCTTTATTAGATCTCACTTTCGCAAGTGGCAGTGAAGGGATTGACAACCCCTTTATTGCGTTGGTTGCGAGTTCTCAGTTTGTTTGTGTAGGTGCGTGGGACTTTTGAGGAGCCTCCTACTGGATTGATACCTTGGTTCTCAAAACTGAGGGAAATACTTACGCTACACTTGCTCATCACCCTATCCTCTTCGAGGAAAACCAACGCAAGCTCAAGACGTAACACACGCCCATTCACTCCTTCTCCCCACGCTGCCTCTCTCTCTCCTGCCCACGAACGGCGCCGGAGAACCTCGCCGGATCTCCCTCTCCGGCTGCTCTCCTCGGATTCCGACCGGTGGGATCGTTCCCCACCACTTCCTCTTGCCATGGACCAAGGTCTTTCCCCAAATCCCTCTCTCTTTTGTTTGTTCTTTTTCTTCTATGTTTTTGGGGCGATGCTAGTTGTTCATGCGATTTTAGGCCAAATCTTTGCAAGAGTAGGATGGAGGAGAGTAGTAATGCGTAGAGTTTTTACATGATATGTTATCCTGTGGTAGATTTGATCGGCCTTAGTACCACTTTGTCGTCGCGGTAGTTCTCAGATTCATTTGTTGCTTCAGATCTGAAAACACGCGGTACTACCGCACCTCCGACGCGGTACTACCGCTCTCACGGTACTACCGCTCTCACGGTACTACCGCGCCCATGGTACTACCGTGATTTGGCGCGGCACTAATTTTTTAGTTCCGCATGACCAAGCGGTACTACAGTTGATGTCAAATCTCTCGTGTGGCAATTATTATGTGCAAATTCTAATTGTTTCACTGTTTTGCTGCGTTCTTTGCACTGATCCTTCTCGCGTTTCTTGCGTGTCTATTTTGTGGTGTGTGTGGCTCAGGTGCTCATGCTCGTCGTTCCAACCCTAGCCGTGACACGAGCTCCAAGCGCCTTCGCAATCAAGACGAAGCTCCTGAGGGCTCCAGTGCCCCCCAACGCAGGACCAAGACTACCGCCAACAAATACAAGGAACCTGCCATGAGTATGGATGAGATGCCGCTTGTTGAGTTCGTCGCTGGTAGGAAGATCAATCCCTATGTGAATCCTTGTGCCAACCTTCGAGGAAATGAGTTGTTCTGGACCAAGCAGTAGGACCTCATTTATTTGGATGTGATCAAGGCCAAGAGGAATATCTATGTGGATGTGCATTGGATCGACATGCATCATATGAGGGAAGAGAAGCACCGGGCATACTTTGGTGAGGCTCTGGATCTAGTTGAGCAGTTTGGCATTGAGCATATCATCTCTTTTCACAAAGACTATGATCCGGAGATTGTGGCTCAGTTCTTCACCTCGGTGTACTTTCATCCTAATGAGGACAGGATGATGACTTGGATGTCCAATGGTCGGCGGCTGACGGCTACCTGGAAGGAGTTCATGACTTTGCCTGGTGTTTCAGATGAGGGGCTCGCCACTCCCCAAGGTGTTCGTCCTCATGCCGATTCTGAGTCTGCCAACAAGAACAAGCTTCAGCCCTTCCTTGTTGAAAAGAAGCTCTCCAGTGGCAAGTCTTCGTGGGTGCTCAACTCATTCCTTGACATCATGTACCGGATCTTCCGCAACTCTCTCTTCCCACGCATTGGGGATAAGGACAAGGTACACGCCTATCTTGTGGACATGTTGCTCCTATGTGAAGAAGCGCGCAACTCTCAGACGTTACCACTGGATATCTCACACATCAAGTGGTGTGAGCTTCGGTTTGCTGTCTTCAACCGCAAGGTCCCCATCTATGGACAGTATCTGTTTCAGTTGATCTCTGCAAATTGGGAGAAGCTCTACCCTAAGGATGACTTTGAGGCCCCTGATTGGATTCGACATGATTCCATCCGGCTCCGTGTCAAGCCTCAGTGGGCTAACACCACTTCTCGTGTTGAGGCTGCAGCTGCCATGGATGTGGATGCAGATGAGGGTGAGGAGGAGCCAGCAGATGAGATCAGCTCTAAGGGGTACACCCCTCCCTCCTCTAAGCCATCTTGGGCTAAGAGGCTGAAGAACAAGACGAAGACCTTGTTTTGCATGCAGGCCAAGGGTCAGTACAGGTCTCATGTTGCCTCCAAGGAGAGTCGCTGCCGGGACAAGAAGATCATGAGGCTGTATGGAGAGGACATGTCTGGCGGTTCTGAGGATCGCATCACTCTAGAGGCTGAGTGGATGGTGAAGCAAGGTTACAAGTGGACTGATTCTGAGGAAGACGTTGAGGAGACCATTCCTGCTGCCGAGTCTGACGAGGACCGTGCGTCTGTTTACTCTGCTTGAGCCAGCACGTGTGTGTATGTGTCCTCTCTGCCTTTTTGGCATCTCGATGCCAAAGGGGGAGAGAGTGTAGGGATTTGCGAGAGTCTTGTGTTTTCTTTGCTCGTGTTTGTTCCGTTGAACTTGCTTTGCTTTGGTTTAGTTTGTTCGTGAGACTTGGTCTATCATATGGTGTAAGACATATGCTCTCTATCGTACCGTATTACCTTATTGTACCTATGCTACTTATGTCTTGCTCATATTTACTATCTTAGATACGCTTTATCTCTTAAATATAGGGGGAGTGGTGATCCTAGTGTTCGTGCCATGCAGTCCAAAGCACTTTACTCTCTAGCACGAATCTAGGGGGAGCTCGTCTATATTTTAGAGGTGTGGGGTTTGCTTGTGCTACATTCTTTCCCTTCGTGCAAATCCCGTATTATCATCAATCCGCCAAAAAGGGGGAGATTCTAAGGGCATGTTTATCCCTAAGGTGTTTTGGTGATTGATGACAATGCTTTTGCGGACTAATCGTGTGCCTTCAGTATTTCAGTTGCTTCGTCGTTAGGCACAAGACGGATTGGTACCCCTCGAAGACTATTGAAGATGGTGGTGTTCTACGTCTCCTTTGGTGGATTTGAGTCGCAGGATAGCCGTTCTATTAAGAGGGGGTCCGCTGTGGAAAGGTTTGGGTGGAATCGTCAGGTACACATTTCTTCCTTTTCCCTGCCTTTCCCTTTGCGCTTTGGAGCATCCTCCGTTTTCTACGTTACTGTGCAAAAAGTAGGATTCCTTAGTGCTGCTAGTTGAGGCCTGCGGTAGTACTGCTCCTAGGAGCGGTAGTACGGCAGGACCCTGCGGTAGTACCGCAAGTCCTTGCGGTAGTACCATAGGTGCCCACGGTAATACCGCTCCTATGGAGCGGTAGTACCGTGGCCTCTGGCCAGGCTCAACCTCTCTTGCGGCTGTAGGGGCGGATGTAATTTTTTACATCCGCGCCCTACACGGTAGTACCGCCCCAGGTGCACGGTAGTACCGTGAGTCCTGTTCTGGCTCAGTAGCACGAGCGGAAGTAGGGGCGGATGTAATTTTTTATATCCGCTCCCTGCGCAGTAGTACCGCAAGCCAGGCGCGGTAGTACCATGTTGGATTTTTGCACCATTCGATTTTCAGCGAAAGTAGACATGATGTAATTTTATTCATCCGTGCCCTTCCCCTCCTAGTCCATCCTGGCCTTGCGGTAGTGCCGCAAGGGGGAGCGGTAGTACCGCCTCTGCGGTAGTACCGCTCCCAGCCTTGGCGGCTCTGGCCTGGACTAGGCACTGCCGCTGCAGCGGTAGTACCGTGGGACTTCACGGTAGTACCGTAAGCCCCTACAGTAGTACCTCTTGTCTGGAGCGGTAGTACTACAGGTCGCGGGCTGAGTAAGTGGATAATGGTTGGATCCATCTCTCTACTATATAAGGGGTGTCTTCTTCCTCTAGTTGACCACCTCTTCCATCCCTAAGCTCCATTTTCGCCCGATCTCTCTCCCTAGCCAATCAAACTTGTTGATTTGCTCGAGATTGGTTGAGAAGGCCCCGATCTACACTTCCACCAAGAGAAATTTGATCCCCCCCACTAATCCCTAGAGGATTTGTTACTCTTGGGTGTTTGAGCACCCTAGACGGTTGAGGTCACCTCGGAGCCATAGTCCATTATGGTGAAGCTTCGTGGTGTCGTTGGGAGCCTCCAATTAAGTTGTGGAGATTGCCCCAACCTTGTTTGTAAAGGTTCGGTCGCCGCCTTCAAGGGCACCAATAGTAGAATCACGGCATCTCGCATTGTGTGAGGGCGTGAGGAGAATACGGTGGCCCTAGTGGCTTCTTGGGGAGCATTGTGCCTCCACACCGCTCTAACAGAGACGTACTTCCCCTCAAAAGGAAGGAACTTCGGTAACACATCCTCGTCTCCACCGGCTCCACTCTTGGTTATCTCACGCCTTTACTTTTGCAAGCTTACTTGTGTTGTATCCCTTGCTTGCTTGTGCGCGTGTTGTTGTTGCATCATATAGGTAGTTCACCTAGTTGCATATTGCTACGTCTTGAGATTGCGTTGGTTTTCCTCGAAGAGGAGAGGGTGATGCAGCAAAGTGTAGGGTAAGTATTTCCCTCAGTTTTGAGAACCAAGGTATCAATCCAGTAGGAGGCTCCTCAAAAGTCCCACGCACCTACACAAACAAACTGAGAACTCGCAACCAACGCAATAAAGGGGTTGTCAATCCCTTCACGGGGTTGTCAATCCCTTCACGGCCACTTGCGAAAGTGAGATCTAATAAAGATAGTATGATAAGATAAATATATTTTTGGTATTTTATAATATAGATGCAAATAAAAGGTAGATTGAAAGCAAATATGATAAGAGATAGACCAGGGGGCCATAGGTTTCACTAGAGGCTTCTCTCAAGATGGCATAAGTATTACAGCGGGTGAACAAATTAATGTCGAGCAATTGATAGAAAAGCGCATAGTTATGAGATTATCTAGGCATGATCATGTATATAGGCATCACGTCCATAACAAGTAGACTGACTCCTGCCCGCATCTACTACTATTACTCCACACATCGACCGACTCCTGCCTGCATCTAGAGTATTAAGTTCATAAGAATAGAGTAACGCATTAAGCAAGATGACATGATGTAGAGGGATAAACACATGCAATATGATATAAACCCCATCTTGTTATCCTTGATGGCAACAATACTATATGTGTCTTGCAACCCTTTCTGTCACTGGGTAAGAACACCGCAAGATTGAACCCAAAGCTAAACACTTCTCCCATGGCAAGAAAGACCAATCTAGTAGGCGAAACCAAACTGATAATTCGAAGAGACATGCAAAGATAACACAATCATACATAAAAGAATCACTAAAAAAAATACACTTCCGTGATGATACGTGTTTGTCATAGTAGGTCGCGTTTTTTGTCATGCATGTACATCCATGACAAATTTATGACAGAATCAAGATAGTCATACCTGTGCTGTCGTAGAAGTGTTCCATGACATTACCAAAATTATCATCACGGAAGTGTCCACTTCCATGACGATAAATCGCGCGTCACAGAAGTGCTTTCGTCAAGGGTGACTGAGGGAGTCCTGGACTAGGGGGTGTCCGGATAGCCGAACTATCATCATCGGCCGGACTCCAAGACTATGAAGATACAAGATTGAAGACTTCGTACCGTGTCCAGATGGGACTTTCCTTGGCGTGGAAGGAAAGCTTGGCGATACGGATATGTAGATCTCCTACCATTGTAACCGACTCTGTGTAACCCTAGCCCTCTCCGGTGTCTATATAAACCGGATGGCTTTAGTCCGTAGGACGAACAACAATCATACCATAGGCTAGCTTCTAGGGTTTAGCCTCCTTGATCTCGTGGTAGATCTACTCTTGTAACACACATTATCAATATTAATCAAGCAGTACATAGGGTTTTACCTCCATCAAGAGGGCCCGAACCTGAGTAAAACATCGTGTCCCTTGTCTCCTGTTACCATCCGCCTAGACGCACAGTTCGGGACCCCCTACCCGAGATCCGCCGGTTTTGACACCGACATTGGTGCTTTCATTGAGAGTTCCTCTCTGTCGTCACCGATAGGCTCGATGGCTTCTTCGATCATCAACAACGACGCAGTCCAGGGTGAGACCTTCCTCCCCGGACAGATCTTCGTATTCGGCGGCTTTGCACTGCGGGCCAATTCGCTTGGCCATCTGGAGCAGATCGAAAGCTACGCCCCTGGCCGTCAGGTCAGATTTTGAAGTTTGAACTTCACGGCTGACATCCGCGGGGACTTGATCTTCGATGGATTCGAGCCATAGCCAAGCGCGCCGCACTGTCACGACGGGCATGATTTAGCTCTGCAGCCGGACAGTACCCTGGAGGCCGCACTCGAGCCCGCTCCGATCTTCAATTCGGAGCCGGCTGCGCAGATCGAGGACGGATGGCTAGACACCGCCTCGGGGGCTGCAACCTCTATGGCGATAGAGCCGAACACTGACCTTGTCCCTCATAACGCTCGTGGCTCCGAGGTGCCGGACTCCTTGCCGGACTCCGAACCTCCCGCGCCCCCTCCAATCGAATCCGATTGGGCACCGGTCATGGAGTTCACCGCTGCGGACATCTTTCAACACTCACCTTTCGGTGACATCTTGAGTTCGCTAAAGTATCTCTCGTTATCAGGAGAGCCCTGGCCGGACTGCAGTCAGGACGGTTGGGATGCGGACGATGAAGAAATTCAAAGCCAACCCACCACCCACTTAGTAGCCACTGTCGACGATCTAACCGACATGCTAGACTACGACTCCGAAGACATCGACGGTATGGACGACGATGCCGGAGACGACCAAGAACCAGCGCCTACCGGGCACTGGAAAGCCACCTCATCATATGACATATACATGGTGGATATCCCAAAGGATGGGAATGGCGAAGGAACAGCAGAGGATGACCCCTCCAAGAAACAGCCCAAGCGCCGGCGTCAGCGGCACCGCTCTAAATCCCGCCACAGCAAGAATGAAGATTCCGGCACCGGAGATAATAACACCCCAGACAGTGCCGAAGACAACCCACTCCAGCAAGATTCAGCACAGGAGGACGGAAATGCCAGCCCTCATAAGAGAGCGGCAGAAGAAGAGGTAGAGGATTATATGCCTCCCTCCGGAGACGAGGCAAGCCTCGACGATGACGAATTCGTCGTGCCTGAGGATCCCGTCGAACAAGAGCGTTTTAAACGCAGGATTATGGCCACGGCGAACAGCCTCAAGAAAAAGCAGCAACAGCTTAGAGTTGATCAAGATCTGCTAGCCGACAGATGGACCGAAGTCCTCGCGGCTGAAGAGCATGAGCTCGAACGCCCCTCCAAAAGCTACCCTAAATGCAAGCTGCTCCGCCGATTAGAGGAGGAGGGGTATGAACCTGCATCACCAGCAGACAATACGGCTGACCGACCACCCCGTGGTCGCGACAGAGAGGCCTCTAGGCCCTTCACCAGAACCGTACCCCGGCATCGCTCGAAAAGCACAAGGCCACAAGGGAACGCTCCGGACTTGCAAGATATATTGGAGGATAAGGCAAGACAATCAAGATCGATCTATGGATCGCGTGGGCGCCCCATGATACGCGATGACAACCGTCGCGCCGGACACAGTAAGTCCGACCGGGCCGAACAAAATAGACAAAGCTCTTTTGAGCTCCGTCGTGATATCGCCCAGTACAGAGGCGCCCCACACCCTCTATGCTTCACAGATGAAGTAATGGATCATCAAATCCCCGAAGGGTTTAAACCCGTGAATATTGAATCTTACGATGGCACAACAGACCCCGCGGTTTCGATCGAAGACTATCTCCTCCACATCCACATGGCCCGCGGTGACGATCTTCACGCCATCAAATATCTCCCACTCAAACTTAAAGGACCAGCCCGGCATTGGCTTAACAGCCTGCCAGCAGAGTCAATCGGGAGTTGGGAAGACCTGGCAGCTGCATTCCTCGATAACTTCCAAGGCACGTATGTGCGACCACCAGACGCTGACGACCTAAGCCATATAATTCAGCAGCCAAACGAATCGGCCAGACAATTCTGGACACGGTTCTTAACCAAGAAAAACCAAATCGTCGACTATCCAGATGCGGAGGCCCTTGCGGCCTTCAAACATAACATCCGCGACGAGTGGCTTGCCCGGCACCTGGGACAGGAAAAGCCGAAATCCATGGCCGCCCTCACAACACTCATGACCCGTTTCTGCGCGGGTGAGGACATCTGGCTAGCACGCAGCAACAACCTCAGCAAAAATTCTGGCAGTCCGGATATCAAGGACCGTAATGGAAGGTCGCGTCGCAACAAAAACAAACGCCGCATTAACGGAAATAATAGTGAAGATACGGCAGTCAATGCCGGATTCAGAGGCTCTAAACCCAGTTAGCGTGAAAAGCCATTCAAAAGAACTACTCCGGGTCCGTCCAATTTGGACCGAATACTCGACCGCTCGTGCCAGATACACGGCACCCCCGAAAAGCCAGCCAATCACACCAACAGGGAATGTTGGGTATTCAAGCAGGCAGGCAAGTTCATTGCCGAAAACAACGACAAGGGGCTGCATAGCGATGACAAGGAAGAAACCCGACTGCCGAACAATAAAGGATAGAAGGGTTTCCCACCACAGGTGCGGACGGTGAACATGATATACGCAACGCACATACCCAAAAGGGAGCGGAAGCGTGCACTCATGGATGTATACGCGATGGAGCCAGTTGCCCCGAAGTTTAATCCATGGTCCTCCTGCCCGATCACTTTTGACCGAAGGGACCACCCCACCAGCATCCGCCATGGCGGATTTGCCGCATTGGTTTTAGACCCAATCGTCGATGGATTTCACCTTACCAGAGTCCTGATGGACGGCGGCAGCAACCTGAACCTGCTTTATCAGGATACAGTGCGTAAAATGGGCATAGACCCCTCAAGGATTAAACCTACCAAGACGACCTTTAAAGGCATCATACGAGGTGTAGAAGCCAATTGTACAGGCTCAGTTACACTGGAAGTGGTCATTGGATCCCCGGATAACTTCCGAAGCGAGAAGTTAATCTTCGACATAGTTTCGTTCCGCAGCGGCTATCATGCCCTGCTCGGGCGTACCATGTTTGCAAAGTTCAACGCGGTGCCGCACTACACATACCTCAAGCTCAAGATGCCAGGCCCTCTAGGAGTCATCACGGTCAACAGAAACACTGAACGCTCTCTCCGAACGGAGGAACATACAGCGGCTCTCGCGGCAGAAGTACAATGCAGCCTCTTAAGGCAATTCTCGAGTCCGGCCGTTAAGCGACCAGACATGGCTAAACGCGCCCTGAGTAACCTACAACAAGACCACCTGGCATGTTCTGAGCACGCGTAGCAGTGCGGCCGCAACCCCAGCCCCTGCAAAACATCAAGACAGGTCCTTCGCGTACACCATTATGCTTTGGAGATACCATGGGCATGGGGAGAGGGGCACGACCACGATAGGCCCAGAATGCGGCTCAACCACACCAGGGGCTCTCAAGTGTGTCGTTCTTTTTTCTTTCATTTTTATTTTTATTTTTACCCACAGGACTCCGTTCGTCTGAGGCCCTGTCCGGCAGCAGACCTGCCGAACTCACGATGCAACAGCCAGGGAAGGAGAAAGGCTACAACGAATATCCAGGTGGTCTCCATTACGAGCATTAAATCGGTTTTATACACCACTCCGCAGCCTACCCCTAGAGGGGGACATGTTTAATAGTCCCATCCCTTACTTAGCGCACCATTTGTATTGTTCTGCATTTACAACAGTTTTTCTTGAATAAGTAATGCAGCACCTTTTTGCTTCCAATTGCATTTCTTTCTTATACATATGTTCATTTATGACATGTTGCATCCGTACATTTTGGTACGGCTAAATACACCAGGGGATTATGTTTCCCACATCATGGTGTGATAAGTCCGAACACTTTCACAAGTGCGGCACCCCGAACCTATAGCATTATATGCATCGGCTCCGAATCATGTCTTGGGTCAATAGTTGGGTTTGCCCGGCTCCCATGTTTTGGTACCTTACGTTCCGTTGTATCGGCTAAGGTAGCACTGGGAGAACCACTGCGATTGCGCCCCAGTTGAGCTGGGCGAGCGCCTCAGTGGAGAAAGCTAAAACTGACCGTCATGATGAGGCGAGAGCCGGTCGCTGTTCGAGAGGTTTTTTGCGAGTCCCTAAAGACTTATGCCGCTTAGAGCGAGGAGCCAGCTTTGTCCGGCCCAGGCGTGGATAGCGCCCCAAATTCGGCCTTCCGAAGACTAGGGGCTTCGCCGAAATTTAAAATTATAGAATTCTATGGCTAATTGAGAGTGTTCAAGCATTATAAGTCCGATTGCCTTGTTCGTTGTGTTGAGCGCCTCCCTAGATGGACCCAAAAATGGGAACAAGAGTGCTCAAGTTTATCCCGAACAACCCATCACCCGTGGCATGGGGGCTGAAGCCGACGGCTTGCCATCTCTCAGATTAGATAAATAGCCGCACATAAGGTAATATTTTAAATTAACAAGCGTTGCTTAGCGCATATGAACTAAGTTTTCAGCGCACAGGATAACAAAATGCGAGTCTACTCAAATATTACATCTTTGGGGCACTCACCCGCAATAATGCGGGCACCCTTCAGGACACTCTTATAATACATCTCGGGCGTGCGATGCTCCTTGCCCTACGGTGGCGGGTCCGTCACAAGCTTCTGGGCATCCATCTTGCCCCAGTGCACCTTTGCGCGGGCAAGGGCCCGACGGGCACCTTCAATACAGGCGGAGTGCTTGATGACTTCAACCCACGGGCACGCATCCACCAGCCGCCGCACCAGGCTGAAGTAGCTCCCAGGCATGGCCTCCTTAGGCCACAGCCGAACCATGAGGCCCTTCATGGCCTGTTCGGCCACATTGTGGAGTTTGACCAGCGGCTTCAGCTGGTCGCTAAGGGGCACCGGATGTCCGGCCTCAGCATACTGAGACCAGAAGACCTTCTCCGTCGAGCTCCCCTCCTCGGCCCGGTAGAACACGGCAGCATCGGACACGCTGCGAGGAAGATCTGCGAACGCTCTTGGAGAGCTCCGAATTCGGGTAAGTAACAGGTAATTAACACTCACATGCTTACTTTGCATGAAAAATGCCTTACCCGCCGCTATTTTCTTCAACGCCTCGATTTCTTGGAGGGCCTTGTAGGCTTTGGCCTTAGCGGCTTTGGC
The DNA here is from genome assembly GCF_002162155.2 of Triticum dicoccoides. Classification (NCBI taxonomy): domain Eukaryota; kingdom Viridiplantae; phylum Streptophyta; class Magnoliopsida; order Poales; family Poaceae; genus Triticum; species Triticum dicoccoides. The sequence goes on along the minus strand of NC_041381.1, from coordinate 201,463,023 downwards.
ACTCTCAAGAGCTGATGCAAGCTCAGACTCTCGAGTCTTCGAGTCACGCTCCAGGCTCTCATGTTTTTCCACGAGATCCTGGAGCTCTTGCTGTACCTCCGCCACCCGCGCCTCCTGCTTCTCTCGCTCGGTGCGCTCCGCGGCCGCATTACATTCGGCCGCGGCCACTGCCTCCTTCAGGGTCGCCAGCTCGTTAGTGGCCCCTGCAATACCCACGTTATCCTTGTCATTCTTCTTGCAACCAAAATCCTTTTCTGTAAGGTACAATTTTAATAAGGTGTTACTCACCTTCCTTCTCCTTGAGCTGCTTCTTGGCACGGCCGAGCTCATTCTCGGACCGCTCGAGGCTTCGCTTCAAAGCATTGACCTCTACAGTCAATGCGGCAGAGGTCAGCAACACAGCCTGCAATCCCATATTGACATATTTTTTATACTCCTGCGTATATCTTTTTAGATCCTTAGTCCGGCTTTTCTTTCCGAACACCGAACCGAGCATCAGGGGCTACTATCTATGCGGTACTATTTTACATATATCAAAATTCTTACCTTAAAGCCTGTTAGAAGGCTGCTGCAGGCTTCGGTCAGCCCGCTCTTGGCGAGTTGAACCTTCTGAATCACCGCACTCATAACAGTGCGGTGTTCCTCTTCGATGGAGGCGCCATTGAGCGCCTCCAGCAAGCTATCCGGCGCCTCCGGTTGGACGGAGGCTGCCGGCGTCACGGTCTTGCCCTTCTTACGAAGGGGCCGCCCGCCGGACTCCGGAGCCACTATGGGTTTCGGGGCCGAGTCCGGTGCAAAGTCCGGGAGGTTGTTCTGCGACACCTCCGGGGCCTCCTCCTCCTAGTGGGTCCCTTCTCGGGATCCCACCTCGGCATCGTCCGCATCACGGGGGGTGGAGGCGGTTGGAAGAGAATCCATATTCGACGCACCTAAGGACCCGCTCGATGAAGCGGGAAGATCATCCTTGGGCGGACTACAGGGTTGTATGCGGCATTAGAAAAACATTACGTGGTGAAAAGAAAAACCATGAAGTTATTCGGGAGTCCGGATACTTACGATCTCGCCAGGGGCTTGGCCCTTGGAGGCCAGTCCTCGTCGTCGTTGCTGGCGTTGGCAGAGCAGTCCGGGGAAAGAGTTTTTCCCTTCTTGGACCCTTTGGCCTCCCTCATTGGGGAGGCCTTCCTTTTATTCCCTCCCCCCGCTGGGGGAGAGGCTTTCTTCTTCTCCTCCTCGCCTTTGTGAGAGGAGTCAGCCTCGGAGTCATCATCCGATAACACCTGAAAACGGGAACTCTTCCGAGTTCCCGTGGCCTTCTTCTTGGCCTTCTTGTCCGGCACCACGTGGGGTGCCGGAGCCAGCAGCCCCGTTAAGCGGGCGTCCGCTGGGTCCTCTGGCAATGGGTCGGGCAGATAGTCTGCTCGGCCTTCGCCAGCCAGTCCTGTCAAAGGAGAGGGAGTTTAGATCCCGCATAGAGTCAAACTATGGAAAACAAGCATCCCTTAAAGGACAAAATCACTTACCTCGTCAGCCGGACGCTGCAAGCTGAATCCGCGGTCTTCGGTAGCGGATGCGGGAGCCTCGGCGCCCTTGAACAACACCTTCCAGACATCTTCGTACGTAGTGTCGAAGAGCCCGCTCAAAGTCTGGTGCTGCGCCGGATCGAACTCCCACATGTTGAAGCCCCGTCATTGGCACGGGAGAATCCGGCGGATGAGCATGACCTGGACTACGTTGACAAGCTTGAGCTTCTTGTCCACTAGCTTTTGGATGCAGGCTTGGAGTCCGGTCAGCTCCTCCGAATCACCCCATGTTCGGCCGCTCTCTTTCCAGGAGGTGAGCCGTGTGGGGATGCCAGATCTAAATTTGGGGGCCGCTGCCCATTCAGGGTCACGCGGCTCCGTGATGTAGAACCACCCTGATTGCCACCCCTTAATGGTTTCTACGAAAGTGCCCTCAAGCCAAGTAACGTTGGACATCCTGACCACCATGGCGCCTCCGCACTCCGCTTGGCTTCCCTTCACAACCTTCGGCTTGACACTGAAGGTCTTGAGCCACAAGCCGAAGTGGGGCTGGATGCAGAGGAAGGCCTCACACACGACAATAAACGCTGAGATGTTGAGGATGAAATTCGGGGCCAGATCATGGAAATCCAAGCCGTAGTAGAACATGAGCCCCCGGACAAAGGGATGGAGTGGGAAGCCCAGTCCACGGAGGAAATGGGGAAGAAATACTACCCTCTCATGGGGCCTGGGGGTGCGGATGAGCTCTCCCTCGTCAGGGAGCTGATGCACGATGTTGCTGGACAAATATCCGGCGTTGCGCAGCTTCTGGATGTGCCCCTCCGTGACGGAGGAGGCCATCCACTTGCGTCCCGCTCCGGACATAGTTGGAGGAGGTTGAGGTGAGATGTGCGGACTTGGGCGCTGGAGCTCGAGTTCGCGGAGATGGATAAGCCAAGGAGGAAGAAGGTGCAGGTAAAAGGGTTGGATCTTTATCCCCTTATATGGGCGGACAAAAACATGTGTCCCCACCGGCCTGATAAAACTCGCTTATCTCCCAAGCGCCGCAATCAATGGCGCGGTTGGGTTACCCACGTCCGTATTGATGGGAATCCCGGAATAAGGGGAACACAATCTCTGCTTCGACAAGACGTGCCAACGAAACCGCTTCGCTAAACACGCTGAGGTGGTACAATAAAAACGATTCAAGTAAAGGCTTGGTAGTGGTGTGACGTCACACCACCAAATACGTCAGCAGATTGAACTTGTGTAATATTATTCTCTCTACGGTGGTGCGTGGAATTTATTTTGCAGAGCCGGACACTATCCTGGTGTTCACGGTCTTCCATAAATTATTCGAAGGAGGAACCCGCCTTGCAATGCCGAAGACAATATGCGCGCCGGACTCGTCGTCATTGAAGCCTGGTTCAGGGGCTACTGAGGGAGTCCTGGACTAGGGGGTGTCCGGATAGCTGAACTATCATCATTGGCCGGACTCCAAGACTATGAAGATACAAGATTGAAGACTTCGTCCCATGTCCGGATGGGACTTTCCTTGGCGTGGAAGGCAAGCTTGGTGATACGGATATGTAGATCTCCTACCATTGTAACCGACTCTGTGTAACCCTAGCCCTCTCTGGTGTCTATATAAACCGGATGGCTTTAGTCCGTAGGACGAACAACAATCATACCATAGGCTAGCTTGTAGGGTTTAGCCTCCTTGATCTCGTGGTAGATCTACTCTTGTAACACACATCATCAATATTAATCAAGCAGGACGTAGGGTTTTACCTCCATCAAGAGGGCCCGAACCTGGGTAAAACATCGTGTCCCTTGTCTCCTGTTACCATCCGCCTAGACGCACAGTTCGGGACCCCCTACCCGAGATCCGCTGGTTTTGACACCGACAGTGACCGACACGTGGCATCCACCGTAACAGAACGCTGTTAAGCTATCGGGTCGGGTTTTGGATCCGATAACCCGTTAACAGCCCTGACCAATGGGGATTTTCCACGTGTAAAATCGTCATTGGCTGGAGGAAACACTTGTCGGCTCATTGTTGGGACAGATGTCATCCACTCATTGGACAGAAGGCGCCTATGATACGTCGACACGTGGCACGGCCCAACAGAGGCCCATTCCTGTGAAAAGGCCAGCCCGTTCGACTTGGTCAAAAGCTGACGGGCCGACCCATGGAAAGCCTGTTAACGGCCTGTTCGCATATATTCCATTTACAGCCCGCTAACCCAAGGCTCGTTACGCCCTACCCGAATTAGGACCAGTAGCGTCATCTGGGCCATCCAATATGATTCCAGCCCGGTTTCACTTCTGGCCCATGTATGGCCCATGGCGTCTTTCGGCCCATATGAGGCCCTATGTAACTCTTGGCATATTAATGGCCCGTGGTGAAACTGGCCCGCAATGAACAGTGTATCACTTTAGACCCATTAACGGCCCGTGGTGAAACTGGCCCGTAATGAACAGTGTATCACTTTATACCCATTAATGGCTCGTTATTCAGTTGGGACGTTTCCAGCCCATGTTATCTTTCGGACTTCTCAGAGCCCATTTATTCTTGGGCTCATTTCGAGCATTTGTTTACTTACGGCCCATTACTGTCATTTTCTGCTTGTGGGCCAAATTTAGCCCGTGGTTACATTCGGCCCGTTTGTGGTCCGTTAATACATTGGGCCATTTTCATAGCATCATCAAATACAGCCTATTAACGATGGCCCGTTATGGTCGGCCCATGAATGGACGATTCCAACTCTAGCCTATTTACGGCCATAATGAGGCCTGTTATTGGCCCATGTTTGGCCAATCGATCATACGGCCCGTATAAGGCCCATTGATGATACAGCCCGTAGAAGGCCCAATGTTTCTACGGTCCGTAGAAGGCCTACTGTTTCTATGGCCCGTAGAAGGCCCACTGTTTCTACGGCCCGTAGGAGGCCCAGTGTCACTATAGTAAATATTAGCCCATGGTTATTCTGGCCTAATTTTAAAAAATAGGTTATTGCAGCCACTAGCAAACCGCGGAAAAAGAACTGCACTGACTACAAGCAAACAAATAAACAAGACAACAAGGAAATAAATAAGCAAGCAACTTATGCTAGGCTATCACGGCTATTACACATATTACATCCACTGGGCATCAAAGTTCACCACCAGTGCAAATATAGGGAACACAACAGCATATAAACGCCGCAGCAAAACAAGTCCAGAACTGAAACCACTTCAGAAGAGTTCAAGAAACAATATCCTGGGTACCCATAATGCTGGCAAGATGCTTAGCAAGCTTATTAACTTTCTCTTGTTTGGCGCTTAAATCCTCCAGCGCTTGCTGTTGCACAAGAAAGTACACATCTGAATTCTGCAGGGACTTCCTTAGTCCTTCGGCTTCTTGCCGCAGCACAGCTGACTGATGCCTTTCAGCTTGTAGCTGAGACTGAAGAAGCCGAAGTGATTCAGGCAGCGAGTTCGAAGAGCTTGTGCTAGCGGTACTGGCCAGTAACTCGAACACTACATCAACACAGGACTATGGGGTTTTCTCACTATCTACAAGATCGTTTTTATCACCTTTCTTGGAGACCAACAGGGTTGTCTCACTATCTTGAACCTTATCTGCATTACTTTCTCTACCATTGCATAGTGGGGTGCTCTTCTCCAATATTCTGTTTGCATACTACAAGAGAAACAAGCAGACACATCACAGGTTTAGCTTGTAGTATACCAAACTCATTTTGGTAAACCGGTTCAGTAGTAAGGTGGACAGGATAACAGCATGAAACAAACATATATCTATGTACTATGGTCACTGTATTGTCCATATCATTCTAGTTTATGTTCCCTAATCAAGATAGAGACACAGTTCAACTCATATATTTTTAAGACACAGCAGCATAGGCAGAATATAAGTGTGAGAAACTACACAGCATTGGCAGCACTTGTAATGTGCATCACATGAGAACATAACTGTTTATACAACTTAAACTGAAATCAACATAGAGCAAGAAGTTAGAACAGCAATACAGTTAAAGAAATAGGTTTAAAACATACATGTTGCACCATTGGAGTTTCAATTGGATCCTTCAAATTCAAAAGTAGTTGGTATGAGTAAATATAGTGATGCAACAGCAAAGGAGTATGGACCATAGCTATGGATCTGACCTGAGAATAGTTGCTCTTCTGCTTTAAACGTGGAGTTTGGGTTAGTTGTGGTGGTCTTCATGCTTTGGGCACTGCAGTAGCTTTACAAACTGCTCGTGTGGGGGTACTCTGTGGTGGACATGGTGCTTTGTCAACTATAAGTGGGTTACTATCCGCTGGGGTTGCGGTTAGATGGGTTGTAGCTGGTTCTCTGCCCAATGGTGTAAGTTTGCAATCTGGAAGAGTCTCGATTATGTGTGGTGGGGCTAGTTTGTGGGCCAGTACAACCATGGTTCTATCTGCATCGACAGGTAGCACTGTCTTTTGTGAAGAACGGGTTTTTGCTCCCTTAGATACTGCCATCACCCCCTCCAATTCAAATGGCTGATAAACAAGAAAATAAATTGAACGTACAGACATTGTATGATAGACAGATGTGGTGATTCACATATATGTTGTCTAACCAAACAGGACAGCATGACACAATTTCATGTATATGATGCCTAACTAAACAGGATAGCATGACACAGTTTCAGATATATGATGGATAACTTAACATGATATAATGGCATAATTCAACATATGATGAGTACCTAAACAGGATGACATGACAAAACTATATGATGTCTTTCTAAAATAGGTTGGGATGAAATAATTCACATACATGTTGTCTAAGTATACATGATGGCATGATATAATTGACATAATTCATTCATATACTAAGCAGCTGGCACTCGCATGTATGATCTCTAAGCTAAGCAGATAGAATTCAATATTGTGCATATGATGTCTAAAGTAAGCAATGCAAGACACCATATGCATCATATGAGAAATATAAACATTGCAACTTAGAGCATACACCTCAGGTGGGATATAGGACTGGTCATCTGTCTCTGAATCCTCCTCTGAGGAGCTCCCTGTAACCATCGAGATATATGCTTCAACAGGTACCATTGCCTGCTCTGAAGACCTTGTTTTCACTCCAGATTTTTCCATAACCGACTCAAATGGCTGATACACATGAAGAGTAGTTCAATATACACAGATTGTTGACAAATGGAATACGTAATGAAAAAAAAGATGGCATGAGATAATTCACATATATGATGCCTGGCTCCATGGCGGTGCATAATTCACATATATGATAACTGGCTGAAAAACATGGCATTGCATAATTCACATATCTGATATAGAAAGCAAACAGGAGGCATTCACACAAAGCATGTCTAGTCTAAGCAGATGGCATGGCAATGCAAGACACCATATGCATGATATGAGCAATATAACCCAGCCAAGTTAGAGCATGCACCTCGGGGGGGGGGGATAGGACTGGTCATCTCTCTCTGAATCCTCCTCTGAGGAGCTATCTGTAACCACCAAGAAATCTGCATCGACAGGTAGCACTGACTGCTCAGAAGACATTGTTTTCACTCCAGATTTTCCCATGACCGACTCAAATGGCTGATGCATAGGAAGAGTAGATGAATGTATAAACATTGTTGACAAATGGAATACATTATGGAAAAAATATGGCACGATACAATTCACATATACGTTGACTGGCTAAACAGGATGGCATTGCATGATTCACGTATATGATGCCTGGCTAAAGAAGATGGCATTGCATAATTCCCATATACTCCCTCCGTTCCTAAATATTTGTCTTTTTAGAGATTTCAAATGGACTACCACATACGGATGTATATAGACATATTTTAGAGTGTAGATTCACTCGTTTTGTTCCGTATGTAGTCACTTGTTGAAATCTCTAAAAAGACAAATATTTAGGAATTGCGGGAGTATGATATAGAAACCAAACAGGTGGCATTCACACAAAGCAAATCTAAACTAAGCTGATGACATATAAGATGTATAATGTAAGCAATGCAAGGCGCCATATGCATGATATGACCAACATCAGCATGCCAGGTTAGAGCAAACACCTGAGGTGGTAAACAGGCATGGTCGGCTCCTTCTGAATCTCCATCTGAACAGTTATCTTCCTCTGGAATACAATCTGGAAATGCAGGAGAGGGGGGGCACTTCGCCCACCATGGAGCAGTGTCTGCATGCCATTATATTCGCATGCAACGGTCTTCTCTTTTTCTCTACATGTTCAGTATGATTGTGTACAATATCTCACATGCATAATAAAAATATAGTTAGATTTTGTAACGCCTAAGGGGTGCATGCAAAAATCAAGACTGATGGTAGCAAACGAGTGGATGGATCCAAAACTAATGATAGCAGGTAGATTATAGCTTCAGTTTAAAAAGATAGACAATGGATCATCTATTGTTTGTTGCCCACCCAACATGAACCACATAGAAGACCCCAGATGAACCAGATAGTAGACAGATACTATTCGTTGCTGGCTCGATATGAGACCCATGGGCAATTCAAAACTCAAGATTGAACGATAAAGTAGCAGGTAATAATAACCGATGTATAACGTAAGCAACACGAAAGACTGCGACCTCTCTTCCGGAACTGTCTAGTCCTCAGGTTCATCTGCTCAGTCGATAAAGTAGCAGTTGGCATGGCTGCCGTCAACGGGGAAGATGATTTGAGGCGGCGAAAGAAAGTCTGCAGGGGGGATCTCTGCTGCAGTGAACGCTTCTGTCAATGGCGCACCTCAGGTGGGGTGGATGACGGCACGACAGGAGCAGGACATAACACACAGAGTTTTCTTTGACACCAATCTGAAAATGAAGTAAATTTGTAAGGGCTCCTTAGAATTGGAGGATTCTATAAACGCAGGGACAAGAAAAACACAGGAATAGAATAGAATGCACGTGCAAAATAGAGCATTTGGAAACATAGGATTTCAGTCAACCTGGGTATTTGGCTCACATGAATTGAAAGAACAAAGGAATGGAGAAACAAAGTGATGCGACGAGTGTACAACCTCTTTGGCATAGCCTTGTGGACCTCAGCATCATTGGGTTGGACGTGGAGGATGGTGATGATGCTGGTGTGACTGTCGGAGGTGGGGAAGAAGATCCGATGCCTCTGGAAATGGCGTCGAGGGTACTGCTCGGCTTTGATGGACGGTTCCATTGTTGGAGCTGCTCCGCTAAGGTGTACGGCGACGAGGCTGAAGCATGACAAGACAGACAACTTTAATCTGAAGTGGGACCCTAATATCATCTGCAATAGATGATGTAAAATACATCACCAAAAAGTGCTAGATGTAAAACGCATCAGCCGCGCCATGGCCACTCCGACAGATGCTGTAAGTACTGTTCACTCTGAACTTAACTGAAGAAAATGAACTTCACAGTCGAAACTGGATTTTACTATCGAAACTAATTGAACTTGTAACAGAGCATTGCAATAGATGTTTAGGGCGTTTGAGCACTAGTAGCAGAGAAGCAGTGATCTAAATCAGCAGACGCTCGAGCAGGGAACGCACCAGCAGAGAGCAAGTCGTGCAGTAGCACCACGAGCGAGTGCTAAAGCAGCAACTCCTGTAGCTGCCGGAGGTCGTGCAGCAGCAGCAGCAGTGCAAGTGAGAGCAAGAGCAGAGCAGTAGCACGAAAGAATGCAGGAGCAATGCAGCAGCGCGACCGACAGCAAGAATAGAGTCGCAGCACGAACGAGAGCCGGAGCAGCTGTAGCTAGTGCCCTTGTGGAAGTCGCCGCCGAGGAAGCAACAACATGGGGGAGAGATGCCGTGGATGATGTGGCGGGCGACGGCGCCATCGATGGAGACCCCATGTCTGCTCGGTATCGAGCACCGACAGCCCCATGAGATCGAATAAAAGATTAAATGCAGCTGTGAGTGCAAAACCTCCTTGGTGGCGCCGAGTTGGCCTCGGCTTCATCGGAGGAATTGGTGAGGGTGCTGCGGTTCCGGTGGGGCAGGTCAAGACGGTGTTGTGGGGATTGAGGTGGCGCGATAGATGAGGCGAACATCGGAGCAGCTCCTTGGAGATGGAGGACGGGGCGGCTGATCCGGCGGGACGACGAGATCGACAACGGATCCTCATCCGGTGCGGTGGATGAGGGACGGCGAGCTGTTGCGGTGGACGACATAGTCGGGGAAGAGTCTCTGGCTGGGCGGCGGTCGGGAGGCCAACGGAGGAGCGTGGGGTTTCACGGGTTTTGGCGGCCTCGGTGTACGAATGGGGGGGCGAAGGGGGAGGGGGGAGCCAAGCTTAGGGACGCGCTTGTCCGAAATGTAGGGTAAGTTACCAGCGTACCCCCACCGGTTTTGACACCGCGACGTGGAGCTTCATTTCCGGCTGAGGGGTAGAATGGGGATTTCGCGTGTCTGGTCTGCGGGAGCGATTTCGGATGAGGAGGGAGTTCTCGCGCATGTCCAAATTTTGGGATAACAAGGCGCGGCGCGGGTTGAAGAATCGGGAGTTTCAAAGCAGGTGAGACAAAAGATACTCGAGCTTGAAAATTACGGGATAACAAGGTGCGGATTCCTTGTTCAGCACAACAAACTTAACGTGTAAAAAAATCATACAAGACACAAGAGAGTCATGTCCCCTTTTACTATATTGCTATAGATGCCATTGAAAAAAGTACAAGAAAAATGTAAAAATATGGGGAGAACATGACTACCCTGCACAATACCAAATCGATTCGCACTTCCCTCAACACCAACAAAAAACAAATCAATTCCCACCAGAGAAAGAGTAATGTCCCTTTTTATATGATTACAGATGCCATGATCTAGAATTTCAATTTTTGAATCCACGTTATGTTGAATTCGAATATATGATTAGGTGACCTTGCGGTTTATAACTGATGTAGTCATACATTTTGATCTTCCATCATATATGAACATTTTACTCCACCATGTGAACATATATATTGTCGTCTACCATATGGACTAAATTTGAATCAATTTTCCTTATTTGAATACGATTGTTGTCAAGTTATACAATAATTTAAATATTATCTTGATAACAAAAAGACATGCATATAGCAGTAATCATATTTCACTATGAACTACATGTACCATACGCTCTCCAATTCAAATATCTGTATCCATTTTATGTTGAATTCAAATCATAGTACATTATTGGTCTAGGTAGCGAGATGTTCGGGATAATCTAAACCTTGTTTTCATATGTATATTTTTTGGTTGAATTGGGACAAGTTTTCGTATAAGCCTCTTGCAAAACCGGAGATTCTCTCAACAAGCCTCGTGGTTCCGAGAGGGAACATGTCACCTTTGTGTGTGAAATGATATACGCTGCCTCCCCCCTAACTTTATTTACAGAGGCAACATAGAACTATATGAGTGCCCTGTTAAATTTTGGAATTGTTTCAGGTTCATTTGGCCTTTTTATACATTAATTGAGTTTCTGGACTTTTAATGTGCATAACCTAAATATGAATTGCATGCACATGCTCCGGTGCACCAAAGTGGGTTGAAAAATCACATGTGTGTCCTTGGTTGAATTTCTAGGTCCCATGGAAGAAATGAGAATGAAATTCAAACATCTGGGCGTCATGACTCTGCCGAGAACATCGAGAAACTTAGATTTTAAATTCATGTAAATCCAAAACTCGGCTGGAAATCATGAAACTTGGCATGGTGTCATGTCATGGCGCTAACATGTTGTGGTAAAAAATTGGGCCGATTTGGAAGCTCGTGGTTCTAAGAGGGAACGTGCCCCCCCTGCCCTTGAGTTTCTTAACAAAGGCAACATAGAACTACATTAGTGTCATGTTAAATTTTGGAATTATTCCGGGTTCGTTTGTCATTTTTATACATTAATTGAGTTTCTGGTCATTTAATGTGCATAAGTCAAATTTGAACTACAAGCACATGCTCTCATGCACCAAAGTTGGTTGAAAAATCACATTTGTGTCCTCGGGTGAATTTCTAGGTCCCATGCAAGAAATGAGAATAAAATTAAAACATCTGGGCATCATGGCTCGGCCAAGAACATTGAGAAACTTGGTTTCAAAATTCTTGTAAATCCAAAACACGTCTAAAAATCATGAAACTTGGCCTGGATGTCATGTCATGGTACTACCATGTTGTGGTAAAAAAATGGCTGAATAGGAACAGATTTTGGTATAAGCTTCTTGCAAACCGAAGCTTCTCTCAAGAAGGCTCATGGTTCTGAGAGGGAATGTGTCACCTTTGAGTGCGAAACGATATACTTGTCCCCCTTGAGTTTATTTACAAAGGCAACATAGAACTACATGAGTGCCCTGTTAAATTTTGGAATTATTCAGGCTTCGTTTGGCCTTATTTACACATTAATTGAGTTTTGGTCATTTAATGTGCATAATTCAAATTTGAATAACAAGCACATGCTCCCGTGCACCAAAGTTGGTTGAAAATCACATTTGTGTCCTCGGGTGAATTTCTACTCCCATGCAAAAAATGAGAATAAGATTCAAACATCTAGGCATCGTGGCTCGGTCAAGAACATTGAGAAACTTGGTTTTAAAATCATGAAACTTGGCATGGTGTCATGTCATGGTAGTACCATGCCATGGTAAAAAAATTGGCCGAATAGGAACAAATTTTGGTATAAGCTTCTTGCAAATCGGAGCTTCTCTCAAGAAGGCTCGTGGTTCTGGGAGGGAACGTGTCACCTTTGTGTGCATAATTCAAATTTGAAATACAAGCACATGTTCTAGTGCAACAAAGTTGGTTGAAAAATCACATGTGTGTCCTTGGGTAAATTTCTAGGTTCCATGCAAGAAATGGGAATGAAATTCAAAATTCTGGGCGTCGTGGCTGGGTTGGAAACATTGAGAAACTTAGTTTTTTATTTCTGTAAATCCAAAACACGCATGAAAATAATGAAACTTGGCTTGGTGCCATGACATGGCACCAACATGCTGTGGTAAATTTGCAGTCCGATTTGTGAAGGCGCACGCATTAACAATCAACAAAGTCATTTTGGAACAAGTGATGTCACGTTACAATCGGAAACACAAGTATTATTGAAAGGGCGTTCTACTTACTAGTACCATTTACGTGCTGCCACGCGTCCCCATTTTTTATTAGCTAGGAGGCACCATGCATGGTAGCTATTTGAGTATGAGAGGCATGCAATCAGACCCCTGCGCGTGCTTATCGGGAGGAGAGCCCTTTGACCTCCATCTGCCATCCACCTCTCTCCCAAGGTCTCCATTAATGGCGCCTGAGCCTCTGTTTAATGGCGTGGCTATGTCTCACTCGACTGAGATTTAAGAGAGAAAAAAGAAAATCTGACAGCATGGATCTTGATGTAAGATCCGACGGACCTATATAACATCTACTGCGACTTATAGCAAGACTGATGAATATATAAGGATGATTTTTTTATCAAAGAAGTGATTGCCCCTTCCGATTTTCATTACTGAAAACCACCACAATTCACAAGAAGTTCAGCACAACTCCAGCCTAACACGAAGGACTAAAAGTACCAGATTGAAATCACAACATCCCAATAGGCCAACAAAGGCCAAACATCCGTGCTAGAACCCAACATTTCACAACCGACGACACAATCGACATCCTAAACCGATTATTACATCAAAAGAAACCAGGAAACTGAAGGAAGCCCAGCAGCAACTAGAAGAATAGCAACGCCAGGGTCGCCACAGCAAGAGTTTTCTTCATTCCAGCCTCCCAACATTGATCTTCCATAGAAAGATAAGGACGATTAATTGTCTTACATAATTAGAAAGATAATTAAAAAAGCCACATGCGGCTACGCCCGAAATACACAAGGGCAAAAGAAGAAGGAAGACAAGGATCTGGCTCGCTGATCTCTACTTTCTTGATGCGTTGCTGCAGGCCGTGGGAACTAGTCTCCGCGGCGAGCAGCGATGAGCTCTTTCGTGTCCTCAAGACGCTACTTGAGAACATCCACGGATTCCTCCACCAGCCTTTGACGCTCGTTGCGGAGCATGTCATTCTCGTCCATAAGTTTCTTGATGATGACGCCGGTCGTCTTCAACAAGGCACTGGTCTCCTCCTGCTAGTATGCACTTCGGACGATCTTCTCCCTCAGCAGGTCGCGCTCGGCTCGGAGCCTCTCATTGCCCTCCCTTAGTTGCCGGATGACGCCGGTAGCCTGTTCAAACGAGGCTTTCACGTCATCCTGCAACCTCGCTAAGCTGAAGATCTGATCCATCTGGCTATGGACGATCGCATGCATGCGCCTGTAACAGTCGTCGCATGCCCGCAAGAAATTTTCCCTGGCCGCCGCGGCGCGGCGGGACATCTCTGCTGCATTCGTGGCATGGCGGGACATCTCTGCTGCTTCCGTGGTGCGGCCGGACCAGTCTGCTGCATCGACAGTGTGGCAGGACCTCCGTGCTGCTTCAGCGGCACGGCGGGACCTCTGTGTTGCTACTTCCGTGCGGCGGGACATGTCGGCTGCTCTCGCAGCGAGGCAGGACATCTCTCGTGCTTCCGCTTCCATGCTCGGCTCTCCCTGGTGGCAATCTCTCGACCCAGAACTCATGCTGGCCATGGCAGACGCAAGGGAAGGATGCTGAATGACTTGTTTGTTTCTGTGGATGAGGAGTTGAGGAGGAATGTGCAATCATCTTGGCATACTAGTATTTATAACTGAGTACTAATATGCTCCTAAGTCGGAAACCGTTTAGGTTGTGATCGGTGTGAACAGGTTTGGAATTCAATATACTAGCATGGTACTAATACGCTCCTAAGTGGTAAACCCTTTAGGTTGTGATCGGTGTGAACAGGTTTGCAATTCAATATAGCGTGGAGTAATTTGGAATGTGACGACACGCAATCTCAAAATTTATCGACGGTTCTAGTTTCGAAGTGCGACACTATTCCTAGATGGAGTACATCTTTTTCTACTCCCTCCTTTCCGGTTTTATAGGGCTTATCTCAAAATTTTAGTTTTTCCATTTTATAAGGCTCAATTTGGTTGTTCCCCAACACATGTTCAGATTCCAAGGTGCATTAAATCATTGCATGCAAGTATTAAGAGAAAATTGACCAATGCATGTACTTTATGCATGCATGCATTGCAATTAATGCATTGATAAACATAATTTTTTGAGAAAAACAAGAGCATTAATTAGGTGCTTTTGTAAACTACAAAAAATATTCCACCACTCACCATAAACCAGAAAGGAGGGAGTACTGCTGTGTACGTGCAATAACTGGCACCGTCGTATACATATCTTACGGTTAATGGGGCGTTCGACGGGAATAGCCGCATGGCGAGCTCTAGGCTAGTCCTTTTTTCAGACACATTAAACCTATCTCTCGGGACTTCTCGCACGCACCATCCTGCCACCCACAAAAACTTGTACTCTGAGTTTAGTAGTACGTTATACAGGAAGAGAAGAGGTGCACGCATGCACTCGTCCTCTCACACACGCGTCTGTTTTTTCTCGAAAAGGAGGATGATGACCCCCGACCTCTGCATCTGGGAGTCACACACGCATCTGTAGCTACGAATTGTAGTGTTCTCAACCATCCGATTGGCTCTATCATGGATGTACCTATATACTAAAACATGTCTAGATACATCCATATTTTAACAAATGGAAGGCATGTATTGTGGAACGGAGGGAGTGCTTCATCAAAATGGATAAAAAGGGACGTATCTAGAACTAAAATACGTCTACATACATCTCCTTTTATCCATTTTGATGACAAGTAGTACTTCTAACCCAAAGGAACGTTATATCCAACAGACACAAAATATCCATTCGACTATTGGAAATTACTGATCTGGTGTCGAAGTAATTGCTGCAACGCCACCAAAACCCACCATTTCTTAAGCTAAAATAGACCAAGGTAATCCCTGTATTAGCATATTGCTAAGATAAACAGAAGGCACTGTCGAAACATTTAGGATGTGAGCTTGTCAATCTGAATGTGGAGGGACACAAGCTTAGCCCCGGCCAGCAGCTTGGGCGGAACTGTCAAGAAGGTCAGCTCCTGCACGTCGACGTTGCCGGGATCCTTGCTGCTTGTCACCTCCATTTCCACCTTGATGGCGTCGGTCGTGCCTTTGGGCTCCCTCGGCGGGCCGTTCGCCCACGGCTTGGCCAAGTAGTGCGGCAGTGGGGACGCCCCCGCTCTGATGCAGACGACTGACACAGCGATAGGTGCACCGATGTCGAGCATGCTGTCGACCAAGAAAAACACGTGGCGGTCCTCCTTCACGAACAGCAAGAGCCGTGGCTCGGACAGTGGCACTTCCAGCTGGAGCACCTTGCCGTACCGGATCCTGTGCACGGGCATGGGATGCGCGGTGCTGATGTGCTGGTAGAGCGCCGGCGGCGGGCCTTCGTAGCCGCAGATGGGCACGGGGCATTTGCAGGGCGCGAGCGGACACACGCTCTGGTGATCGGTGAGCTTGCGGTAAGTGACATAGAGCCCACAGCCTTTGTGCGGGCACTCCACCCTCACCGACGAAAGGACGGAGTCCACCACCGTGTTCCGCACGTCGAAGCCACCGTCACGCTCGCACTTCTGGCACTGCCGTTGGTTCCCGGGGCGCTCGACGCGGCAGTCCGCGCAGGCCAGGTGCCCTCCCTTCCACTTCAGAAATCAATCCAACATCACATCAATCAAGAAACCTGCACCTTGCTCAATCAGCCAAACGGACGAGGTGTATTCGAACCTCATACACTGGAGGCATCAAGGGGCGGAGGCACAAGGGGCAGTGGAGCACGGTGAGGTCCATCGAGACCTTAGAGAGCTCCATCGTCGGGTCCTGTTCCTGTTCGGTCTGCATGATCTCGCCCTCCTCGTGCACAACCATCTCTCGACTTGGGCCGGGGTATTACAAAGCTTACCGTCACATATTTTATACTCCCTCCGTTCCTAAATGTACTCCCTCCGTTTGGAATTACTTGTCTCAGAAATGGATGTATCTAGAACTAAAATACGTCTAGATACGTCCATTTTTGTGACAAGTAAGGATGGCCATAGTGGGAGTAACATAAGTAGTATCATGCACTTGGGACTCGCAAACATGCTTATGTGGCAGGCAATTAAAGAAGAGAGAGATGGTTATAGTAACATAGGTAGATACCGTAACATAATAAATGTGATGCTACTATGTGTCATGCATGGCAATAAATAGGGACCATCTATGATACTAATCTATGATAGTATGCACTATAGAGGTAGTAACATAGACTAGTAACGTATGCATGTTACTAGTCTAAGTTACTCCCCACTATGACCAGCCTAATTCTGAAAGGAGGGAGTAAGTCTTTATAGAGATTTCACTAGGTGGACTACATACGGAGCAAAATGAATGAATCCACACTTAAAATGCATCTATATACATCCGTATGTAATTCATAATGGAATCCCTACAAAGACTTATAATTTAGGAACGGAGGGAGTACTACTTCAAGGTGCATTAAATCAACACATGCAAGTACTATCAAAAGAAGAGTCACGGCATGCATGCATGCATTGTAATTAGTGCATCGGTAAACGCAAATTATTGAAATATATCGAGTGCAGTGCTTTGATGTGTCGCGTCAACTCGCACATCAACGAGAAGTTTGATTATCCTCTCCCTCTCGGACTTAACTGCCCCTGCCTTTGGCTGTATGACAGGTTAGCCACACAACTGTCGGGCCCACCTGTCATACACGCAAAGACAGGAGCGTCCCTCCCTCGCCCATGAGCGTGGTGGCTTGCAAGACTAGGAGAAGCTTTCGCTACACGCTCTCCCTCCCGCACGCGGTGGACATGCAGCGGTTCAATCGGTGTCAGATGGCCAGAAGCATACTGTAGTACTCCTCCAGTGCAGTAGTACACCATCATTGTTCGACTTCCCAAAGAGGCGAAGAGCCAAGCGCAGCCCGGATGCTCGTGTGGCAGTTTCATGTGTAGAGTAGTCTAGATATTGTGTACCGTGCCTGTAAGCTTAAAATAGCTAGGGTCAGCTCCATGCTATGTGGCCGTCTCTAAGTTTTTTTTAATTAAAATAGTCTTCTGCCCCTACCTGTCACCCTGGTGATTGTAGTTTGCACGCTCATCTGGTCAAGATAGGAATATATATTTTAATTTGTTTTTTTTCGAAAAGGGGGGACTCCCTGGCCTCTGCATCAGAACTATGCATACGGCCACATATATTTTTATTTGTGGTGGGTAAATGTTAGAGGTTGCAGCAAATATATTGTACACTGCGGGTCTTTCAGCCAAGTTTAGAGGCAAGCATGTGGGGCCAGTGCTATGATGTGTCGCGTCAACTCGTAGAACGAGGAGAAGCTTGATTTTACTACACACCTTCTCCCTCGCCCATGCGCACGGTTGCTCGCAAACGAGGACAGGCTTTTGCTTAGTAGTAGTACTTCTACAACAAGCTATCCGTCCCGCTCGCGGTGGACGGACATGCAACAGTGGATTCAACACTGTAGAAGCAGTAGTAGTAACATCATTGTTCATCTTCTCGAAGAGGCGAAGAGCCAAGCGCAAACCGAATGTTGCAGTTGCAAACATTGGAGCACGCATATAGCCAGGCTCTTGCATGAGACAAAATTGCTATGTGAGCCCACTATTGTACTAGTACGTACAACTACTTGCTAGTATAGCCCTGTAAACCAGAAAGGCGTGTTTGCCCTTCTAGAGATTTCAACAAGTGACTAGACTACACCGAGACGGAGTACATATGGAGCAAAATGATTGAATCTGCACCGTAAATAAATACGTACTAGTTCTATCGTTTTCCTCTCCGAGGTGCACAATATTGAGTATACTGACTAGTTTGCTTTTGACACGCATTTACTTTTTTTGACACAGTACAGACGCAAGCGCTCATATACACGTGCATACACTCACCCCTATGAACGCACACACGCACGATACTATCATCTTGAAATTTATGAAGTCACCATAGGCACCTCGTCGTCGACGGGTCCATAGGTGCTTGAATGCCAAGGAGGAAGAGGGTAGCGGTTCCCGAGACGTTGAACGGTCAATGATGCATCCTCAATTACATGCAGAGGGAATTAATTGGAGAAGTAGACTAGAGCCAGCACGATGTGAATGCAACAAAGTTTGGACTCTCATATAATAAAGGCGCCCCACCACTCCAATTCATCTACTCCCAAGTCTCTGCGCAACACTGCTCACTCCAATCCAAGACCAAGTGACCAAAAGCCACAAGCACCTATGGAGGCGATGGACGCGAGCGGCAGTCGGCTCTGCCAAATCATCCAAGGCGCCGGCCTACAGCCCCGCACCGCGCAGTGTTTCCAGACGGTGTTGGCGACCGCAGGCATCGTAGCCCTCGCCGACGCCAGCTTCGCCTCTCGCATGGACGACATTATGGTCAACTCCATCCGCAAGTTCACCGCCGTCAAGAAGCGCGCGGACGACCTTGCCGTACTGCTCCAGCCCGCGCGCCCAGGCTCCTCATTGCCTGCCACCCTCATCGGCCTACATGGTGACGGACTCTTTCAAGCCCTGGTGGCCCTGCAGGTGCCGGAGGTCGCGACGAAGAATGTGCACCTCGAGGCCGCGCTCGCCGCGCAGCGCCTTGCCATGCAAGAAACCGTCGACCTGCACAGCCACGTCTACGAGGAAATCGTCTACATAGGCCACTACAAGGCAAGCGAGGACAGAAAGACGTTGGCCTTCTTCCAGCGGCTGGAATCTTTGGAGGCCATTGTTCAGCAGCACGTCGACCTAGCCACGAAAGCCGCTGCTACTTAGGCGCCGTTCGGTGGGCCGGCGCGCTGAGTCGAGGAGGTGGACGTCGTCGATGGATGCATCTCTTCTTCTTGCCTCCTGTAACCAGCACTGCATCGCCTCGTGGCCTTAATGTTTTATTAGTATAGTACTCCCTCCGTTCCCAAATATAAGTCTTTCTAAATATTCCAGCAAGTGATTACTACATACGGAGCAAAATGAGTGAATCTACACTCTAGACTATGTCTTCATACATCTGTATGATGTATTCCATTTGAAGTAGTATCTAAAAAGGCTTATATTTATGAATGGAGGGAGTATATGTCATTTTTTATTCCAGTCGTAACGTTTTCACTATGAGGTGGGCCGCAGTTGAGCAAACCCACCCCACCCACCGGGCGTCGGCCGAGTTTAGAGTTAGAAGCGAGAAACAAGGGAGGAGAGCTAGCTGTAGCACGGACGTTGTTGTCAGATGGGACTCATGTTTATAGAATAGGAGTACTAAGCACTCGTGCCTCTTTTTTTTGAGGGAAAAATTAGTCGTATGTCTAGTACCACTAGTTGGGTGCGTGCGACCTATAGCTCTCATCACTTTAGGTCTACTTTCCGAACCGCGGCTACGCTTCACAGTACATATCTTTTCACGCATTTATCCTCCTATATGTACTCCTAGGCTATTTCCACGTGCTCCCATTCGCCGACATGTGGGACATAGAGCATCTGGGTCGTAGTGCATGCACGACTCGGAGCATATGCCGGGGTACTTTACATTTCACACCTCACGAATTACATGCAAACCCCCCGCAGAAGAATAAATAAATCAATGAATTACTACATGAAACTGGATTATTTTCGTGGAAACCGGAGCACGTTCATTAAATTTTGGACATAGCACGTTCATAAAAAATGACCGGACCTAAACCAGTCTAAGGGCCTCTTTGATTTTTCCCGAAAAAAGGGCCTCTTTGATTCGCAGGATACTGAAAACATAGGAATGGGGAAAGTATGATGGCGATGAACCGAGACGAGGAGAACTCTAACTCAGTTAGAGGTTAGAGTTAGATTCTAACCCTGAACTAACTCTAAACCAAAGAGGTGTATGGATGGAAGGGTTAGATTGACAATAAATGCTCTATCTCAATCATTTGACTACTTTGGACCCTATTTTTAGTCAGACTAAAATAAGTCCCTTGGATCCAAGCACCCTCTTGGTGTGGCCGGCTCTTCTGTGGCCTCCTCCCGCTCACAATTGACATAAATGAACCATCTATACAAATCAAGCATGCAAAACATGATAATTTTTACTTTGTCCATACAAATGAGATATCCCACTTAAACATACAAGTCGTCAATCAAGCTTCACAAAATAAAAAAAAAACACTTCATGAAACAAAGAATGAGCTAACTCATCACGGAAGTCGTTCACGATAGGGAGGGAGCCCGGAGCCCCTCACGCACCGAGGGAGGAGCTCGCCATTGTCGCTCTGGAGGAAGGCTCTGTAGAGACCAAGCCCCGGGAACCCCTCGGACGCCGGCCCTTGCGAGTTGAGGTCGACACCGACATGGGTAGTAGGGCCGCTTGCCGCCGACTGGGAACTTAATCTTTGGGCCTCTAGAAATAATGCAAGCCTGTAACTGAAATACCTAGAAAGGTGAACTGAATCTTTGGTCCTCTAGAAATAATGCAAGCCTGAAACTGAAATACCTAGAAAGGTGAACTAAATCTTTGGGCCTCTAGAAATAATGCAAGCCTGAAACTTAAATACCTAGAAAGGTGAACTAAATCTTTGGGCCTCTAGAAATAATGCAAGCCTGAAACTGAAATACCTAGAAAGGTGAACTAAATCTTTGGGCCTCTAGAAATAATGCAAGCCTGACACTCAAATACCTAGAAAGGTGAACTGAATCTTTGGGCCTCTAGAAATAATGCAAGCCTGAAACTCAAATACCTAGAAAGGTGAACTGAATCTTTGGGCCTTTAGAAACAATGATAGCCTGAAATTGAAATACCAAGAAAGGTGAACTGAATCTTTGGGCCTCTACAAATAATGCAAGCCTGAAATTGAAATACCTAGAAAGATTTATTACCTCCTCAAGCAGCATCAAACAATTCCATGCGTGCACCACAAATCTATAGCAAGTTTGATCAGGATCTACTTTTCCAAATTAGAATTAGGGCTAGAGCAAGCAAGATCAATGATATGGCCATGAGACAGAGAAGGAACGAACAAACTCACCCCTCTCGCGACCTCCCTGGTAGATGCGCCGCCGCCGCGTACGACAGAGGGAGAAAAATGACTGGTGAAGGGGGAGCAGGGCGACCTTCGAAGGTCGGAGGGAGAGGGCGGCTGGAGTAGGGCGGCGGAGGCCGGAAGGAGAGGGCGGCCGAAGGAGAGAGAGGGAAAGCGGCGCTTGGGCGGGCGGCCCTATGGGGAACAGAGAGGAGTCGTGCGAGAGAGGGGAGCGATCTGGTGCGGGCAGGTGAGATTTTTTTAGGGGAGCGATCTGGTGCGGGCATGTGAGATTTTTTAGTTCTCTTTTAGTGGGCCCAAGATAAATAACCTAATTAGAACCTCTCCACCGGGCTAGTTCTTTTAGCTGGGTTAGAGCAAACTAGCTCAAACTAACCCTCTTGTTTCGATAATTTGAGGCTATTTCAACCCAAACTAGCT
The DNA here is from genome assembly GCF_002162155.2 of Triticum dicoccoides. Classification (NCBI taxonomy): domain Eukaryota; kingdom Viridiplantae; phylum Streptophyta; class Magnoliopsida; order Poales; family Poaceae; genus Triticum; species Triticum dicoccoides. The sequence goes on along the minus strand of NC_041381.1, from coordinate 201,441,085 downwards.
CTAACTCAGGGATCCAAACAAAGAGGAGTGTTACTGTACATGCTACAGTGTGGACCGTAGCACATTGTTTTTTATGGCCACATCACCACATTGTTTTCTACTGCTGGTTCACTGGGCTACCGTGGTTCGCACGGCTGGTTAACTGGGCTACCGTGGTTCGCACTCCTCCGACCTGAGTAGTACTCCCTCCGTTCCTAAATATAAGTCTTCGTAGATATTTCACTGTGGACCACATACGGATGTATATAGATGCATTTTATGTGTAGATTCACTCATTTTTCTCCGTATGTGGTCCATAGTGAAATCTCTCCAAAGACTTATATTTAGGAACGGAGGGAGTAGTATAGTACGAGTATATACCGCATCATTCTTTGCTCCTTCTTACTACTCCGACATGTGGGAGCGCTAGCATCCGGGTCGACGTGTCATGCACCAGATTAGAGCGCGGAATGGAAGGGGGGCATCACCCCGGTCGGAGCGCCAGTAATTCATGACTATAGTGAGTGGTCATATCACAAGTCTTTCCAGCAGTAACGTGCCGTCAAATCGCACAACCCCACTCACTCACCCTCCTCGCCTCTCTGTCAAACTGCCTACCCGAAAACTTTCATGCGTACTGCCCGGGAAAAGCCCCGCGCTCAACTTTTAACTACGCAAAAATAGTTTGAGCTTGTTCATTATATATAAATACAGTACTTACTGTATGTTTATTCACCCGTGGGGTTGTTCAATGAATGGAGGGGTGGGGAGCACAAGTGAACACTGTAGTAGTAAGTAGGAGTCGTAGAGTAGTCACCTTAAATAGAGAGTTTATTTTCTTTAATGCCACGTACACAAATTGAAACGCTTATTGTGGAGAGAAAAAAGATAATCACTCCACTATATATGGACGCAGGGGCCTGAGCGCTTGCTTTACTAGGGTTGCTCTCTTCATTCTCCCATCCTCTCCAAATATAAACAAGACAGCGGTAGCGACATTTTCTCTCTGCTCACCGCTGGTCACAGATCCGGCCGGATCCCTTCAGCCGGTGTGTGTAGAGGACTAAAAGGTGCATCGTTCACGCGGTCATCGCCGCCGAGGGAGGAAACCCACAGCTGCCGGAGGGGCCCGATCCTCTGCCCGTGTCGTTCTCTCCGACACAGCGCCGGCTCGGGAGGTCCTCCGACCCTTCTTCCTCCGTGTCGTATTGTCCGCAGATCCGACCTGCCGCCGCCGACATCCCGGCGACCCTCGGGTATAAGTTCTTCGAAAGCGGTCTTGCTCTACTGCCCCAGCTCCCCACGTGTCTGCATGTGCATCTTTTTCTACTCCTATCGTCTCTTCCAAAGCCACCTATATTTTTAGTATTATTAGAGGTAAAGCTACTTCATGCATTCGAATCTAGGGCTTTATTCAAACAACGAAGAAAGGGGGGAAAGTTGTAGCATGAATCTAGGACTTGATTCAAAGAGGAAATAATGTGGTGAAAGTAGTAGAGATCGGATACCCAACCGGTCTCTTGGTTGAAAAGGGAAATAATGGGAAAACGCAATACAAACTGGATAAGGAACAGATCTATTATTGGTTGAAAAAAGGATAGAAAGTGGCGGCTGGTGGACAAGTCAACAGAGTATGTCCAGGATTAGATTTGCTGCCATCACATAGTAAAAGGTCTCCGGGATTAGATTTGGTGCCCTCACATAGTAAAAGGTCTCACGATTAGATTTGCTGCCCTCACATAGTAAAAGGTCTCAGGATTAGATTTGCTGCCCTCACATAGTAAAAGGTCTCAGGATTAGATTTGCTGCCCTCACATAGTAAAAGGTCTCCAGGATTAGATTTGCTGCCCCTCACATAGTAAAAGGTCTCCAGGATTAGGTTTTCTACCGTCACATAGCGTGAACAAGCTCGGTGAGGGAGTCCCGGACTAGGAGGTGTCCGGATAGTCGAACTATCATCATCGGCCGGACTCCAAGACTATGAAGATACAAGATTGAAGACTTCGTCCCGTGTCCGGATGGGACTTTCCTTGGCGTGGAAGGCAAGCTTGGCGATACGGATATGTAGATCTCCTACCTTTGTAACCGACTCTGTGTAACCCTAGCCCTCTCCGGTGTCTATATAAACCGGATGGCCTTAGTCTGTAGGACGAACAACAATCATACCATAGGCTAACTTCTAGGGTTTAGCCTCCTTGATCTCGTGGTAGATCTTCTCTTGTAACCCCCATCATCAATATTAATCAAGCAGGACGTAGGGTTTTTACCTCCATCAAGAGGGCCCGAACCTGGGTAAAAACATCGTGTCTCTCGTCTCCTGTTACCATCCGCCTAGACGCACAGTTCGGGACCCCCTACCCGAGATCCGCCGGTTTTGACATCGACACTCGGCATCACCACTTTATGCCTCCTTGTAGGTACATTGTGCTGATGCGTCCACTGTCGCATGTCCTTATACCAATCTTTTGCTGGGTTTTTTTTTCGGGTAAACCAACCTTTTGCTGTAAGGGCGCATATAAAATGAAGCGATCACATTGTTACCTTAGGGACATGTCTAACCAGTGTTATTGTTAATCTAATGCCTCCAGTGATAAGATGCAATTAAACTGCGTTACAAATGGCACTCCTGCTGTTTTCCCTAGTATGATAAGTAAGTTGCTCCTTTACGCTGCTGAGTGTCCTGGTGTCCCCACGGTCCCATGCCCTTAAACCAACTCTTTACCTGCTGTTGATTTACTGTGTCTGGTAAACAAGCAATGCCACCATTAAAGTAATCCCATATCTGAGGAATCTCATTGTTGATCGTAATGCTTCTGGTAACATGGAGCATTGCTGACGTTTTAAAATTTCTACTGTCCTTGCGTGATTGCCATGAACATAATTAAGATGCTTATTTTCATTTTGTATATGTTTCGTATATTCTTATTGACCAGCAATTGTTTACTTTCTATCATTTTGTGCAGATAGGGATATCCATTTCACCTTGTTGCTATTGTGACCTTTTGGTGAACTGCACAAAACACTTTTTTTGGAATGAGTGTCTTGTGCAGTTCAACTAAAATGTCACATGGGCAACATCTCTCAATTTTGGTGGAACTGCACAAAATGGTTCAACTAAAGTGAAACCATGCTCTCCTGTCTCCTTGTTTGTGCTATGAAAACATGATGTGCAAACAGGAATACTCTACTACAGATGTTGTGACTGTCAAGAGCATTCGCCAAGTTCTTCGATTGTATGACATGGCTAGCCAAGATGGATTTAATCCAGATATTCACTTTATCAAAAGGCTCTAATGGGTTGGTTCTGAATCTTGCAAGCTGGGAATCAGTGAGATGTGTAGGCATCTTTGTTGTACTTATTATTTGAATCTTATTTGTTGGTTCTGAATCTTGCAAGCTGGGAATCAATGAGACGTGTAGGCATCTTTTTTGTACTTATTATTTGGATCTTATTTGTTGGTTCTGAATCTTGCAAGCTGGGAATCAATGAGATGTGTAGGCATCTTTGTTGTACTTATTATTTGGATCCTATTTGTTGGTTCTGAATCTTGCAAGCTGGGAAACACGGCATAACAAACAGTTCAAACTTGGTAGTATTATCTTTGTGAAAGTGCAACAAATATGATGATCGTGTGCGTCCTGAGAATAATAATTCTAATTGTTGTGCATGTTGATCCCGTGGCACTGATAGAACGAGCCAATGCATTGCTTGTTTTAATTATAAATTTCTATTAAAGCTAATTAAATTTAAGTAAAGTGATCACTAACTCCTGTTATTACAGTACCAATACAGACCTGCTCATGAACCAGCGTGTGGTCGGAGTAGGTTTCTTAATGGAGGCGTTTGAATGCGCCGAGGGTGCGTCTTCTGCCGGGCATGCAGCGGACGAGGGAGGGGTAGTAACTGTTGTCGACTATACACACTCAGCTTACTGTTGAATCCAGTTCCCCAAGAGCTGAAAAAAGAACTGCTGCCACCGCCTACACACTCGTTCACTCGAAGAGACTCCAATGGCGATCTGAGGGGTGAGCATGCTGGATATGTGATAACCCACAAGTATAGGGGATCGCAAAAGTTTTTGAGGGTAGAGTATTCAACCCAAATTTGTTGATTCGACACAAGGGGAGCCAAAGAATATTCTCAAGTATTAGCAGCTGAGTTGTCAATTCAACCACACCTGGAAACTTAATATCTGCAGAGAAGTGTTTAGTAGCAAAGTAATATGATAGTGGTGGTAACGGTAACAAAAGTAAAGACAGCAAAAGTAATGTTTTTGGTATTTTGTAGTGATTGTAACAGTAGCAACGGAAAAGTAAATAAGCGAGAACTAGTATATGGAAAACTCGTAGTCACCGGATCAGCGATGGATAATTATGCCGGATGTGGTTCATCATGTAACAGTCATAACATAGGGTGACACAGAACTAGCTCCAATTCATCAATGTAATGTAGGCATGTATTCCGAATATAGTCATACGTGCTTATGGAAAAGAACTTGCATGACATCTTTTGTCCTACCTTCCTGTGGCAGCAGGGTCCTATTGGAAACTAAGGGATATTAAGGCCTCCTTTTAATAGAGAACCGGAACAAAGCATTAGCACATAGTGAATACATGAACTCCTCTAAGTATGGTCATCACCGGGAGTGGTCCCGATTATTGTCACTTCGGGGTTGCCAGATCATAACACATAGTAGGTGACTATAGACTTGCAAGATAGGATCTAGAACACACATATATTCATGAAAACATAATAGGTTCAGATCTGAAATCATGGCACTCGGGCCCTAGTGACAAGCATTAAGCATAGCAAAGTCATAGCAACATCAATCTCAGAACATAATGGATACTAGGGATCAAACCCTAACAAAACTAACTCGATTACATGATAAATCTCATCCAACCCCATCACCGTCCAGCAAGCCTACGATGCAATTACTCACGCACGGCGGTGAGCATCATGAAATTGGTGATGGAGGATGGTTGATGATGACGACGGCGACGAATCCCCCTCTCCGGAGCCCCGAACGGACTCCAAATCAGCCCTCCCGAGAGAGATTAGGGCTTGGCGGCGGCTCTGTATCATAAAACGTGACAAAACTTTCTCTCTGATTTTTTCTCCCCGAAAGCCAATATATGGAGTTGGAGTTGGCGTTGGAGGGCCACCAGGGGGCCCACGAGGTAGGGGGGCGCGCCCAGGGGGGAGGGGCGCGCCCCCCACCCTCGTGAACAGGGTGTGGGCCCCCTCATCTTCATCTTCGATGAGGATTTTTTATTATTTATTCTAAGATATTCCGTGGAGTTTCAGGTCATTCCGAGAACTTTTGTTTTCTGCACATAAAACAACACCATGGCAATTCTGCTAAAAACAGCGTCAGTCCGGGTTAGTTCCATTCAAATCATACAAGTTAGAGTCCAAACCAAGGGCAAAAGTGTTTGGAAAAGTAGATACGACGGAGATGTATCAACTCCCCCAAGCTTAAACCCTTGCTTGTCCTCAAGCAATTCAGTTGAGAAACTGAAAGAGAAAAAGAAAAACTTTTACAAACTCTGTTTGCTCTTGTTGTTGTAAACATGAAAAGCCAGCATTCAAGTTTCAGCGATTATTATGAACTAACCATACTCACAATAACACGTAGGTCTCACAATTACTCATATTAATAGCATAATCAGCTAGCGAGCCATAATAATAAAACTAGGATGACAACACTTTCTCAAAATAATCATAACATGATATAACAAAATGGTATCTCGCTAGCTCTTTCTGAGACCGCAAAACATAAATGCAGAGCACCTTTAAAGATCAAGGACTGACTAAACATTACAATTCATGGTAAAAGAGATCCATTCAAGTCATACCCAATATAAACCAATAATAATGAATGCAAACGACAGTGTGCTCTCCAGTGGGTGCTTTAATAAGAAGGGTGATGACTCAACATAAAAGTAAATAGATAGGCCCTTCGCAGAGGGAAGCAGGGATTTGTAGAGGTGCCAGAGCTCGATTTTGAAATACAGATAAATTATATTTTGAGTGGCATACTTTCATTGTCAACATAACAACTAAAAGACGACGATATCTTCCATGCTAAACAGATTATAGGCGGTTCCCAAACAGAATGGTAAAGTTTATAGTCCCCTTCCTCCACAAGCATCAATCCATGGCTTGCTCGAAACAACGAGTGCCTCCAACATTCAACGGGTCCCAGGGGAGTTTTGTTTGCAGTTATTTTGATTTAGTTTGCACGAAGCATGGGACTGGGCAACCCGGATACCAGCCATTTTCTCATGAATGAGGAGCGGAGTCCACTCCTCTTGAGAATAACCCGCCGAACACGGAAGATAAGGGCAGCTCTAGTTGACATATGAGCTATTCGAGAATGAAAAACAGAATGTTTATTTGAAGGTTTAGAGTTTGGCACATACAAATTTACTTGGAACGGCAGGTAAATACCGCATATAGGAAGGTATAGTGGACTCATATTGAACAACTTTGGGGTTTAAGGAGTTTGGATGCACAAGAAGTATTCCCGCTTAGTACAGGTGAAGGCTAGCAAAAGACTGGGAAGCGACCAACTGAGAGAGCGACAACAGTCGTAAACATGCATTAAAATTAATTCACACCGAGTACAAGCATGAGTAGGATATAATCCACCATGAACATAAATATTATGAAGGCTATGTTGAGTTGATTCAACTACATGCATGAACATGTGCCAAGTCGAGTCACTCAATTCATTTAAAGGAGGATACCATCCTATCATACCACATCATAATCATCTCAATAGCATGTTGGCACGCAAGGTAAACCATTATAACTCATAGCTAATCAAGAATGGCACAAGCAACTATAATCTCTAAATGTCATTGCAAATATGTTTACTTCATAATAGCTGAATCAGGAACGATGAATCATCATATTTACAAAAACAAGAGAGGTCGAGTTCATACCAGCTTTTCTCTTCCCAATAAGTCCATCATATATCATCATTATTGCCTTTCACTTGCACGACCGAACGGTGTGTATAATAATAAGAGTGCACGTGCATTGGACTAAGCTAGAATCTGCAAGCATTCAACTCAAGAGAGAAGACAAGTAATATGGGCTCTAAGTTAAATAAACGATCATGCATATAAGAGCCACTAAGCATTTTCAATATAGTCTTCTCGACCCCCAAAGAAAAGAAAAGAAATAAAAACTATTTACACGGGAAAGCTCCCAACAAACAAAAGAAGAACAGGAAATTTTTTTGGGTTTTCTTAATTACTACAGCAAAGAAATAAACTACTACTAATTTTTTGGTTTTTCTTAAGGTTTATCAAACACACAAGAAGAAAGCAGGAAAAAGAAGATAAACTAGCATGGATATTATAGTGAAAAAGTATGAGCACCGACATCTAGCAATGAGTGTGTGTGAACATGAATGTAATGTCGGTGGGAAATACGTACTCCCCCAAGCTTAGGCTTTTGTCCTAAGTTGGTCTATTGCCAGGGATGGCCTGGCGGATATCCGTAGGTGAAGCTGGGGTCATAGTGTGACGAAGAAGACTCTGGCCGCCACTGGCTGGCAGCCTCCTCAAGTTCCCAAGAATAAACAGATAGTCGTGGAGGCTCATCTTGTGGCTCCGGCTCCGAGGCTGGTGCAGGGTTCCGATAGGCTTGAACAGCCGACCACGAAACGACGTGAGGTTTTGCAAACAAGTTAAACAAAGAAGGGGCAGGCAAGGTAATAGTCTCAGGGTGATGTTTATCAAAGTATAATTTGTATTTGAGCTCCCCATCGTGACTCTTAACAAGAAAATCATGTGCTATCATACTCTTGCAATCTAAATAAGCATGGGGCAGTGCTGTTTCTTCTTTCTCCGCATGCCTAATAGGTATTTCAAAATGTTCAGCTAGGCATGAAGCATAAATGCCTCCAAAGATGGGGCCCTTGGTATGGTTCAAACTTAACCGTCTAGCAACAATTCCACCCATACTAACAGAGTTATCGCGGTATAAACCATGGAGCAAAATAATAATATCAGGAATACTAAGGTTCCCACAGTTCCTGCGTCCAATCAAGCAACGACTAGCAAATATGGCAAAGTAGCGTAAAACAGGATAATGAATGCTAGTGATCCTCGCATCAGAAACCTTCCTGGTTTCTCCCACCGTGATAGTGTTAATAAAAGCTTCTACTTCGTTACGGTGGGGTTCATCTAAGGTGCCCTCAAAGGGTATTCTGCAAACCTCGCAGAATTCAGCTAATGTCATCTCTTTAACAACGTCATACAAATGAAACTCTACTGTTGGAGGTGATTTCTTAGGGAAAAAGTAGAAGTTTTGCACAAAAGTATTTGTGAGTAAGAGATACTGATGACGTTGGTCGTGGAGGAAGTTGGTGAGGCCGGCGTTCTCAATCAATAAACAGAAATCATCATAAATCCCGGCTCTCCTCAAGAAGTCATCGGAGGGCCATTCACACGGCCGGACCTCCGCGGTGCGAGGCAAATTAAATTTGGGCTTCTCCTCTTCTTACTTTTGTTTTTCCTTAGAGCTTCGGCTCGACGAGCCCCTCAAAAGTCTCTTCATTATTTCTGAAACAATCTGAAATATTTTAGTAACTTCAAATAAAAGTGAACCAACCTCAATAAAATTGATAGCAACAACTCCCACAAGTGCCTAGAGACTATATAAAGCATTGGAACTACTTGAAACCATATAAATTTGATATGCAAGCTCAAGAACATGGTCACCTATGCAGCACAAATTTGCAAAGAATAAAGCACTAGAACAAAAACTAATTGGACCAATGGAGGAGTCACATACCAAGGAACAATCTCCCCAAGCAGTTTTGCGAGACGTGCTTTGAGCAAGGAGATGGAAAATCACAGCAAAAGTTGCTGGAACACGAGCTTGAGTTGGTTTTTCGGGTTTGTGCGAGGCAGAGGAAGAAGATGGGTGCAGGAATAAGTGGAGGAGGGCCACCGTGGGCCCATGAGGCATGGGGAGCGCCCGGGGGGTAGGGCGCGCCCTCCACCCTCGTGGCCAGGTGGCAGCTCCCCCCGTGGTAATTTTTGCACAGTAACTTCTCAAATATTCCTGAAAAAATCATATTAAATTTGCATGGCATTCTGAGGACTTTTATTTTCGGGATATTTTTATATTGCACGTATATGTCAGGAGACAGACAGAAAAATATTATTTTACTTTATTTCTACTAAATAACAGAAAATATAAAGAGGGTACAGAAGGTTGTGCTTCTAGTTTCATCCATCTCGTGATCATCAAAATGAACCCACTAACAAGGTTGATCAAGTCTTGTTAACAAACTCATTCCGAATAATCACGGAACCGGAGAAATTTCGAATGACACTAAGTTACCTCAATGGGGATATGAAAATCCCCAACAATAAGAATATCATACTTTTTCTTGACAGTAGGGAGAGGAAATTCAAAACCTCCAAATATAATCGATGGAACTTTTCCAATAGAGTTGATACTATAAACTTGAGGTTGTTTCCTCGGAAAATGTACCATGTGCTCATTGCCATTAACATGAAAAGTGACATTGCCTTTGGTGCAATCAATAATAGCCCCTGTAGTATTAAGGAAAGGTCTTCCAAGAATAATAGACATACTATCATCCTCGGGAATATCAAGAATAACAAAGTCCGTTAAAATAGTAACATTTGCAACCACAACAGGCACATCCTCACAAATACCGACAGGTATAGCAGTTGATTTATCAGCCATTTGTAAAGATATTTCAGTAGGTGTCAACTTATTCAAGTCAAGTCTACGATATAAAGAGAGAGGCATAACACTGACACCGGCTCCAAGATCACATAAAGCAGTTTTAACATAATTTCTTTTAATGGAGCATGGTATAGTAGGCACTCCGGGATCTCCAAGTTTCTTTGGTATTCCACCCTTAAAAGTATAATTAGCAAGCATTGTGGAAATTTCAGCTTCAGGTATCTTTCTTTTATTAGTAATAATATCCTTCATATACTTGGCATAAGGATTTGTTTTGAGCACATCAGTTAATCGCATACGCAAAAAGATGGGTCTAATCATTTCAGCAAAGCGCTCAAAATCCTCATCATCCTTTTTCTTGGATGGTTTCGGAGGAAAAGTCATGGGTTTCTGAACCCATGGTTCTCTTTCTTTACCATGTTTCCTAGCAACAAAGTCTCTTTTATCATAATGTTGATTCTTTGATTGTGGGTTATCAAGATCAACAACAGGTTCAACTTCTACATCATTATCATTACTAGGTTGAGCATCAACATGAACATTATCATTAATATTATCACTAGGTTCATGTTCATCACCTGATTGTGTTTCAGCATCAGAAACGGAGATATCATTTGGATTATCAGGTGGTTCACCAATAGGTTCACTAGAAGTTTGCGAAGTCCTATCATTTTTCTTTTTCTTCCTTTTAGAAGAACTAGGTACATCAATATTGTTTCTCTGAGAATCTTGCTCGATTCTCTTAGGGTGGCCTTCAGGATACAAAGGTTCCTGAGTCATTCTACCAGTTCTAGTAGCCACTCTAACAGCATAATCATTTTTCTTACTATTCATTTCATCAAGCACTTCTTTCTGAGCTTTAAGTACTTGTTCTACTTGAGTAGTAACCGTAGAAGCATGTTTGCTAACAAGTTTAAGTTCACCTCTAATATCAGCCATATAATCACCCAAGCGTTTAATCATAAAGGTATTCTGTTTTAATTTTCTACCAAAATAAGCATTAAAGTCATCTTGCTTAAACATAAAGTCATGAAACTCATCCAAGCATTGACTAGCAATTTTAGTAGGAGGGACTTTAGCTTTATCATATCTATAGAGAGAATTTACCTTTACTACCTGTGTCGGGATATCGGGAGGTTCTTCAGTAAATAAGTAATTGAGATCATATACTTCTTCAACAGGCGATGAATTAAGACCATGTATTTCTTCAATAGGAGGTAAATTCTTAACATCTTCAGCTTTAATACCTTTTTCTTTCATAGATTTCTTTGCCTCTTGCATATCTTCAAGACTGAGAAATAGAACACCTCTCTTCTTCGGAGTGGGGTTTAGGAATAGGCTCAGTAATTGGCTCAGGAGCTGGCTCGGGAGGGGCCCAATTATTTTCATTTGCCAACATATTATTCAATAGAATTTCAGCGTCATCCGGTGTTCTTTCCCTGAAAAGAGAACGAGCACAACTATCCAGGTAATCTCTGGAAGCATCGGTTAGTCCATTATAAAAGATATCAAGTATTTCAGGTTTCTTAAGAGGATGATCAGGCAAAGCATTAAGTAGCTTGAGAAGCCTCCCCCAAGCTTGTGGGAGACTTTCTTCTTCAATTTGCACAAAATTATATATATCCCTCAAAGCAGCTTGTTTCTTATGAGCAGGGAAATATTTAGCAGAGAAGTAATAAATCATATCTTGGGGGCTTTGCACACAACCAGGATCAAGAGAATTAAACCATTTCTTAGCATCACCCTTTAATGAGAACGGAAATATTTTGAGTAAATAAAGGTAGCGTGATCTCTCATTATTAGTAAACAGGGCAGCTATATATCCTAACTTATGAAGATGTGCCACAACAGTTTCAGATTCATAGCCATAAAAAGGATCAGATTCAACAAAAGTAATTATATCTCGATCAATAGAAAAATCATAATAATCCTGATCAGGAACACAGATAGGTGAAGTAGCAAAAGCAGGGTCGGGTCTCATCCTATCTCTAAAAGATTCTTTACTCCACTTAACTAGTAACCTCTTACGTTCAAGACTATCCTGGCAAGCAAGAACAGCTTCAATAGATTCAGCATTAAAAAGATAACCCTCAGGAATAGAAGGCATAGGTTCATCATCACTAGCATCATCGTGTTCAGGTTCAATAATTTCTCTTTCTCTAGACCTAGCAATTTGCTCAGCAAGAATATCACCAAGGGGCACAGTAGTATCAAGCATAGAAGTAGTTTCATCTTAAGTATCATGCATAGAAGAAGTGGCATCATCAATAACATGCGACATATCAGAATCAATAGTATTAGTAGGTTTAGGTGTCGCAAACTTACTCATAACAGAAGGAGAATCTAGTGCAAGGCTAGATGGCAATCCCTTACCTCCCCTCGTAGTTGAGGGCAAAATAGTAGTTCGATCATGTTTCAAGTTCTTCATAGTGTCCAGCAGATATAAATCCCAAGTGACTCAAAGAATAGAGCTATGCTCCCCGGCAACGGCGCCAGAAAAAGGTCTTGATAACCCACAAGTATAGGGGATCGCAACAGTTTTCGAGGGTAGAGTATTCAACCCAAATTTGTTGATTCGACACAAGGGGAGCCAAAGAATATTCTCAAGTATTAGCAGCTGAGTTGTCAATTCAATCACACCTGGAAACTTAATATCTGCAGCAAAGTGTTTAGTAGCAAAGTAATATGATAGTGGTGGTAATGGTAACAAAAGTAAAGACAGCAAAAGTAATGTTTTTGGTATTTTGTAGTGATTGTAACAGTAGCAACGGAAAAGTAAATAAGCGAGAACCAGTATATGGAAAACTCGCAGGCACCGGATCAGCGATGGATAATTATGCCGGATGTGGTTTGTCATCTAACAGTCATAACATAGGGTGACACAGAACTAGCTCCAATTCATCAATGTAATGTACGCATGTATTCCGAATATAGTCATACGTGCTTATGGAAAAGAACTTGCATGACATCTTTTGTCCTACCCTCCCGTGGCAGCAGGGTCCTATTGGAAACTAAGGGATATTAAGGCCTCCTTTTAATAGAGAATCAGAACAAAGCATTAGCACATAGTGAATACATGAGCTCCTCAAACTATGGTCATCACCGGGAGTGGTCCCGATTATTGTCACTTCGGGGTTGTCGGATCATAACACATAGTAGGTGACTATAGACTTGCAAGATAGGATCTAGAACACACATATATTCGTGAAAACATAATAGGTTCAGATCTGAAATCATGGCACTCGGGCCCTAGTGACAAGCATTAAGCATAGCAAAGTCATAGCAACATCAATCTCATAACATAATGGATACTAGGGATCAAACCCTAACAAAACTAACTCGATTACATGATAAATCTCATCCAACCCATCACCGTCCAGCAAGCCTACGATGCAATTACTCACGCACGGCGGTGAGCATCATGAAATTGGTGATGGAGGATGGTTGATGATGACGACGGCGACGAATCCCCCTATCCGGAGCCCCGAACGGACTCTAGATCAGCCCTCTCGAGAGAGATTAGGGCTTGGCGGCGGCTCCGTATCGTAAAACACGATGAAACTTTCTCTCTTATTTTTCTCTCCCCAAAAGCCAATATATGGAGTTGGAGTTGGCATCGGAGGGCCACCAGGGGGCCCACGAGGTAGGGGGGCGCGCCCAGGGGGGAGGGGCGCGCCCCCCACCCTCGTGAATAGGGTGTGGGCCCCCTGGTCTTCATCTTTGGCGAGGATTTTTTATTATTTATTCTAAGATATTTCGTGGAGTTTCAGGTCATTCCGAGAACTTTTGTTTTCTGCACATAAAACAACACCATGGAAATTCTGCTGAAAACAGCGTCAGTCCGAGTTAGTTCCATTCAAATCATACAAGTTAGAGTCCAAAACAAGGGCAAAAGTGTTTGGAAAAGTAGATACGACGGAGACGTATCAACTCCCCCAAGCTTAAACCCTTGCTTGTCCTCAAGCAATTCAGTTGACAAACTGAAAGAGAAAAAGAAAAACTTTTACAAACTCTGTTTGCTCTTGTTGTTATAAACATGAAAAGCCAACATTCAAGTTTCAGCAATTATTATGAACTAAGCATAATCACAATAACACGTAGGTCTCACAATTACTCATATCAATAGCACAATCAGCTAGCGAGCCATAATAATAAAACTCGGATGACAACACTTTCTCAAAATAATCATAACATGATATAACAAAATGGTATCTCGCTAGCCCTTTCTGAGACCGCAAAACATAAATGCAGAGCACCTTTAAAGATCAAGGACTGACTAAACATTGTAGTTCATGGTAAAAGAGACCCAGTCAAGTCATAGCCAATATAAACCAATAATGATGAATGCAAATGACAGTGTGCTCTCCAGCGGGTGCTTTAATAAGAAAGGTGATGACTCAACACAAAAGTAAATAGATAGGCCCTTCGCAGAGGGAAGCAGGGATTTGTAGAGGTGCCATAAAAACTAGTTCACTCGTCTGTCATGCTTTGAATCTCCTTCCTCCCAACATATTCCTCTCCTCAGGTGGACCCAGCAGGTCTCTGAATTTTCTACCACTTTCTTTTTCGATGTAAACTGAGTTTTCCCCCGGTACTTTCCCCTAGAACCAACTCAACTGTCCCACGTCTAGCCTAAAAATAAGAATACCCCACGTACTATTAACTCATCAAATTAAAATGATATTTTATTTCGTAAGTTGAAAGTTCTTACAAAATAATAATAATAATTGTTTATATATAACTTGCCAAGTTAACTCCTAGTGATTGCGTACATAAGCTTGCAAAGATTTTACTGACGTGCAATCATGTGTTTATGTTTTTATAACATTTCTCCGTCTAGCCCAACATGATATTTTCACCCAGCCCAGCAAGTCTGCGGATTTCGAGAAAAATGCAAATGGGATTTAAACGGGCTGCATAGATGCTACATCATTGTTTCACCCAGCCCACCTAATGGACTAAAAAACAAATGCACTGGCTGACATGTGGGCCAGTAGGTCGAAGCCTAAGAAGGCGTTGGATTTACATCCAACGGCCGGCATTTTTCTTCAATCTCTCGTCTTCTTCCCCCAGCGCAGCCGAAACTGCCTGCTCCAGCCTTCGGCGGCCAGTGGCGTTGTTTTGCGCTCCTCAGCAAAACGCTACCCCGCCGACGGCCAGGCCATCCCTCCACTCCGCACCTCCTGTTATTCTCTGCCGAGTGTAGGCCCACCCCGCACCCGAACCAGTCAAGTTTCCCACTCCTCTCCGTCTGCGACTCCACTGCCGTGTCTACCCCATCTCCGGGTCGTTCCAGTCTGGGACCTTGCCGTTGTCCACCGCCTCGGTGCGCTCGGCGCGGCGTGGTCAACACACGAGAGTCATCGGAGGAGGACTGTACGTGGAGAGCCTGACGGCTGGGACCCACGAGGTCCATGGTCGCACGCAAGGAAAGTTCCTCCTTGTTATGCACCGTACGTGCACTGTACGTGGGAAGGGCTTCTGTATTTCGCGAAAAAATGTCCCCCCCCCCCCGCTGACAGGTCGGACCCACCAGCTATATCTTCGCACGCAAGGAAGTGCCTCCTTATTACGCACCAAAAAATGAATACCCCCTGCTAGCTGGGACCCACCATAGTGGGTGGCTGACTTGTGGGCCTACTAAGTTGACGAGGACGGAGGGCTTTGTCAACTTAGTCAATATGAACGATTCTAGCTCCAGTGACCGTACGATGTCCATCCAACGGCCATAGTGCTTCTTCAACCTCTGGTCTTCTGGCTCCAGCCGCCCATAGCAGTGCCGGTCGTGCCGCGTGCTCCTGCCTCTCGTGGCCGGCTGTGATGCCACGGAGGCCTCACCGCCCCCTACTACTCCCATCGCTGGCCCAGGGTATCCCTCTACTCACCCACACCTTCTGTTATTCTGCGGCGACAGCAGCCTCACGCCGCAGTCGAACCAGTGAACCCTCGTACTCCTCTCCGCATGGGCATCCACTGTCGCGTCTTCCCCGGCTCCGCGTCATCCCCTACCTAGGCCTCACCATCGTCCACCGCCTTGGTGCTCTCGGCGCGGCGTGGTCAATGTGGTCAACGACCGACTTCCATCGGAAGAGTACTGTACATGGAGAGGCTGACAGTTGGGTCCAAGGCCACAGCCCAGTTTTTTTGTGATTTGCCAAGTAAGTCGCTTTGTCAGGCCTGTTGGGCTGCAAATCTTTCAAGACGAGGAGAGCTTCATTCGGCTGGCCGAGAAAATGGCCTATCAGTAATGAGAAATGGGTTGTACATTTTTAAAACACATCAAACTGGCAATTAGTTTCAAATATCTTTTTTCATTTCGAGATTTTAAATTACATTAATTTTTATGCGTGGAAAATTTGTTGGATTTTATATTGATATACATTTATTTTTAAAATCAGTTTGAATGTGAGTCAAAATTTCGGGATTAAAAACAGTTCGGACCGCACCAAAATATGCAAAATTTCGTATAATTTTTTAACCGTGGCCACAATATGGGCTGTAATGCTAACAAAAAGAATATGGGCTCCAAAAAAACCGTAAGAATTAGCAAATGGGCTGTAAATTATTAGAAATAATGGCAGATGGGTTGTATGCTGTTTTCCATAGATTTGAGGCTTTCCTAAAAAAAAGGTTGACGCACAAGTAGTGACTGTTCGATGGCCATCCAACGGCTGTCGTGCTTCTTCAATCTCTGCTCTTCCTGATCCAGCCGCTCAAACAAACGTCGGCGGGACTGCCTGCTCCCTCCTCCTCGCGGCTGGCTGTGCTGCCGCGCAGGCCTCACCGCCCCACCGTACTCCCATCGCTGGCCTAGCCATCCCTCTACTCACCCACACCTACTGTTATTCTCCGGCGACGGCAGACGAACCAGTAAACACTCGTTCAGTCGTACTCCCCTCCACGTGGGAAATAACTGCTGAGTCTTCCCTGCCTCCGTTTCTTTCCCTTCCTAGGCCTCACCGTCGTCCACCACCCTGGTGCTCTCGGCGCGGCCTGGTCAACGTGGTCAACGACCTACATGCATTTGAAGTGGACTGTACATGGAGAGGCCGACAGCTGGGTCCATGGCTGCACGCAAGGAAATGCCTTCTTATTACGCGCAAAATAATGATTCCTCCACCTGACATCGAGGACCCACCGAAAGGGCCTCAGTATTTCGCGAAAAAAACGTTACCGCCGCTGACAGCTCGGACCCACCAGCTATATCTTCGCACGCAAGGAAGTGCCTCCTTATTACGCACAAAAATGAAATACTCCCCCTATTAGCTGGGACCCAGTATAGTGGCAGGCTGACTTGTGGGCCTACTAAGTTGACGGGGACGGAGGGCTTTGTCAACTTAGTCAATATGCACGATTCTAGCTCCACTGACCGTATGATGTCCATCCAACGGCCGTAGTGCTTCTTCAACCTCTGGTCTTCTTGCTCCAGCCGCCCAAACCAGTGCCGGTCGTGCCTCGTGCTCCTGCCTCCCGTGGCCGGCTGCGATGCGGCGGAGGCCTCACTGCCCCCTACTATTCCCATCGCTGGCCAGGCCATCCCTCTACTCACCCACACCCACTGTTATTCTGCGACGACGGCAGCCTCACACTGCAGCGAACCAGTGAACCCTCGTACTCCTCTACGCGTGGGCATCCACTGCCGCATCTTCCCCTTCCTAGGCCTCGCCGTCGTCCACCGCCCTGGTGCTCTCGGCACGGCGTGGTCAACATGGTCAAGGAATGGCTTCCATCGAACGTGGACTGTACTTGGAGAGGCTGACAGCTGGGTCCACGGCCGCAGCAAGGAAGTGCCTCCTTATTACGCGCAAAATAATTATTCCTCCACCTGACAGCAGGGACCCACCGTACGGGCCATCGTATTTCGCGAAAAAAAACGTTTCCCCTGACTACTGGGACCCACCAGCTATAGCTTCGCACGCAAGGAAGTGCATGCAGGCAAAAAAAACAAAAAACAAAACGATTCGCCCCCCTGACTGCTGGGACCCACCAGCTACATCTTCGCAGGCACGGAAGTGCCTGACAGTCGAGACCCACCTGGTAGAAGCGTACGTAGCGTTGTCATCCTGGTCGCGAACGTGTACGTACATACTGGTCGATGTAGAGGCGCACACGTGTCATAGTAGAGGCGCACACGTGTCGTAGTAGAGGCGCGCACGTAGCATGTACACGTACGTACAGCGGCCAGGGTGCAAGAAAGAAAATACGGCCACGTACGTACATACGGGCGGGGTCTCGAATGCCTACTCGCACATACGTACATGGCTGGGTCGGAACGGAGAAACAGAGTCATCGTCGTGTTCATGGGGAGGCAACGGAATGTGTCGTGTTCATGGGGAGGCAACGAAATGCGTCGTGTTCATCGAGAGGCAACGGAACGCGTGGGAGCCAACCGGCTTGGACGGAACAGGCGATGGAAACGAGGCCTGGCGTACCACACAACGGAGGAAACAGACCTCCTACATTCGGAATGGGGTCTTGTTGATCGGGAGGGGTGTGGCCTACCACAAAACGGAGGAAACGGACCTCCTGCGGTCGAAACGGGGGTCCTGTTGATCGGGAGGGGTGTGGTGTACCGCAAAATGGACGAAACGGACCTCCTACGATCGAAGCGGGGGTCCTGTTGATCGGGAGGGGTGTGGCGTACCACAAAACGGATGAAACGGACTTGTGTTGGAGCGCTACGGTCGAAACGGGGGTCCTGTTCATCAGGAGGGGTGTGGCGTACCGCAAAACAGGACTCCACGGGATACTGTTCATCTCCACCGTCGACCTCCTCCAGCCTCCACGGGCTACCGTCGATGTCCTCCAGCCTCCACGGGCTCCTATTCATCTAGCCTCCACCGTGCGCTACTCCACCAGCTACTGTTCAACCACCCCTCCACCGTCTACTGTTCATCCAGCCCTCCACCGTCTACTGTTCATCCAGCCCTCCACACCACGGGGGTCCTGTTCATCCAGAGGCAACGCCACCACTCACTATTCATCCAAACCCCCCGCAACGCTCACTGTTCATCCAATCGATCGGCTTCAGTTAGCAGCAGTAGCGAAGGAATCGCTCCATCGGGTTCAGTTAACAGCCATCAATCGATCGCTCGGGTTCACTAACGCGTAGGTTGTACTGCAATCGCTCGGGTTCAGTTAGAGCCCAATGCCTCGCTCGGGTTCAGTTAGAGCCAACGCCTCGCACACACGCGCGTACCTGTACGAGAGAAACATGCATCGCTCCGCCCCGACCTCCCACCGTAACCGGCAACTCCCCAAAATTTTCCTCCCCCTCGCTTCTACCACGGTTTTTTCCGTCATGGACGGCCCAAAGAATGTCATGCAGCTGCGTCTCCGGCCCGCCCAGGACGAAAAGCCCATTTTCTGTCATGATTTTTTGTCATAGAAGTAGGAGCCCACCACAGCTATGATGATACCGGGTTTTGTCACAATTATCGTCATAGAAGTGTCATATGTATGATAGAAAAAAAAATCGTTCGGCCCAAAATGTCACGGATGTGTTTTTTTTGTAGTGAATTCAGAGAAGATTCAAATATTATTCATAGATAAACTTGATCATAAACCCACAATTCATCGGATCTTGAAAAACACACCACAAAAAGAGTTTACATCGAATAGATCTCCACAAGAGAGGGGGAGAACATTGTATTGAGATCCAAAAAGAGAGAAGAAGCCATCTAGCTAATAACTATGGACCCGTAGGTCTGTGGTAAACTACTCACAACTCATCGGAGGGGCAAGGATGTTGATGTAGAGGCCCTCCATGGTTGATTCCCCCTCCGGCAGAGTGCTGGCGAAGGCTCCAAGATGGGATCTCGCGGATACATAAGGTTACGACGGTGGAAATTGTGTTTCGTGGTGCTCCTGGATGTTTTCGGGGTACATAGGTATATGTAGGAGGAAGAAGTATGTCGGTGGCCACCCGAGGGGCCCACGAGATAGGGGGGCGCCCTACAGGGGGGCACGGCCCCCTATCTCGTGGGGCCCTCGTAAGCTTCTTGACTTGCACTCCAAGCTCTCCAGATCATGTTTGTTCCAAAAATCACGCTCCCGAAGGTTTCATTCCGTTTGGACTATGTTTGATATTCCTTTTCTTCGAAATACTGAAATAGGCAAAAAAAACAGCAATATGGGCTGGGCCTCCGGTTAGTAGGTTAGTCCCAAAAATGATATAAATGTGTAAAATAAAGCCCATAAACATCCAAAGGGGGTAATATAATAGCATGGAACAATCAAAAATTATAGATACGTTGGAGATGTATCAAGCATCCCCAAGCTTAATTCCTGCTCGTCCTCGAGTAGGTAAATGATAAAAAGAGATTTTTTGATGTGGAATGCTACCTAGCATAATTCATAATGTAATTTTCCTTTATTGTGGCATGAATGTTCAGATCCAAATGAATACAAAATAAAAGTTCATATTGACATAAGAAATAGTAATACTTCAAGCATACTAATCAAAGTAATCATGTCTTCTCAAAATAACATGGCTAAAGAAAGTTATCCCTACAAAATCATATAGTCTGGCTATGCTCTATCTTCATCACACAAAGTATTTAATCATGCACAACCCCGATGACAAGCCAAGCAATTGTTTCATACTTTAATAATCTCAAACTTTTTCAACTTTCACGCAATAAATGAGCGTGATCCATGGACATAGCACTATATGTGGAATAGAATGGTGGTTGTGGAGAACACAAAAAGGAGAAAATAGTCTCACATCAACTAGGCGTATCAACGGGCTATGGAGATGCTCATTAATAGATATCAATGTGAGTGAGTAGGGATTGCCATGCAACGGATGCACTAGAGCTATAAATATATGAAAGCTCAATAAAAGAAACTAAGTGGGGTGCATCCAACTTGCTTGCTCATGAAGACTTAGGGCATTTTGAGGAAGCCCATCATTGGAATATACAAGCCAAGTTCTATAATGAAAGATTCCCACTAGTATATGAAAGTGACAACATATGAGACTCTCTATCATGAAGATCATGGTGCTATTTTTGAAGCACAAGTGTGGAGAAAGAGATAGTAGCATTGTCCCTTCTCTCTTTTTCTCTCATTTTTTTCTTTTTTTCTTTTTTTCTTTTTCTTTTTCTTTTTTTTCTTTGGCCTTTCCCTTTTTTTCTTTTTTCTTTTCTTTTTGTAAAGCCCGAAGTCTCATCCCGACTTGTAAGGGAATCATAGTCTTCATCATCCTTTCCTCACTAGGACAATGCTCTAATAACGAAGATCATCACACTTTTATGGATTTAAAACTCAAAACTAGAACAAGATATGACTCTATATGAATGCCTCCGGCAGTGTACCGGGATATGCAATGAATCAAGAGCGACATGTATGAAAATTATGAAAGTGGCCTAGCCACAAATACAATGTCAACTACATGATCATGCAAAAAGCAATATGACAAAAGTAATGCGTGTCATATGAACGGAACGGCGGAAAGTTGCATGGCAATATATCTCGGAATAGCTATGGAAATGCCATAATAGGTAGGTATGGTGGCTGTTTTGAGGAAGGTAAATGGTGGGTGTATGGTACCGGCGAAAGTTGCACGGTACAAGAGAGGCTAGCAATGGTGGAAGGGTGAAAGAGTGCGTATAATCCATGGACTCAACATTAATCAAAAGAACTCATATACTTGTTACAAAAATTTAGAAGTCACCAAAAACCAAAGCACTACGCGCATGCTCCTAGGGGGATAGATTGGTAGGAAAAGACCATCGCTCGTCCCCGACCGCCACTCATAAGGAAGACAATCAATAAATAAAATTGTGCTCCAACTTCATCACAAAGCGGTTCACCATACGTGCATGCTACGGGAATCACAAACTTCAACACAAGCATTCTTTAAATTCATAATCACCCAACTAGCATGAATTTAATATCACTACCTCCATATCTCAAAACAATTATCAAGCATCAAATTGATCATAGCATCCAATTCACTTTCTATGATAGTTTTTATTATACCCAACTTGGATGCTCATCATTCTAGGACCAACTTTATGATCATAGCAAATAAAATGCTGTTATAAAATACTCGCAAAATAATATAAGTGAAGCATGAGAGACTAGCAATTTCTTCAAAATTAAGACACCACCGTGCTCTAAAAGATATAAGTGAAGCACTAGAGCAAAAACTATCAAGCTCAAAAGATATAAGTGAAGCACATAGAGTATTCTAGCAAATTCTAATCAAATAGGCTTCTCCCAAAAGGTGTGTACAGCAAGGATGATTGTGGTAAACTAAAAAGCAAAGACTAATATAATACACGACGCTCCAAGCAAAACACATATCATGTGGCAAATAAAAATATAGCTCCAAGTAAAGTTACCAATGAACGAAGACGAAAGAGGGGATGCCTTCCCGGGGCATCCCCAAGATTAGGATTTTGGCTATCCTTGAATATCTTGGGGTGCCATGGGCATCCCCAAGCTTAGGCTCTTGCCACTCCTTATTCCATAGTCCATAAAAGCTTTACCCAAAACTTGAAAACTTCACAACACAAAACTCAACAGGAAATCTTATAAGCTCCGTTAGTGAAAGAAAACAAAACCACCACATAAGGTACTTCCATGAACTCATTCTTTATTTATTTTGGTGTTAAACCTACTGTATTCCAACTTCTTTATGGTTTATAGACTGAATTACTAGCCATAGATGCATTGAAATAAGCAAACAACACACGAAAAACAGAATCTGTCAAAAACAGAACAGTCTATAGCAATCTGTAACTAACACAAACTTCTAGAACTCTAAAAATCCTACCAAAATAGGAAGTCCTGGATAATTTGTTTATTGAACATCAGCAAAACGAATCAATGCAAAATCACGTTCCTGTGATTTAACAAAATTATATTCGTGCATGCAAAGTTTCTGTTTTTCAGCAGAATCAAATCAACTATCATCGTAGGTTATCCTATAGGTTCTACTTGGCACAAACACTAATTAAAATATAAAAACACATCTAACCAGAAGGTAGATGCAAGATTTATTACTAAACAGGAGCAAAAAAAACATAAAGAAAATTGGGTTGCCTCCCAACTAGCGCTATCGTTTAACACCCCTAGCTAGGCATAAAAACAAAGATAGATCTAACGAGTGCCATCTTTGGCACTAAATTCATAAGTAGCACGCATGATAGATTCATAAGGTAATTTGACTTTCTTTCTTGGAAAGTGCTCCATGCCTTTATTTAATGGAAATTGGAATCTAATGTTCCCTTCCTTCATATCAATAATCGCACCAATCGCTCTAAGGAAAGGTCTACCTAGAATAATAGGGCAACAAAGATTGCAATCTATATCAAGAATGATAAAATCTACGGGCACCAAATTTCTATTTGCAACAATAAGAACATCATTGATCCTTCCCATAGGCTTTTTAATGGTGGAATCCGCAAGGTGCAAATTTAAAGAGCAATCATCAAGATCATGGAAACCTAGAATATCACATAAAGTTTTCGGAATCGTGGAAACACTAGCACCCAAATCACACAAATAAAAACACTCATAATCTTTAATTATAATCTTTATAGTAGGTTCCCACTCATCATTAAGTTTTCTAGGTATAGAAACTTCCAAATTAAGTTTTTCATCATAAGATTGCATCAAGGCATCAACAATATGTTTGGTAAAAGCTTTGTTTTGACTATAAGCATGAGGAGAATTAACAACGGATTACAACAAGGAAATACACCCTTTTAAAGAACAATTATCATAATCAAATTCCTTGAAATCCGAGATAGTAGGTTCAATATTATTAGAAGTTGAGGATTCTCCAATCTCTCTTTTACCAAATTTAGCATCAAGATCTAAAGACTCCGTTTTTTTGGGATGCCTTCTAGGCAAAGTGGATTCATCATCACTCCCATAATCATCAAAATTCATATTGCAAAACATAGATCTAATCGGAGATGCATCAATAACTTTAAGATCCTCATCATTATTCTAATGTAATTTTTTTGGTTTAGCGGCCATCTTATTGACTAAGGTGGCTTGCTTGTCATAAATTTTGGCTATAGCATTTTCAAGCCGGGTAATTTGATCGTTAACACACTCTTCTTAGGAAACGCGCTACTACTTATGCCCTAGCGGTAGCGCCCTTCTTCCAAGCCCGCTACTGCTATGCGTAGCCTATCATTCTAGCAATGAGAATATTAGTAGTAGCTCTTTTGCCACCACACGCGCTACTGCTAAGGTTGTATCTGTAGCGCGGCTTTTTCTCAAACGCTACTACTATCTAGCACTAATGCCCTTTTTTTACCCGCGTTGTTGCTAAATTTCTATGTATAAGGTTTTCCCTAGTAGTGTAAGGTTGTTGAGTACAGATGGATTTTAAAAGGAAGACAGACAATGATGGTAAGTGTCACCATTAAGAAAGCTCGACTTGTCGTTAAGATGTTTTCTGACAAGTTCAAGGAGTTGACTACGATGAGACTTTCTCACTCGTAGTGATGCTAAGAGTCTGTTAGAATTATATTAGCAGTTACTGCATTATTTATGAAATCTTGCAGATAGGATGTCAAAACATTGTTTGCTCGACGATTTTCTTGAGGAAAGGTTGTATGTGATCCAAACATAAGGTTTTGACAATCCTGAAAGATGCTAACAAGTATGCAAAGCTCCATCAATCCTTTAAGGACTGGAGTAAGCGTCTCAGAGTTGGAATATACGCTTTGGTGAGATGATCAAAGATTTTAGGTTTATACAAAGTTTATGAGAAACTTGTATTTCCAAAGAAGTGAGTGGGAGCACTATAGAATTTCTGATGAATATATGTTGTTGACATATTGTTGATCAGAAATAATGTAGAATTTCTATAAAGCATATATGGTTATTTGAAAAGTGATTTTCAATGGAAAACCTGGATTAAGCTACTTGAACATTGAGCATCAAGATCTATAAGGATAGATCAAAACGCTTAATAGTACTTTCAAATGAACACATACCGTGAAAAGATTTTGAAGGAGTTCAAAATAGATCGGCAAAGAAGGAGTTCTTGGCTGTAAGGTGTGAGTATTGAGTAAGACTCAAGACCTAACCACGACAGAAGAGAGAGAAAGGACGAAGGTCGTCCCCTATGCTTTAGACATAGGCTCCACAGTATGCTATGCTGTGTACTGCACCTGAAGTGTGCCTTGCCATGAGTCAGTCAAGGGGTACAAGAGTGATCCAAAAATGGATCACTGGACATCGGTCAAAGTTATCCTTAATGACTAGTGGACTAAGGAATTTTTCTCGATTATGGAGGTGGTAAAATAGTTCGTCGTAAAGGGTTACGTCGATGCAAACTTTGACACTAATCTGGATGACTCTGAATAGTAAACCGGATTCATATAGTAGAATAGTTATTTGGAATAGTTCCAAATAGTGCATGGTAGCTGCATCTACAAGATGACGTAGAGATTTGTAAAGCACACATGGATCTGAAAGGTTCAGACCCATTGACTAATAACCTCTCTCACAAGCGAGATATGATCAAACCCCATGGGTGTTGGATTCATTACGATCACATAGTGATGTGAACTAGATTATTGACTCTACTGCAAGTGGGAGACTGTTCGAAATATGCCCTAGAGGCAATAATAAAATGGTTATTATTATATTTCCTTGTTCATGATAATTGTCTATTGTCCATGCTATAATTGTATTAACTAGAAACCGTAATACATGTGTGAATATATAGACCACAATATGTCCCTAGTGAGCCTCTAGTTGACTAGCTCGTTGATCAATAGATGGTTATGGTTTCCTGACCATGGACATTGGATGTCATTGATAACGGGATCACATCATTAGGAGAATGATGTGATGGACAAGACCCAATCCTAAGCATAGCACAAGATCGTATAGTTCGTTTGCTAAAAGCTTTTCTAATGTCAAGTAACATTTCCTTAGACCATGAGATTGTGCAACTCCCGAATACCGTATGAATGCTTTGGGTGTGCCAAACGTCACAACGTAACTGGATGGCTATAAAGGTGCACTACGGGTATCTTCGAAAGTGTCTATTGGGTTGGCACGAATCGAGACTGGGATTTGTCACTCCGTGTGACGGAGAGGTATCTCTGGGCCCACTCGGTAATGCATCATCATAATGAGCTCAATGTGACTAAGTAGTTAGTCACGGGATCATGCATTACGGAACGAGTAAAGTGACTTGCCGGTAATGAGATTGAACGATGTATTGGGATACCGACGATCGAATCTCGGGCAAGTAACGTACCGATTGACAAAGGAAATTGTATACGGGATTGCTTGAATCCTTGACATCATGGTTCATCCGATGAGATCATCGTGTAACATGTGGGAGCCAACATGGGTATCCAGATCCTGCTGTTGGTTATTGGCCAGAGAGTTGTCCCGGTCATGTCTGCATGATTCCCGAACCCGTAGGGTCTACACACTTAAGGTTCGGTGACGCTAGAGTTGTTATGGGAATTAGTGTGCAGTTACCGAATGTTGTTCGGAGTCCCGGATGAGATCCCAGACGTCACGAGGAGTTCCGGAATGGTTCGGAGGTAAAGATTAATATATGGGAAGTCATATTTTGGCCACCGAAAAATGTTCGGGATTTTTTGATATTGTACCGGGAAGGTTTTAGAAGGTTCTGGAGTGGGGCCCACATGAACGTGGGTAGTGGGGGCAAGGCCCCACACCCCTGGTCAAGGCGCACCAAGATCCCCCCTTAAAAGGAATAAGATCATATCCCGAAGGGATAAGATCAAGATCCCTAAAAAAAGGGGATAACAATCGGTGGGGAAGAAAATGATGGGACTCCTGCAAGATGACTCTGGAGGCTCGGGCGATGTGGACGGCCGCCGTTCCCAAAACCTTGACGCCGGCATCGGGAAACCAGCATCGATCCAAAATTCCTGCACCAACTCTGCTTCAGTTTTCTTCCTCCTACCGACAATCGCGTCCATCCCGAGCCCTCATCTTCGTGGCGTAAGACCTCTAGGGCCATGGCGATGCCGAGGCCAGGGGGAGTCTCTTCGTCGGAAGAACCATACTCGGCTCCCAGGCAGGAGAACCTTGATCCGCCAGAGCTCTCAGCCGTGACGTACGCCGCCGGTGGCCTAGGCCTGGGCGCTAGCGTCAACCGGCGACCGTGAGGTGCAGCGGGGTTCGCCATCTAGATCGCCTTTAAAATGGGGGAGCTATATATACATGCATATTGCACACGATCAATATATCGTGAGTTGCATAATCTTCCACAAAGTACAATCGCAATCTCGGTAAAGTTTTTTGAGGTTCAGATTGAGGGGGAGTGTTAGAATAAACCGTATAGGGTTAGAAAACTGTTTAAACTTGTAACCTTTCTCTATCTGGTCTTCACTCGTATCCCTCCTGTTTTTCTCTCTGTTTTCCTCTCTGTAACGATCTCTGATCGATCTCTTTTGCAACTTGTACGCCAAGGCTTTCGTCCAATATATACAATGCGGCCCGAGACAAAGGGTTTAACAGACAAAGGGTTTAACACTTCTCATATTGTTTCACACAGCCTGCAGATGTGGCATGAGAGAATTCCATGATCACTAAGGAGGTTGCGAGTTTGAGTGATGAACTAGGAGATTTTATGTTTAAATTTAAAAGGAGAGTGGACAATGTTGATGCTCATAACATTGCGAAGGACTCTTTACATCTTCCGCAAGGCCGTCATGTCTGCCTTTTGGAGCCCCCGGGCTATGTAAAATTTTCCATTTGATGAATAAATAGGCTCGGGTGTTTTCGCTAAAAAAAAGGTGATTCTAAAGAAAAGAATTTTAGGTTTTGTTCGAAGAAAAAAATATATAAACTTTTTAGTGTGGGAGGGAGTACTACTACTAGTTCGAAGGATCACGAGCAGAAACAGAGCAAACAGAGGGCTCATCCTAGGCCGCTCCGAGACGCAGATTTGAAGCTGAAACCACACTCTGCTCCCCTCACTTTATTCATACGCACACTGTTATATCACAATATACAAAAACCACGACTCCACGGAGCGCGCCACCAGTTGGGCGGCCTGGCTACCCCGGCCTCCCACCTCTCACGCGCACGAGATATGCGCCGCCTCCTCGCCGCCGACGCGCTGCAAGGCCGGGTTCGGCGCGGGAATGCACTGCGAAGCCGCGGCCGCCGTGGGAGCAGGGGTTGCTTGCGCTACTTGTGCGACCGGCATGGGCACCTGCTGCTGCTTGACGGAGGCGACCCTCTTGCAGGCGGCCATGGCGAAGGTCTGGTCGGCGAGCGGGACGACCGGGAGGTTGTCGCAGTTGCAGATCTCGATCATGAAGCCGTCGGGGTCGTGGAAGAAGATCTGGTCCACGTAGATGCCGCCCTCCTCCACGCACCGCTGGATGTATGGGATGCCCAGCTCCTTGAGCCGCCGCTCCACCGCCACCATGCTCTCGCACTGCAAACAAATACGCATTTTGCTCGGCCATTAGTCTCTGAAGGTTTTTGTTATTTGGTGAAAGAAAATTGATCTCAGAAGTGGACTTCCACATTCTTGAGCTAGTGAGACACCGTGACTCGGCATGCAACTCGTTTCTATGTGGTGAGCGGTGACTAGGCCTGGTATCCATCGTGCATGCCAGAGAACCCGTGCAACACGACGGACAAGAAACCAACGCGTGAAATTAAAGATCTATGCGCCGCGCACGTACGTGCGCACACCAGCCCGACCAGTCGTTGTCGGTCACCGATGTAGTAAGATGAGCTGTCACCCATGATTGATCCAAAGAACCGATCGATCGCACATATAACGGCACTGTTACTCGCGGCACACATGCGGGCCGTCGCCGGCGACAAGACGCCGACGTCCCTTTCGTCACACCCTAATACTTCCTTGAGAGAGAGAGAGAGGGAGAGAGCTGTCTTGCTGCTGGGACCAAGTTGTGGAGGTATCTATCATCCATGTGGCCTTGTTTGTGGGAAAAGCAACCCCCTGCTCTGTTGGTGATGGAGATGACCGAACTGCTTTTGGCCACGGGCGACCAGTTAGGAAAAGACATGCAATGCATACGTGCGTTCTAGAGAGTTCCACAAGCAACCCTCTTGAGGCTAGGTTTTTTGGTGGTTCTGAATCTAGACCACATATGCATGCTGCAACATTTTGGAACACTGAACTTTGTACTTCCAAATTACTTTAATCATTTTCGCTGAACTTTGATAATAGATCTGGATCATTTTCGCAAAATAATATTTTCTCCGTTCTCAAATAATTGTCTTTCTAGAGATTTCAACAAGTGACTACATACGAAGCAAAATAAGTGAATCTACACTCTAAAACATGTCTACATACATTCGTATGTTGTAGTCCATTTGAGATGGCTAGAAAGACAATTATTTGGGAACGGAGGGAGTACTCCTTCCGTTCGATGACAAATATTTTCAGACGGAGGGAGAGAGAGAGATTAATTTTGCCTAACTCGAATTGCACCTACCGTTCGAAAAATGTTGGGCAGCCTTTCCTGGGTAGGCATACATAGCCTTTCCACAGAAGACGGGTCCGAGGAACTTTGTGTTGCAAAGTGGCCAACCAGTTCACGGTTCCTAGACGCAGCATGGCTACCACCGAACGATTGAATGCCCACTTTCTACGCCCATTTCTTCATGCCTATCCACCTTTGTCACCGTGGACAGCGACCCGGTAAGTGCATGTACCGTGGGATAAAACCGCACTGTGTGCACATGTGACGTGCAAGCACTGGGCTCACAGTCACACCCACTTTTATGTGCATGTGAACACCAGCACTTCAATTTGCCGGCTGTGTAACACATGCATCCCGCCATGTTTGTTGTCTGCCTCTGCCTCTGCCTCAGGGTCTGGAGCGCTTCGTTAGAAGACATATCTCGTTTAATCATTGGCTTCTTTCAATTTTGAAGTTTGGTTAAGGGTAGGACGAACAAGTTCCTTCCGCATAAGGTATAACGTTGTATCAAGTTGTGCTGAAAGCAACCCTCGCACGTGCAAACAACGGTTGGATAAACGTAACGGGCATAAAAAGGAGGAGCTAACGACGACGGAGAACCTAACCTATCTCGCCTACGTACGGAGCAAGTTAATTTCCTTCCTCTCGTACAAAGAGGACCCTTACAAATTTGTTCAATAGGAGGAGATGGTCGCATCGATTACGAGATATCTGTGATGACTTCGTCAGCCTCAAGATGTTGTATCGGTCTGGCGCGCGCGCGTGTTTGTAGAGACCGAGTGTATTGTGAGCCTATGTGATTATACTGTGGTCAAAAAAAAATAGTAGGAAGGCAACCGTTACCATCTTTCATTCACGGACGACATATCGTAGCCACCTCAGCCATAGCAGCAGTGTTCGCAACCAAATCGAAATTAACTACGCGAAACGCACCTGGAAGGAGATGTGGTTATCCTTGGGGTTGATCTCCTTCGCTGGTAAGCTGTCGGGACGCTCCGACTGCAGCAGGTGGATGCCGATCCCGTAGTTGAACAGCCTTCACTCGCAGCAACAAGAAAACCATTATCAGAGATTCAGAGCAGTGCAATTAACACTGACGCTCCTACGAATTGAGCTGAGGATCCGGTTGGATTACCATGCGCCGTCGAAGTCGAAGGAGCCGGGCCGGCGGATGGGGGTGAACCCGAGGACGTTCATGTAGAAGTCGAGCGACTCCTCCACCGACTTGCACACTATGCTGATGTGGTTCAGGGACGCCAGCGGCAGCACGCCGCCCTTGCCGCCGCTCACCATAGCCGCCGTCGTGTTCACCACCCTCACGGATCACTTGCGGTCGTCGTCGCCGGTGGCCGGCCGGAGAATTCCTCGCTAACTATATGTACCTCCGACGATGGATCGAGTCACCGATCAACCAATCAAGCAAGAGAGAAAGGCAAACTCGAACTGCTCTACCACTCCACTCTCGTTAGCAATGGGCAATGGCTGCTGCTTCAGGCACGAATGAAAGATGCGGAGGGTGAGCTGGAGTTGTGCTCCTTTATATAGCTGCGCGGGAGCAGACACTGCTGACACGTGGCTCCACGTCATCCTCATCTAGACCGTTCGTGTTCGTCTCATCCTCCGAGGACGTGCATTCTGGCTTAGCGTCTCATGCCCAAATCTTTGGCTCACAGACGCCATTAAAACACTTTTTGTTTATGGGAAGGTTCCTTGCAGCTTCCATTTTGGGAATCTGCCATGCGTATTTTAAAAAGTCCGGACCGATGGAAAGAAACAGACAATATACTTACACGCTACTTCACACACCATCACAAACGACCATCAAAGTTGAAAAAGAATAACAAACACTACAATTTGCCAAAGATATAAAGGACAATGGCACCTAAATCTTTTCTCCGCGTAAAGAAAACGGAAGCTGGAAAAAGTAACATTGTTCGTGCTTAAGCCTAGAAGCTACTCCCTCCGTCCGGAAATACTTGTCATCAAAATGAATAAAAGGGAATGTATCTAGATGTATTTTAGTTCTAGATACATCCTTTTTTGTCCATTTTGATGACAAGTATTTTCGGACAGAGGGAATACTAAATTCCGCAGTTTAACAATTTGTTGATGATTCCCTAATACTTATGAAGGCTGATTTGATTACTGCAACCTTGTTCAAATAAGTGCTAGATGAATATTACTGCAACCTTGTTCAAATAAGTGCTAGATGAATATTGTACAAACTCAGGCTAGTTGGTAAGCAAAGGTAAATACAATATATTTTTTAGTCCAAACATAAATGTTGATTTAAAAGCACAAATCGAGCTAAATATTATATCTGAATCTATCTCAGATAAATACCTTGGTCCCTAACCATGATGTAACTAGATAGGAGTGACAGTATTACTCATCTTCTGAAAAAGGATAGTTCAAATATTGTGGAGGGCAGTTATCCAACATATCCCTGTTTTTTGACATGGCTATTTTTAAGCTCCGTAAGAAACTCTCTGAAGAAATTAATGATGCAATGTCTACTTTCTGGTGGGTTGATACGGAGGATCAGAAAAGGATGCACTGGCGCGCATGGTGGAGGATGTGTATTCCAAAAAAAAGGGGAAGGTATAGGCTTTCGAGATTTGTATTTTTTAATCTCGCTATGTAGTCAAAGCAAGCTTGAAGGCTACTAAGCAATCCCGATTCCTTCCGTGCCTAAGTGTTGAGAGTTAAATACTTCCCTGATGATAGCCTGTTAAGTGATGGACCAAAAAAGGCTCTTCATATACTTGGCGAAGTATTGTTCCTGGTTTGCAAACTTTCAGACGTGGCCATACTTGGAAAGTGGGGTCGAATCAAACGATGAACATTTGGGAAGATCATTGGATCCTAAATAATAATACAAGGAAGATTCAGGCTTTGAAGGGGCATGTTATCTTGTGTACGGCTGAGGAATTAATCAACCCAGACTTTGGTCTCTTTGGGATGAAAAACTTACCAGGGAGATATTTTTACCAATTGACGTGGAGAGAGTTCTTATCATCCCCTTGAGTGCTCACTTAATAGAGGATTTTGTGGCGTGGTACAAAACCAAGTCGAGCACCTTTTCAGTGCGACTTGCATACTACACGGAGTGGGAGCACCAGTTTGGGTCTAGACCAGCAGAGATGACGGACAAGGTCTTTGAAGAACTAAGTATGGAAGGAGATGGGGCTAGATGAAGTTATTGAATAGGCACTTGTCATTTTGATTGTTTTGATTTTGTTCTGCTCGAGGGCATTTTATGTAATCCGAATCAGAACTCCCCAATTCTCAGAATGCTTGGCATGCAAGAGTATGTCGTTCTAGTTTGTTGGTTTGTGTGGTGGTAGCGGTGGGAATTTGTGTAGGGCGAGCCAATGGTGACACCACCCCAGACAACATTTCTGACTCATGCCCTGACTGCAAACTATGATTCAGTGACGCACAACAACCACCCTCAGGAAGTTGGTTGGTCAAAGTTGAGTCGGGGCTGCTATAAGGTTAACACTGATGCAGCCTTCCATGAGGATGATACCAGAGCTATGGGTGATGTCTTAGGAACAGTTTGGGAGAAGTTGTTGTGAGTGTGGCTTGTCCTCGAAATCATTTGCTTGATGCCATTACTTTGGAGGCATTCTAAAGAAATTGAGTTGTTGGATTATGTAGGATGCTCACGAGTGAGTATGGATTCCCTGGGATGCTCGTGAGTGACTATGAACTCCCTGGGATGCTAATGAGTGAGTATAGAACCTGACTCCTTGGAACTTATGAAAGTGTGCAATGGTGGGATTGATGTCTTCAGCCCCTACTCAACAATTTTTGTAGACTGTTTTGCTCTAGCCCGCTCTATCGATGGAGTTCCATTTCAACATTGTCTTAGGAATGCGGCCCATAAGCTAGCAAATACTCATATGATTCAAATTTTGTAGTTTCTTGGGAGGATGATCCACCCAAGTTTTTGCAGCATCATGTAATAAATGATGTAACTCCGTTGGAATTGAAATAAATTGCGTCGTGAGGCATTCCTTCAAAAAGAAACTCACTGCCACTACCAAATTCATTTTGTCATCCTTGGGATCCATGATGCCTAGTTTCTTCATGCTTGGAAGACCTCTACCACAACTTGCTCCAATTGTGTTGTGCACCACAGCAACACCTTGATTCGGTGTAGGTACACATACGTAATTCACATGGGAACAGAGTGAGATTTTCCCCAAACATCTGGCCTTGGTGACAGGCTCATCCTCCTCTATGGGTAGACTAATTGTGTCGACCTTACTAGGCCATACAATCTCAGAGAAGCTCACACGGACTTTTCTAGGAAATCCTAGGTACCCCCAATATTGTGAGGTGCTTAGCTCACTAGAACAACACCTGAACCAGTGAAGGAGATTGAGGTCTCAAGACTAGGGAACTAGTAATGTTGTGTAAAATATAGCAACTTGGCTTGGGTTGTGTCGATGGGGACTGTGTTGGTATCGAGGTCTATGGACGGGAGGGGGTGAATAGTCCTAGCAAGAAACAAAAGCACGTAGTTTCAAGTTTTTAGGGGTGGCCGTTTTCGCACAACTCAGAGTAGGAGTAAACAACTTAATAGGCAAGCTATAAAGAGTACTACATAGCGAAAAGATGATAACTTGCAAGTAAGTAAAGATGGTAGGATTTAGAGGATTCAAACACAAGGGCCTCAAAGATGTTTATCCCGTTGTTCAGATAGTTGGTGCTATCCTAGTTCACATTGATGGAGGCTTAAAAAGACAATTCTAAGATAGCAAGGATTTGATTGTGTCACCCACAGAGCCCAGTGACTCAGGCCCAATAAAGGAGCCCATAATTACTTAGTTATAGTCACTCACATGTTACCCATTGACTAAGGCTGGCATGATAAACCTACACAATATGCTAGCACAACTAATTCTGCTATGTGTTTTCAGTTGGACCAACATGTGATTAATTCGGGTCCTCACAAACATGGCAGCCCATTGACTCGGGCCCAATAAACGAATCCTTCGTTATTGAAAGCTAAGCGCTCACATGGCGGCTCAGTGATTGAGGCTAACATAATGAACTCACTCAGTGTGCTAGTAAACTAATTATTTATGTATGTTTTGTTGGACAAGCATGTGATTAATGGGTATATAAACAAATTCCATGTACTGACAAAATCTCACCAAAATAAAAATCTGGTAGACTAGTGCACATAATTTTGGCTTCATTATAATCTCGCGTGTACTGATAGACAAGTGCAAATAAAAATTTGTACTACCTAAACCAACAATATATAGTTGTAATGATAGATCACGAGATTATTACCAGTACATGCGTACAACCATTGAGGAAGTAGAATTGGTGTTTGATACCTTACGATTGACTCAATCTAGTTCCACATTCAATCCGTACTATGGCACTGACTCTACTTACCCATTGAGCATTCATGTTTAGTTGTAATCATGTGGCCTATTGTTGCATTCCCATAGCCATATATTCCTAGTTTATATGATAAATTTTTATTTCAGTTATTGCATTCCAATAGTGGTACATATATGTACATGACATTGGAAGACACCAACTCTCTAGTTAGGTTTTGTCAATCCTACATCGCATCAGTTATGCATCACGTGCACAATATGAAAGGGCGGGCATCTCTAACCACACCTCTTGGGATCCGAAGTAAGGGAGAAAGAGTAGACAAAGTGTTTGGGGAGCGATCGACCACCCACAAGGTTGCTTCATCGATTCCTTATATGCTCTTTATCTATGGATTATATTCGGCCTCTAGTATTTTCTATTGAGATGGATATCTAGGTTTTCCTTCATATCAGATAGCATATCTACATTGTTCCAGCACTTGCTTGTACATGTATAAGAAATTTCACATACAACTATCTAAGAGAAGTTATAATTAGGTCGGCTTGCTGGATAGGTGCTCATCTCAAAAGTACGAGGTCTTGTGTTCAAGTTCATGTTTCCCCAACCTTTTAACATATTAATTTATTGAAAGGATGATATCTTGGGCCCACCATGCTTATATTTGGGACACAAAAAATCGGTCTCACTTGTGTATATGCAGCTCCTCAATGATCCTGTCATGCACGCGGCCGTTGGTTCATGTATTGAGAAGCTGACACCATGGGTCCACCAAGCTAAAATATGTGACCCAACATGTTTGAAATTCCGGTCCCACTTGTGAACATGTGGGTCCCCAATGATCATGCCACTTACTACCTCCGTTCCTAAATATAAGTCTTTTTAGAGATTTCACTATGGACTAGATACAGATCAAAATGAGTGAATCCACACTCTAAAATATGTCCATATACATCTGTATGTAGTTTGTAGTGAAATCTTTAAAAAGACTTACATTTAGGAACGGAGGGAGTACACAATAGTTGGTTCATGTATTTGGAGGCCGACATCATTGTTCCACCATGCTAACATCTAGTACCCAGCTTGTTTGAAAGTTTGCTTCCATTTCTATAAATGCAGGTCCTTAACGATTGTGTTATGTATGCAACCGTTGGTTCATGTACCGATAAGCTCGCATCATGGGCCCACTAGGCTAATGATACGTCTTTAACGTATCTATAATTTATGAAATATTACGAAGAATTTTTCTGGTCCAGAAGGAAACTAATGGGCCAGAGCTGCACCTGGGGGTGCCCCGAGGGGGGCACAACCCACCAGGGCATGCCAGGGTCCCCTGGCGCGCCCAGGTGGGTTGTGCCCACCTTGGTGGCCTCCCGCACCCCCTCTTTGCACTATAAATTCCTAAATATTCCGAAACCCTTCGGGGTAGCCCCAGACGAGAAGTTCCGCCCTGGCACGCCCAGGTGGGTTGTGCCCACCTCGGTGGCCTCCCGCACCCCCTCTTTGCACTATAAGTTCCTAAATATTCTGAAACCCTTCGGGGTAGCCCTAGACGAGAAGTTCCGTCGCCACAGGCGTCTATAGCCACCGAGATCCAATCTAGACCCCGTTCTGGCACCCTGCCGGAGGGGGAAATCATCTCCGGTGGCCATCTTCGTCATCCCGGCGGCCACCATGACGAGAAGGGAGTAGTTCTCCCTCGGGGCTGAGGGTTTGTACCAGTAGCTATGTATTTGATCTCTCTCTCTCTCTCTCTCTCTCGTGATCTATATCATGAGCTTTGTTAATATAGTCGGATCATATGATGTTTCTCCCCTCTATACTCTTGTTATGATGAATTGAATCTTTACCCTTCAAAGGTTTGTCTTGTCGGATTGAATATTCAGAGATGAGAACACATGATATATGTCTTGCAATATGAATACTTGAGGTGACAATGAGGTATCCTATTTATTCACTTGATATGTGTTATGGCATTCAATTCGCGGATTCCTGCGGTGATATTGGGGTAATCTATGCATAGGGGTTGATGCACGTTTTTCTCTGACGGAAACTTTGGGGTCTCTTTATAGTTCTTTGTGTGGGTTGAGTATTATGAAAATGAATTTGCTTTGGTGTTATTCTAATACGAACTCTAGGATAGATTGAACAGAAAAAATAGCCTTGTGTTATTTGAGTATGAACTCTTGAATAGATTGAACGGAAAGAATAGCTTTGAGGTAGCTTCGTGTCCTACAAACAATTCCTATCTTTTGTTCACCGCTAATAGGAACTCAGGAGTGATTCTTTACCTCACTTTGAGGGATAATCATATGATCCAACTATGTTAGCATTGTTCAGAGGTTGCACTAGTGAAAGTACGGACCCTAGGCCTTGTTTTTAAGCATTGCAATACCGTTTTTGTGCCTGTTTACTATTTGCTACCTTGCTGTTTTTATTTATTCAGATTATAAAAATATATTTGTACCATCCATATTACACTTTTATCACCATCTCTTCGCCGAACTAGTGCACCTATACAATTTGCCATTGTATTGGGTGTGTTGGGGACACAAGAGATTTCTTGTATGTGGTTGCAGGGTTGTTCGAGAGAGACCATCTTCATCCTACATCTCCCACGGATTGATAAACCTTAGGTCATCCACTTGAGGGAAAATTTCCACTGTCCTACAAAACTCTACGCTTGGAGGCACAACACGAGTCTACAAGAATAAAGTTGCGTAGTAGACATCAAGCTCTTTTCTGGCGCCGTTGCCGGGGAGGTTAGGAAAGCTGCACTCACATCCCGTCAAAGAAGCTCTTTTCTGGCGCCGTTGCCGGGGAGGTGATTGCTTGAAGGTATATATTTAGATCTTGCAATTGAATCTTTTAGTTTCTTGTTTTATCACTAGTTTGGTTTATAAAAGAAAATTGCATAAAAGAAAATCGAATTGAGGTTACATCATATTATTGATCATCTTTATAATATCTTTCTTGAAAATGATGGATCGGAAAATTGTGCTCAATTGTTAGAAGAAGAGGTTAATAAAATGTTTGACACAAAATATTTGAATGATGAGCATGATTGCAATGTTGCTAGTATGAATTCTTTGAATGTCCATGATGCTAATGATATGCAAAGCCATAAGCTTGGGGATGCTATGTTTGATGAAGATGATATTTTTAGTCCCCCGAGTTTTGATGAGAAAATTTATTACGATGAATGCATGCCTCCCATCTATGATGATTATGGTGATGACATGTATGCTATATTTGATAATGATAACCATTAAACTTGTCATCATGATTTTAATTTTCAATCTCATGATAGTTTTTTTGTTGAGTTTGCTCCCACTACTATTGATGAGAAGTAATTTTCTTATGTGGAGAGTAATAAGTTTTCTATGCTTTTGTGTCATGAAAAGAATGCTTTATGTGATGGTTATATTGTTGAATTCATTCATGATGCCACTGAAAATTATTATGAGGGAAGAACATATGCTTGTAGGAATTGCAACAATATCAAGTTTTCTCTCTATGTGTTGAAAATCTTGAAGTTATGTTTGTTTTGCCTTCCTATGCTAGTTGATTCTTGCTCCCAAAAGTTATTTGCTCACAAAATCCCTATGCATAGGAAGTGGGTTAGGCTTAAATGTGCTTGCCATGTGTTTCATGATGCTCTTGTTATGTTTCAATTCTTATCTTTTATGTGAGCATCATTGAAATCTTCATGCCTAGCTTAAAAGGCATTAAAAAAGCGCTTGTTGGGAGACAACCCAACACTTTTACCTACTATTTTTGTGTGTTCACATGATTATGATACTGTAGTAATCATGTTTTATTGATTTTGTTTCAATAAAGTGCTAAGTAAATCCTTTTGGATAGTGTGGATGATAGTTGACTTGAATCTGTGCAAAAACAGAAACTTCTGCGCTAAGTCCAGGAAATTTGAAAATTCACTGGAACGTGCTTTTGATCTGAAATTTTTACAGGTGATAGATATACAAATTCTCTATGTTGTCCTATTTTTTTTAGAATGTTTGGAGTAGCATAAGTATGGTTGGAGTACAGATTACTACAGACTGTTCTGTTTTTGACAGATTCTGTTTTCAATGCATAGTTTGCTTGCTTTCTAGTTTCTATGGCTTATATTGCTCAATATAAATTGTAGAAATGATATGCTATAGAGGAATTGTATGGAAACAATTATTAATCTTGTCTTTGACAGTACCAAAGTGAAATGGTTTGCTCTTTATCTTACTAACCTATCTCACAAAGTTCCGTTAAGTTTTGTGTGATTGAAGTTTTCAAGTTTTGGGTGAGATATCGATATGAGGAGAATAAGGAGTGACAAGACCCTAAGCTTGGGGATGCCCAAGGCACCCCCAAGATAATATTCAAGGAAGATCCAAGAAACTATGCTTGGGGATGCCCCGGAAGGCATCCCCTCTTTCGTCTCCAACATTATCGTAACCTCACATGGAGCTTTGTTTTCATTTGTCACATGGTATGTGTTTTGCTTGGAGCGTCATTCTATTTTGTTAGGATTTGCTTGCTGTTATTTAGAATAATGTTTTGCATCTTTCTTTTCAATAAAAATGTCAAGGATAGCCTTCACATAGCTTATTATACAAGTCTACATGTTGCTGTTTGAAAACATAAAGTTTACCACTGTTGGAAAAATTCACCAGAAAAGTCAGAGTATGATAAAATGTTGAAACTTTTTGCACAGTAAGATCTGATAAATTTTCTACAGTATGGTAAATTTTCATAATTTTTGGAGTTATGGAAGTATGATGAATCTTGCATTCTTTTCATACTGTACTGTTTTGGCAGATTGCTGTTATGTTTGCATTGTTTGCATATGTTTGCTTGTTTAATGATTCTATTCGAGGATAGGAGTATTAAATATGCAGATGCATTCAGTATGCAATGTTGAATAATAATTTTTGTGATTTGCTACAGTAGAGAATGATA
Source organism: Triticum dicoccoides (assembly GCF_002162155.2). Taxonomy (NCBI): domain Eukaryota; kingdom Viridiplantae; phylum Streptophyta; class Magnoliopsida; order Poales; family Poaceae; genus Triticum; species Triticum dicoccoides. The sequence goes on along the minus strand of NC_041381.1, from coordinate 201,401,611 downwards.
AGGTTTTTGCATTGATTTGTACTAACTTATCTCATGAGTTCTTGTTGAGTTTTGTGAGGATGAAGTTTTTGAGATTTTGGAAAACCGTGATATGAGAGGAATTAAGGAGACACAAAAGCTCAAGCTTGGGGATGCCCAAGGCATCCCAAAATAATATGTCAAGAAGTATCAAGCATCTAAGCTTGGGGATGCCCAGGTAGCATCCCACCTTTCTTCTTCAACAGTTATCGGTTAGTATCAGTTGAACCTAAGTTTTTGCTTCTTCACATGATGTGTGCTATTCTTGGAATGTAATTTTATTTTGTTTTTGCTTGTTGTTTTAATAAAATACTTAGATCTGAAAGTTTTTGAATAAGAGAGAGTCCTCAAATAGCTACTTATTTACTTAACAACTCGCATGATCTTCACTTATATCTTTTTGGAGTAGTTTGTTATTTACTCTTGTGTTTCACTTATATCCTATGAGTAAATTGTTGAATAAGTTGAATGTCATGAAGTTGAGATCATATCATGCCTAGTGGTAGCTTCACATTGGGTTTAGAAAATAAAATCTTTTGAGGCTAAGGAAGAGAACTTTCACATGCAAATACACTATCATGGAAATCTTTTGTGATTGTGATCCCCCATCAAAATATTATATGCCAAAATTGTTGATGTTGCACAAGGAAGACAAAGTAATGATTTATGTTTGCTCATATTCACATAGAAGTTATATTGTCATAGATCCTTTAACATGTGGTGCTTGCCCCCCATCTTTGCTAGCCAAAAATTCTGCACCAAGTAGAGATACTACTTGTGCACCCAAAAACCCTTAAACCCAAATCTTATTTTCAAGAGTCCACCATACCTACCCAAGGATTGAGCAATATCCTTCAAGTAAGTTGTCATCAGTGCAATAAGGCAATAAAAATTGCTTCTAAAAGTGCTAGATCATTTAGTGTAAGAGAAAATTGAGTGTTGTACGAACTTATGATGGCAAAGCAATAAAACTGACGGACTGCATAATAAAGGTTGCTATCATAAGGGGCAATATAATGTGACGTTCTTTTGCACTAAGGGATTGAGCATACAAACAAATAAGCGCATGGCAACCTCTGCTTCCCTTTGCGACGAGCCTATCTTTTACTTTTCAGTATTTACTTTTTATGCAAAGAGTCAAAGTTTTTCTTTCTATTCCTTTCTATTTTTCTCTTTTGGCAAGCATCATGTGGTGAGGAAAGATCTAGGCACATATGTCTAGTTGAATATGGGTAGCATAAGTTATTATTGTTGACATCACCCTTGAGGTGAATACGTTGGGAGGCAAAACAATAAGCCCCTATCTTTCTATGTGTCCGGTTGAAAAGTTTTGCTCATGTGTATGCGGTGAGTGTTAGCAATCATAGAAGACTATATGATGGTTGATTACGTGGAGCTCTTACTTAAACTCCGTTAAATAAGTTGAATTGCAATTGCTTGGTGACTGAGAACATAGGTTGTTGAGTTTCAAGAGAGTTCATTGTTTGAACCTTAACATGTGAATTGGTTGCCACTATAACATGAGAAATTTTATGACAAAGAATTGCTATTATGATGCTAGGAAAAGTGATTGAAATTATCATTGATCAAACTTGTGCATTTTGCTAGCATTCACACTTCATAATTTACCTACTCGAGGACGAGTAGGAATTAAGCTTGGGGATGCTGATACGTCTCCAACGTATCTATAATTTATGAAGTATTCATGCTATTATTTTATCATTCTTGGGTGTTTTACAATCATTTTTTGGCAACTTTATATCATTTTTTGGGACTAACCTATTGACCCAGTGCCAAGTGCCAGTTGCTATTTTTTACACCGCAGGAAACCAATATCAAACGGAGTCCGAACGCAATGAAACTTTACGGAGATTTTTTCTGGTCCAGAAGGAACCCAATGGGCCTGAGCTGCACCTGGGTGGTGCCCCGAGGGGGCACAACCCACCAGGGCGTGCCAGGGCCCCCTGGCGCGCCCAGGTGGGTTGTGCCCACCTCAGTGGCCTCCCGCACCCCCTCTTTGCACTATAAATTCCTAAATATTCCGAAACCCTTTGGGGTAGCCCTAGACGAGAAGTTCCGCCACCGCAAGGTTCTGTAGCCACCGAGATCCAATCTAGACCCCGTTCTGGCACCCTGCCGGAGGGGGAAAGCATCTCCGATGGCCATCTTCATCATCCCGGCGGCCACCATGATGAGAAGGGAGTAGTTCTCCCTCGGGGCTGAGGGTTTGTACCAGTAGCTATGTGTTTGATCTCTCTCTCTCATGATCTGTATCATGGGCTTTGATAATATAGTCGGATCATATGATGTTTCTCCCCTCTATACTCTTATTATGATGAATTGAATCTTTACCCTTCAAAGTTTTGTCTTGTCGGATTGAATATTCATAGATGAGAACACATGATATATGTCTTGCAATATGAATACTTGAGGTAATAATGAGTTATCCTATCGATTCACTTGATATGTGTTATGGCATTTAACTCGCGGATTCCCGCAGTGATATTGGGGTAATCTATGTATAGGGGTTGATGCACGTTTTTCTCCGATGGAAACTTTGGGGTCTCTTTATAGTTCTTTGTGTGGGTTGAGTATTATGAATATGAATTTGCTTTGGTGTTATTCTAGTACAAACTCTAGGATAGATCGAACGAAAAAATAGCTTTGTGTTATTTGAGTACGAACTCTTGGATAGATCAAACGGAAATAATAGATTTGAGGTAGCTTCGTGTCCTATAAACAATTCCTATCTTTTATTCACCACTAATAGGAACTCGGGAGTGATTCTTTACCGCACTTTGAGGGATAATCATATGATCCAACTATATTAGCATTGTTGAGAGGTTGCAATAGTGAAAGTACGGACCCTAGGCCTTGTTTTTAAGCATTGCAATACCGTTTTTGTGCCCGTTTACTATTTGCTACCTTGCTGTTTTTATTTGTTAAGATTATAAAAATATATTTCTACCATCCATATTACATTTTTATCACCATCTCTTCGCCGAACTAGTGCACCTATACAATTTGCCATTGTATTGGGTGTGTTGGGGACTTAAGAGATTTCTTGTATTTGGTTGCATGGTTGTTCGAGAGAGACCATCTTCATCCTACACCTCCCATTGATTGATATATCCACTTGAGGGAAAATTGCTACTGTCCTACAAAACTCTACGCTTGGAGGCCCAACACGAGTCTACAAGAATAAAGTTGCATAGTAGACATCAGCTAACATCTGGACCATATTGTTTGAAAGTATGGTTCCACTCATTACATTCTAGGGTCACCAACGATTGTGCCATATCTGGTTCATATACTTAGGGGTTGGCATCAAGGGCCCACCGAGATCACATGTATGACCATGACTTATAGGAAGTCCAGTCCCACTTGTGTACATGCGTCTCCAATGATCGTGCCAACTATGTAGTGTTTGCTTCTTGTATAGAGAGGATGACATCCACGCTCCACTAGGTCGAAGCTAGCTAGGACATAGTCAACGAGCCAAAATTGACTAGAGCAATCGAGGGTAAAGTTAACCCTCATATCTATCATGGAGACCTCATCATATATATTGCATAGACTTTCATAGAAGTGCCTACGCAGGCTCGGTCCACCACCTTGATGGCGTGGAGCACAATTTTGTGACGATTCTTCAAAAATCGTCATAGATTTCTATCATCCCAATTAACCATGTTGAAAGTGCTAGTATCGACTAGAGGGGGGGTGAATAGGCGATTTTTATGGAAGTCTTCAAAACATGATAGTTTCGAAGACAAACAGCAGAAATGACCTAATTGATATGCAGCGGAAGATAAACTACAATAAGCAAACCATAATCAAGTATGCAATGATGTGAAAGTACATGACTAATAGCAGCTAAGTAGTAAGGATTAGGATGGAAGATAGTATGAAGCCAATCAACAGTAGTAGTCAAGCAATGAAGTCAAACAGGTACACAGATAGGCAATGACTTCATGAAGACAAACTTAAGTAAAGGAAGGGAGAGGATAGAACCAGTCACTTGTTGAAGACACAGGATTTGTTGGACCAGTTCCAGTTGCTGTGACAATTGTACGTCTGGTTAGGGAGGCTGAGATTCAACTCAGAAGACCGTGTCTTCAACTTATTCCCCTTGAGCTAAGGACACACAGTCCTCGCCCAATCACTCTGTTAAGTCTTCAAGGTAGACTTCCAAACCTTCACAGACTTCGTTCACCGGCAATCCACAATGACTCTTGGATGCTCAGAACGCGACGCCTAACCGGCTGGAGGATTCACAGTCCTCAAGTGTAATAAGTCTTCAAGTCACACAGACAGAAAGACTTCAGTGATGCCTAACACTCTTTGGCTCTGGGTGTTTGGGCTTGGTCCTCACAAGGATTTCTCTCTCTCAAAGGTTTTGAGGTGGGTTGCTCTCAAACGACAAAAGTCGTGCACTAACTCTGAGTAGCCACCAATTTATGGTGTAGGGGGTGGGCTATTTATAGCCACTGGGCAACCCGACCTAATATGTCCGAAATGACCTTGGCTCACTAAGGAACTGACACGTGTTCCAACGGTCAGATTTCAAACACACACGGCAACTTTACTTGGGCTACAAGCAAAGGTGACTCATCCAGCTCTGGATAAGATTTGCTCTCATTGTCTTTGCTCGAAGACATAGGATTTGGGTTGAGCATCACTTCATTCATTCTGACTTAGTTCACTTGGACCCCACTTAACAGTACGGTGGTTCCTATGACTCAAAAAAGAAGAAAAGGAAACAGCGAAACAACACAGTCTTCGCGCTCCATAGTCTTCACTCAATGTCTTCTCATGTCATAGTCTTCAATATGAATATCTTCACATACCACCATTGTCTTCAATGTCTTCACACATTTTTAGGGGCCATCTCCGGTAGGTAAACCGAATCAATGTGGGACACTACCTGCGTTATCCTACAATTCTCACAAACACATTAGTCCCTCAACCAACTTTTGTCGTCAATACTCCAAAACCAACTAGGGGTGGCACTAGATGCACTTACAATCTCCCCCTTTTTGGTGATTGATGACAAACTGGTTGAAGTTTTCAACGGGGATAAAGTATGTGAATTGTAAAGGATAGGGTATTGTCTTCATAAGTGGCAAGGGCTCCCCCTGAAGATGTGCATATAAGTAATTTGCTTTTGGAATGCAAATGCACATGGCAGGTTGTACTTGTGGAGATCCTCTTCAACTTATGAAGATAATTCATCATGCATGAAATGATATAGCAAATATAATGACATGCATAATGAAAAATAGACGTCTGCAGAATGATCTAAGTGCGGAAGTTATCATCGCACATGCGGAATTTATAATCGCATCACAGTAAAGCAAATAAGTAGCAGGCGACCATCGAGTTTAAGTGTTACAACTCAAAGAACCAAATGTTTCAAAAGCGAGAGTTGTAAGCACGAGGCAAAATATAAAGCAACCGCCCATATGAACCCGCTTGAAGACTATCAAACTCATATGCTTCTCCCCCTTTTGTCAGTAAGGACCAAAAAGGTTTGAAGACATAGAGCATCTACTCGTCCTCATGAGTATGTGAAGCAGCAGGGTCGTCGTTGTTGTTTGGTGGTGCAGACGTACTTGGTGCAGTGTCGATGCGTGCAGAAGTAGGAGGCGGTGAAGTAGCATCATCTTCATCATCGATCACTCTGGCATTCACAGTTGCCACGGAGGAAGAATAGTCAGAGTCTTCAAGGGATGGAGTTCGACGTAGGACAGCAGTCCATGGACGAGTGGAGTCAAACTTGAATCTTTCAGTGAAGCCATCGTCTTGAAGATCTGCTTCAGCACTAAGCAGCGTCAAACTCTTCCATGATCGCCGACAAGTCTCATGAGCAACAAATGCATTCTTGGTGGCAAGATTTTGAATACGATTGACGTCCACCAAGAGGCTTTGCATCTGTCTCTTGAGCCAATAGTGATGCTTATCTTGTTTCTGATGAAGAGCCACAAGAAGTTCTCAGTCATTTAGAACACGAGAGCGCTTCTTAGGCCTTTGGGCAATGGTGCTTTCAGTGGCTTTAGTTTGCGCATGATGAGGCAGACGAGTATTTCCAGCCATTGGATAGATACGTGTTACTGCTTGAACGCCTTCTATGGGTTGAGTGAAGCTTTGGTGATCAGCATTTTGAAGACAAAGAGGCTCCTTGGCAGGGTCAGAGTATATGGCTTCAACTGACATATCAACCTCTGGTAAAAAGATCAGATGATTGCGAGCAGAGGGCTGATAGTTGACAAAGGAGTGTCGCTTGATGAGGCGCATGATCCATGGAGCATAGAATTTCAGACCAAAAAGGCCAGATCCAGATGCAGCAAGTTGCCTAATGAAGAATTCTTAGGAATTGAAGCTGATGCCATTGAGGATGTAAAAGACCAATGTATTCATGGCTCCTTCAAGGTTGTCAACAAAGAACTCCGTGGGGTATTCAGCGTCAGATGGAAAAGGCTTCATCATGCTCAACGTCTGGCTCATGTTGGGTTCAGGCTTATGGAAGATGCTCTCCAGTGCATTGCGGTGTAGTTGACAGTCAGGTTCATAGAGCTCTCCGGGAGTGGGTAGGCATGTAAGCTCAATGACATCAAGAGCTTTGGCTTCATGATGAACATTTCCGGTCATCCACTCAAGAACCCATGTCTTGATATCCCTGTTGTAGCCGCGAATGTGGAGGGTAGCATAGAATTGAAGCAAAAGTTCCTCATTCCAGTGTTCTTTGTCTGTCACAAAGTTGAGCAGACCTGCATCACAAAAGCAGTCAAGTGCTTCTTCTAAGCACGACAGTCCAGCAATGGCTTCAGTGTCGAGGCGCATATGATGGAAAATGCGCCCTTGATCATACAGAATGCAGGAGTAATAGCTTCACCGCTGATAGCTCCAGAAACAATCAGATGATATCCTTGGCTTTGAGTAGGGGTTCTTGGTGCTGTCAAAGAAGGTATTGTGGCTTTTGAAGACATTTGCATTGAAGGACCCTGTAGAGTTTGCAGTACCTGGGAACCTTGGCAGTCTTGGCTTTGGTTTCTCGACCTGAGGCCTATGCTCAACATGATAATCAAACTGAGGACCAGAGGCAGTAGGCTGTGGGACCAGAATGTGCCATCGAACAGTGGTTAGCTGACCATGATTGTATGCTTGCTCAATTGTATAGGGCCTTGGTGGCGGAACATGAGCAGTGGCAGCAACTGAGGCTTCAGGCTGCACGACAGGTGCTTCGAAAGCAGTTGCCTCATTGGCTTCTGACACACTGGTTGGTGCAAGCTCCACATTAGCTTCAGCCATGACCACGTCATTGGCTTCACTTGCGTTGGTAGTGGCAACTTCATGATTTTCAACCTCCACTTGACGAGCTAGAGGGTCGGGCACTGGCGCGTTCACATCAGGAATAGCTTCTTCAATAACGGGGGGAGTAGGGACACATACGTCTTCTTGTCTTTCATCGGCTGATGCAACCGGATTGTCTTTAGCAGCTTGGGCTTCAGACACGGAGACATTCACAGTTGGAGTGGCTTCAGGAAACACTTGACATGCAACAGGTTGGTGATGCACTTCTCCTTCTGGAATGCTCGAAAGAGGGACTTGAGGCCTTTGTCCTTTGCGAAGCCTGCGAAATGCTGGCAACGCCTTTGGAGATGGAGTTGGCTGGGCCTCAAAGTCTACTTCTTCTTCTTGCATGGGTGGTGTAACTTGTGGTTGTTGTTGGGGAGTACTTGGGGAGTCTTGTTGCTATGGGTGATCAGCCCACGATGCATCCTGAGCAATTGGCATCAGAGGACGACCAATGCTGATGAGTTCGCTGTTCGTGAGAACAGGCGATGATACCACGTTGTGTTCGATCTGAGGAAGAACTTCATCATCTTCAACATTGTCATCGTGACCAATGTCTTCAGCAGCGGTGGGTTCAGCTACTGGAATGTCTTCTGCTTCATGATCCTCTGTGGAAGCAGGCTCATGAACTATCATCCATCGTTCTTGGTGTTCAGATGCAGGGCGAACCACTGAGATAGGTTCAACTACTAAGGGCTCTGTAGGAGCAGCCCTATTCTTCTTGGTTTTGCGCTTCTTCTTGGAGGGAGCAGCATCAGAGGCTTCAGGATTCTTCCTTTTTCTGGCTTCAGCCTCGGCAGCCCTCGTCTTCTTCTGTTCTGAAGTGGTTGACAGGACCTTTGGCTTCGAGCCAGTCATGCTGCTTGGGAAGATAATGCGAGGTGCTTCTTGACTTGAAGGTGCAGGTTGGGTAGTAGAGAGCTTCTTCTTCTTTGCAGCCATTCTAGGGTCAATGCCAGGACGACCAAGAGACTTGTGCTTCTCAGCCTCATTGTAGGCAAGCACACATTTGTCAGCCAAACTCTTCATGTGCTCACGAGAGCCCTGAGCTTCTTCGCGCTTCTTGAGAAAAGCTTCTTTAAGCTCGTGCAGCATGACCTTGAAGTTTCTGACATCTTGCACGCTAAGCTTTGCCACATGCTTCTTGAACTGAGCCTTTTCATAGTCAATCTTGTTCTTCAGCTCAACGATGCGCTAAGCGAGAGCTAGCTCTGAAGCAATGGCGCCATTGAAGGAGATGCTGAGGCCAATGGGAAGCTGCAGATCTTCAAAGCTGAGATTTGGTGTGTCAAACCACTCATCAATGAAGTTATGGATGATTGCCACATCGAAGATAGGCAGGTTATTGAAGATCTCTGCTTCTTCCTTGCTCTTTATCAGTTGCTCAAGGGCATCATCTGCAAGATCTTCATCGCTGGACAGATCAATGGGTTCTTCTCGCAGAATGGCAGCAGGAGTCAAGGTTTGATCAGTATGCTTGACGATTTGCTTTTTCTTCTCCGTCCTCTTGGAGATACGTGATTGATCTTCGGACTGCACACTGTCTTCAGGAGGTGCAGTGGCCAGTGGCTTCGCACGTGAAGCTTTTGGAGGAGCAACTGATCTTGAAGCCTTAGGCTTTTTTAGCTTCTGCGGCTTTGGAGGAGGAGCTGGGGTTTCATTAGTGTCAGCATCATTATCAGAATGATCTACTCTGGCACCTTGGACCAAGATGTAGGTGATGAGGCCATCAAGGTTGGAGAAGGGGCCGATGACATTGGGTTCTGCATCACGTGAGCCGTCAGCACGGGGAGCAGAGGGACCAGGGTTGAAGTCTAATCCCAATGACTTCTTGTTTTCCTTGGCCGAAGCCTTTGCATGCTAGAAGTTGCGCTTGAAGAGAGTATCATCACGACATTAGAGTAATGATGAGGGATCGGCATTCTCAGGCTGAGGTCCTCGGACCATGCAGGGATAGAAACCCTGTGCAATAGCTTCATCTCTGTTCTTGGGTTGAAGGCCTCGATAGTGAATATCACCCCAAGGACTTTTGATAGCATTCTTCTCTGCATATTCCTTGGTCACGAACTTGTACTTGAACCATTCTTCAGCCCAATAGCATCGAATCCATTGGATTCGTGTCTTGCGCTGATGATAATTCTCTTCAGGATCTGTCTTGTAGAGTTCTGCGAGGTCATCAGGCAGATCTTTTGATGTTCCCCCTCGATGCTATCTGCCACCCTTCCTTACTGATTTCTCTGCAGCCATGAACTTCAAACCGAATGGCTTCAATACGTTCAAAGGCTTCAAAGACTTACGCTTGCTGGTCAAATAGGAACTGGCTTCGGGAGAATTAATGTGATGCTGTAAGTATTCTGCAAACGAATGCAGACTATGAGAACCAAGGGATTCTCCCACGGACATGTACCTATGACAGCATTAGAGATGCGAGGGAAGGGGAAGAGGTCATATGCATTCTCAGAAGATTTTGAAGATAAATCAGTTTGAAGACATTGACCTCATGATGCGAAGACATTCACTTATATGTTGTGAGTTGGTTCCAGATTTGTACGAATCCGTGAATAAGTACAAGTGAGGAATCAAACTAGATATGAAATCTAAGTGAATAGACTAGGCAGTATGAGATGCAGACAGAATAGATCTAACATTATGTAGGCAGAAACCACTTTTGGTAGATAGGATGAATCTTGAAGATCAAAAAGACAGTAAAAAATAGAGTTATATTTACCACACGAAGAAATGCTAGATGGGATGAACAGGAGACCGAGCAGTTCAATCCACCGTGCCCTAACTTGGCGACGGAGGACACCTACGGCGACGGCGGAGAGGACGATGTCCGCGGCCGGCGTGAGGACGGCGTCGGAGAAGTCGCGGCAGCTAAGCGCTTCATCGCCGGCGTCGTCGAGAGCTAGCGGTGGCGCTAGGATTTTGACGAGGTGGAGAGGTGGAAGAAGGATTTCTTTACCGCAGGGGACAAGTATTTATAAGGAGGTGTGCGGCACAGCGCAATTACGTAGGTGCCCCTAGCGGTTCACATCTGAGGGGCACGTGGCAAGCATGCAACATACTCAGAGTTGTCCCACGTTCCCACGCCCGCCAGGCATGTCGGATGGTTGTTCCGGCTTCTCCAGATTTCAACAATAAAGATGAGTTATTTAAAACAGACTTAATGTTAGTCTCTGTGCCTTCTGCTGACTAGGACGCAGAGAAGACATTTGACAGTTTCAATAGAATGCATATGATTTGGACAGATAGAGTTTGAGATTGAAAGCATAGAGAGATTAGGGTCCGATCACATTCACTTAGTTCAAAAGAGTCAAATAGGAAGACATAGCTATAAGTGAATGCTGTAGAGGACAGAACACTAGTATATATATATATATATATATATATCAGAAAGCAATCAAATCATCATAGTGAAGAAAATTGTGAAGATAAATTGAAACTGAAGACAAACCAAATGCGAAGTCATTGCAAAAATAACGCCATAAGTGAAACACTTCAAACAGAGAAATTTGGTGGTGGCGTTACCCACCGTATAGGAAGTATTAGACCCAGACACGGCGCACAATTATCGTAGCGTTCCGAAGTCAAATTCCATGTTCATGTATTCACACTCAGAATGTAAGTCTTCATTGATTGAAGATATAGTTTACTTAGTGTGTTGCACATCTAAGTCATCAACATGCATAAGTGTTAGGATGTGTGCCTGATCACAGGACATTTGAGGATTCCAAGATATTTAGCTCACACCATAACTTGCAATACCTTTTCTCATCCAAGAGCTTTGTGAAGATATCTGCCAGTTGCTCTTCAGTGTTGACATGAATGATGTCGATATCTTTATTCATGACATGATCTCTGAGAAAGTGACGACGAATTTCAATGTGCTTTGTCTTCGAGTGCTGGACTGGATTGTTGGCTATCTTGATGGCACTTTTGTTGTCGCGGAAGAGAGGTACTTGTTTGAGATTGATGCCATAGTCCTTGAGAGTTTGCTTCATCCATAGAAGTTGAGCGCAACAAGATCCAGCAGCAATGTATTTAGATTCAGCAGTTGAGAGTGATACACAGTTCTGCTTCTTTGAAGACCAACAGACAAGTGATCGACCCAGAAAGTGACATGTGCCTGATGTAGACATGCAATCCACCTTGTCACCAGCATAATCAGCATCCGAGAATCCAACCAAATCAAATTTTGAGCCCTTTGGATACCATAATCCGAGTGTTGGGGTGTAAGCCAAATATCGAAGAATTCGCTTCACAGCTAAGTGATGTGATTCCTTTGGTGCCGCTTGGAATCGAGCACACATGCAAACACTAAGCATAATATCTGGCCTAGATGCACATAGATAAAGTAAAGAACCAATCATGGAGCGGTATACCTTTTGATCGAACTCTTTACCATTGTCGTCGGGACCAAGATGGTGTTTGGCTGGCATTGGCGTCGTGTAACCTTTGCAGTCTTCCATTCCAAACTTCTTCAGACAATCTTTGAGGTATTTTTCTTGAGATATGAAGATGCCATTCCTTTGCTGACGAATTTGAAGACCAAGGAAGAACTTCAGCTCACCCATCATGGACATCTGATATTGCTCTTGCATCATGTATCCAAACTCATCACTATACTTCTGGTTGGTGCAGCCGAAGATTATGTCATCCACATATATTTGGCACACAAACAGTTCACCATCATATGTCTTCGTGAAGAGTGTGGGATCGAGGGATCCAGGTTTGAAGCCTTTGCTCTTCAGGAAGTCTTTGATCGTATCATACCATGCGCGAGGAGCTTGTTTGAGGCCATATAGTGCTTTGTTTAGCTTGTACACCATATCAGGATGTTTTGGATCTTTAAAGCCAGGTGGTTGAGCTACATATACTTCTTCTTAAATCTTGCCATTGAGAAATGCACTCTTCACATCCATTTGATATAGCAAGATGTTGTGATGATTAGCGTAGGCTAGCAGTATGCTAATATCTTCAAGCCTAGCCACAGGAGCAAATGTTTCATCGAAGTCAATTCCTTCTACTTGAGTGTATCCTTGAGCCACGAGACATGCTTTGTTTCTGATGACTTGACCATGCTCATCTTGCTTGTTTCGATATATCCATTTTGTGCCAATAATGTTATGCTTGCGAGGGTCAGGTCGCTTGACAAGTTCCCAAACATTGTTCAGCTTGAACTGTTGAAGTTCTTCTTGCATAGCTTGAATCCATTCAGGTTCCATAAAGGCTTCAACAACTTTCTTGGGTTCTGATATTGACACGAATGAAAAATGCCCACAAAAGTTTGCTAACTTTGTTGCTCTTGAGCGAGTAAGTGGACCAGGTGCATTGATGCTGTCAATTATCTTCTCAATTTGTACTTCATTTGCAACACGAGGATGAACTGGACGAAGACTTTGCTCTTGCTGATCATTGCCATCATTGGGAGGATTGTCTTCGGTCTGAGCATTGTCTTCAGGTTGGTTAGGTGCAGAAATGATAAGTTCCTCTTCAGGCTGTGCTTCAGAAGGCATGATTTCACCAGTTCCCATCAGCTTGATAGATTCGCTGGGCGGAGCTTCATCTAGTGTACTTGGCAGGAGTTCTCTTTGTGAACCATTTGTTTCATCAAATTGCACATCCACAGTTTCGACGATTTTGTAGAGATAGAGGTTGAAGACTCTGTAGGAGTGCGAGTCCTTTCCATAGCCAAGCATGAAGCCTTTATGAGCCTTAGGTGCAAATTTCGACTTGTGATGGGGATCCTTGATCCAATACCTAGCTCCAAATACTCTGAAGTAGCTGACATTTGGCTTCTTGCCAGTAAGGAGCTCATAGGGTGTTTTGTTTAGAAGCTTATGGATGTAAACATGGTTGATGATGTGACATGCTGTATCAATAGCTTCAGGCCAGAACTTTCTTGGTGTCTTGTATTTGTCGAGCATTGTTCGAGCCATCTCAATGAGGGTTCTGTTCTTGCGCTCAACGATGCCATTTTGCTGAGGTGTGTATGGAGCAGAGAACTCATGAGTGATTCCCATTGTATCCAGATAAAGATCAAGTCTGGTGTTCTTGAATTCAGTGCCATTGTCACTTCTGATATGCTTGATCTTCATGCCATAATTGTTCATTGCTCGATTGGCGAAGCGTCTGAAGACATCTTGCACTTCAGTCTTGTAGAGAATTATATGCACCCATGTGTATCTTGAGTAGTCATCAACAATGACGAAGCCATAGATACAAGCAGTTGTTGTGAGGGTGGAGTAGTGAGTAGGTCCAAATAAGTCCATGTGTAACAGCTCGAAGGGTTGAGATGTCATCATGATTGTCTTCGAGGGGTGCTTTGCCCTAGTCATCTTTCCAGCTTCGCAGGCACCACACAAATGATCCTTCTTGAACTTGACACCCTCGATGCCTATGACATGCTTCTTCTTGACGAGTGTGTGTAAGTTCCTCATGCCAGCATGCCCCAGCCTCCGATGCCAGAGCCAGCATTCTGAAGCTTTTGCGGGAAGACATACGGCAAGCTGTGGACCTGCTGAGAAATCTACCTTGTATAGATCATCTTTCCGATACCCTTCAAAGACTAGAGACTTGTCAGATTCCATTAGTACAAAGCAACGATATTTTCCGAATAGCACAATCATGTTCAGGTCACAAAGCATTGAGACAGACATTAAGTTGAAACCAAGGGATTCAACAAGCATCACTTTATCCATGTGTTGATCCTTTGAGATTGCAACTCTACCTAGACCCAATACCTTGCTTTTACCAGTGTCAGCAAATGTGATGTGACTCTTGTCGGATGGACGTAAGGTTGAGTCCATGAGAAGACTTCGATCACCAGTCATATGATTTGTGCATCCACTGTCCATAATCCATTCTGAAGCTTTTCGTGACATACCCTATAGTGCAGTTAGGAGGATAGGCTTCACAAAGAGTGTTGTGAAGCATAGGCATTTGACACATACAAGGATTGTCACAGCTTAGATCAAAGTTAGGACACATAGTATGACTGGTAAGCGATTCAGATGTGAAGTATATAGAAAGACATTTTATCATGCGTCCTTAATGTGTTTTAGGTCCCCAACAATAGTATCGGACGCCTTTGATTGCTGGCTGGAGACCTTACTCTCCAAAAGAAAGTTAATTCTTCTTCGCCACCCACATCTTCAGGGGTGGCTTAGAAGCAATGAGTCTTAGTGCAGCATCTGAGAATTTTGGCCTTGGAGCCCTAGCAAATAGCCTTGCAGGAGATGAATGATACTCATATGAATAAGCAGAAAAGTTCTTAGTTCTATGAACATAGAGGTTTGAAGACACACGCTCATATTCATGAGTCTGAGTATGATTTCCCTACAAAACTTTGGCGTTAGGGTGACTCAGGTGAGTCCTGTATCTGTATGAAGCCTTTGGGCCATATGAAGCTATAGGTCTGGGGTTTGTCTTCTTCCTTGGTGGTGTCATGATGACATTCACAGGAAGATTCTCAATGTACTGCTTAGGTACCTAGATCTTCTTCATAGGTGGTCCATTCCTGCAGTTAGTACCAATATACCTGGCAAACACTTCACCATTCTGATTCTTAAACAACTTATAGTTTGCATCAAAGGATTCATCAATGATAATAGGATTAGCACAGGTAAAGCCAAATAAGGTGGATGGATCTACTGAAGGTTCCTTTGCAGCAACCCATGTGGTTTTGGGATACTGCTCAGGCTTCCAGTAGGAGCCATCAACATTCATTTTCCTCTCGAACCCAACACCCTCTTTCCTAGGGTTTCGGTTCAGAATCTGCTTTTTGAGGACATCGCAAAGTGTCTGATGTCCCTTCAAACTTTTGTACATCCCTGTTTCAAGCAATGTCTTCAACCTAGCATTTTCATCAGCAATAGTAGTGGTATCCTCCGCAGAGGGGTTAGTTAGCACATCAGTAGTTGAAGACAATGAAATAGTAGCAGCAGTGGAACATTCAGCAACAGATGTAGCGTTATCACGCTCAATGCATTTTAGACATGGTGGTTCAAATCCATCCTGAGTGGGACTGATCTGTTGAGCGCGAAGTGACTCATTCTCCTTTTGAAGATCTTCATGAGCCGCTCTCAATTTCTCAAGCTCTTGTTTCCTTTGAAGATAATTATAGGAGAGCCTTTCATAAGTAGTTGAGAGCGTTTCATGACGACTTTCAAGTTCTTGGTACTTAGCATGAAGATTTTTTATATCTTCAACTAAGGACTGTGAACGTGTCATTTCCGCGTCCAACAAGTCATCACTTTTGTCTAACAGTTTTTGAGTATGTTCCATAGCCTTTTGTTGTTCAGTTGCAATTTTAGCAAGTGTTTTATAGCTAGGTTTGGATTCACAATCAGATTCATCTTCACTTGATGTTTGAAAGTAAGCATCACGTGATTTTACCTTGGCACCATGTGCCATGAAGCAGTAGGTGGGAGTAGGATCGTCTTCTTCATCAGCTTCAGCGTTGGCGTGGAAGTCATTATCTTCAGTGTTGAAGATGTACTTGGCAACATAGGCTGTGGCTAGAGCCAGACTTGCAACGCCAGGGTCAGACTCCTCTCCAGACTCCACCTCCGCCTCCTCAGAAGCAGACTCCTCTTCTGAATACATTTCCTTGCCAACAAAAGCACAAGCCTTGCCAGATGAGCTCTTCTTATGAGATGAAGACCTTGATGAGGATTTGGAAGAAGAGTTTGAAGATTTCTTCTTCTTCTTGTCATCAGAATCATATTCCTTGCTCTTCTTCTTCTTCTTCTCATTGTCCCACTGTGGACACTCAGAGATATAGTGTCCGGGTTTCTTGCACTTGTGACATGTTCTCTTCTTGTGGTCATGAGTGGAAGCTTCATCATTTCTTGAGCTGGATCGTGAAGACTTTCTGAAGCCTTTCTTCTTAGTGAACTTCTGGAACTTCTTCACAAGCATAGCAAGTTCCTTTCCAATGTCTTCAGGATCATCAGAACTGCAGTCAGATTCTTCTTCAGATGAGGACACAACTTTTGCCTTTAATGCACGAGTTCGGCCATAGTTGGGACCATAGATATCTCTTTTCTCAGAAAGCTGGAACTCATGTGTGTTGATCCTCTCAAGTATATCAGACGGATCAAGTGTCTTGAAGTCAGGACGTTCTTGTATCATGAGGGCAAGGGTGTCAAAGGAGCTGACAAGTGATCTTAGTAGTGTCTTGATGATTTCATGCTTGGTAATCTCAGTTGCGCCGAGAGCTTGAAGCTCATTTGTGATGCCAGTGAGGCGATCGAATGTGAGCTGGACATTTTATTGTCGTTTCTCTTGAAGCGATTGAAGAGGTTGCGAAGAACCCTGATCCTTTGATCTCTCTGGGTTGAGACGCCTTCGTTGACCTTGGATAGCCAGTCCCAGACTAGCTTCGACGTTTCCAGAGCACTCACACGGCCATACTGTCCTTTGGTCAGATGACCACAGATGATGTTCTTTGCAGTGGAGTCCAGTTGAATGAACTTCTTGACATCAGTAGGGGTGACACCTTCACCAGTTTTGGGAACGCCATTTTTGACGACATACCAGTGATCGACATCAATGGCTTCAAGATGCATACGCATCTTATTCTTCCAGTAGGGATATTCAGTTCCATTGAACACGGGGCAAGCAGCGGAGACTTTGATTATCCCTGCAGTCGACATAACTAAAACTCCAGGTGGTTAAACTGAATCACACAGAACAAGGGAGTACCTTGCTCTGATACCAATTGAAAGTGCTAGTATCGACTAGAGGGGGGGGGGGTGAATAGGCGATTTTTATGAAAGTCTTCAAAACATGATAGTTTCGAAGGCAAACAGCAGAAATGACCTAATTGATATGCAGCGGAAGATAAACTACAATAAGCAAACCATAGTCAAGTATGCAATGATGTGAAAGTATAGGACTAATAGTAGCTAAGTAGTAAGGATCAGGATGGAAGATAGTATGAAGCCAATCAACAGTAGTAGTCAAGCAATGAAGTCAAACAGGTACACAGATAGGCAATGACTTCATGAAGACAAACTTAAGTAAAGGAAGGGAGAGGATAGAACCAGTCACTTGTTGAAGACACAGGATTTGTTGGACCAGTTCCAGTTGTTGTGAAAACTGTACGTCTGGTTAGGGAGGCTGAGATTCAACTCAGAAGACCGTGTCTTCACCTTATTCCCCTTGAGCTAAGGACACACAGTCCTCGCCCAATCACTCTGGTAAGTCTTCAAGGTAGACTTCCAAACCTTCACAGACTTCGTTCACCAGCAATCCACAATGACTCTTGGATGCTCAGAACGCGACGCCTAACCGACTGGAGGATTCACAGTCCTCAAGTGTAATAAGTTTCAGGTCACGCAGACAGAAAGACTTCAGTGATGCCTAACACTCTTTGGCTCTGGGTGTTTGGGCTTGGCCCTCGCAAGGATTTCTCTCTCTCAAAGGCTTCGAGGTGGGTTGCTCTCAAATGACAAAAGCCATGCACTAACTCTGAGCAGCCACTAATTTATGGTGTAGGGGGTGGGCTATTTATAGCCACTGGTCAACCCGACCTGATATGTCCGAAATGACCTTGGGTCACTAAGGAACTGACACGTGTTCCAACGGTCAGATTTCAAAAACACACGGCAACTTTACTTGGGCTATAAGCAAAGCTGACTCATCCAGATCTGGATAAGATTTGCTCTCATTGTCTTTGCTCGAAGACATAGGATTTGGGTTGAGCATCACTTCAGTCATTCGGACTTAGTTCACTTGGACCCCACTTAACAGTACGGTGGTTCCTATGACTCAACAAAGAAGAAAAGGAAACAACGAAACAACACTGTCTTCGCGCTCCATAGTCTTCACTCAATGTCTTCTCATGTCATAGTCTTCAATATGAATATCTTCACATACCACCATTGTCTTCAATGTCTTCACACATTTTTAGGGGCCATCTCCGGTAGGTAAACCGAATCAATGAGGGACACTACCTGCATTATCCTGCAACTCTCACAAACGCATTAGTCCCTCAACCAACTTTGTCGTCAATACTCCAAAACCAACTAGGGGTGGCACTAGATGCACTTACACATGTCACATCTATGATGAAACCAAGAGTTTCGCCATAGATATGGTAACTTCTATTTTGGTTTTTTGTCTAGATATTTGTCTAGATATTTTTGTCATAGATATTACCTTTTCTTATAGTGCACTACAACTACACACAGGGGAATGGGATACCCGAAGATACTTCACCACCAAAACCAGCAGGTGTACACAAGGATGTCGAGGATGAAAACATTAACACCAGGTCTATGACCATGTAGGCGGCAAGGGGCCATTGACTCGATTCTTGGATTGCCGCGGGTGATTGGCACGTCTCAAATGTATCTACAATTTTTGAATTATTCATGCTATATTCACATGATTTATACATGCTTTTGGTGCACTTTCATACTATTTTTATTGGACTAGCATATTGATTAGTGCCCAAAATTAGTTTGTTGTTTCCTGCATGTTTTTTGCTTTTCCAGAAAACCCATATTTGCAGAGCTAAAAAATACATGGGGATTTATGAGGATTTATTTTGGAAAGTAAGAGACATGGGTACTAGACCAACCTGGAGAGGAGCTCCATGTGCTCCAGACGATTGCCCACACAGCCACCCCCCGAGCATGTGGTGGGCCCGTGTGGGTACTGTGGAGGTTAGTTGACGTTTCCCTTTGGAGGGTAGCTTGCCTCTGAAGTTGTGGAACCGCCATAAGAATTCAGATTTTCCGACTTAAGGATCTCTCGGAGTCAATAAATGGGTGAAACCTTCGAGACTTCATCGTGGAGAGATAGACAGAAAATTCCAGGCTACATTCCCGGGGGAGGCTCTCTCCCCTAGAGGCCAAGAACACCATGGACCATAGGATAAAACCTTCTCCCATCTAGGGAGAAGGCCAAGGAAGAATAAGAAGGAGGAGGCCTCTCCCCCTCTCTTTTGGTGACGCCGGAGTGCTATCGGGGGAACCATCATCACCGCCATTGTCTCCATCAACTTAGCCTTCTTCATCAACATCTCCATCGCCTTCCTTCCTCTCTATACAGTGGTTCACTCTCCTGGAAACCTCTGTAATCCCTTGCTTGAACATGTTGTTTGATGCTATATGTTACTGATGATCTATTGCATCTCTATCATGTTTGAGTAGATTATTTTTGTCCTTTGGGTAATTGATGAATTGCTATGGTTGGTTTGAGTTGCATGTTGTTATGTCTTGTCCTTTGGTTCCAATCATATGAGCGCGCATGTGGATCACACCTTAGGGTTAGTAGTATATCAATAGGACTATGCATATGGCGGCTGGAGTGACAGAATTACCTCTCCGCACCATATAAAATGATGTATATGGGATGAAGTGGGACCAATATATCTTAATGCTATGGTTGGGTTTACCTTAATGAACTTGTTAGTATTCTCGAATGCTTGCTAATTGTTTTGACCATAAGTACGTATGATTCCAAGTATGGATAGTATGTTAGCATAGACCTCTCCCACATATAAACTGCAATGATGATGATGAGTCTAGTAACTTAGCCAATTGCCTAGGTACAATTCCATACCACATGCCACCACTTTTCCACACTCACTATACTCTACTTTATTGTTCTTTTAAAAAAAACTACCAACTTTTATTTACAAGTTCTTATTATCTGGCGAAGCTATCCTTTTACCCGCAAACTACTTCTACTTTTACTTCCTTGGCAAAGCAAACACTTGATGTATGTTGGGTTGTATCAGTGGCAGATAGGACCTGAGAGGATACAAACATTACCTTTAGCTCCGTGTGGGTTCGACATTCCATGCCTACCACCTCCATCATTGGAAAGTGCTACGACAATTCCTTGCACTTGGGGGTTATTAGTGATGGAAAGGGCATAGAGGACAATGTATGCAAGGAGACGCATGGTGCATGGGAGACCTAATGACGCTACCCCGGGAGGGGAGTAATGATGACTAGGAGGTGGCATCATCAAGGATTATGTAACTCCCCGATCAAAACCCATAGGTTCCTGGCCGTTGTGCCTTGCTTCCACCTACAATCTAGACAGGCCCCGCAAATGAATACTGGTCTTTCCCGCACACTGTGTCCTCACTCGTGCACACCCAGGATCAACTTCCTTGTCAGTCACCCATCCTCAAATTGCTCCATTCCAAGCCCATTAACTTTGAGGTTCCTTTCGGATGGGCTCCTGGAAAAGAAGGTGCACCTTGTTGATATGAGTAGTCTATCATTCCTATTAAGCTGGGATGTCACAGATTAGGTTGATCAGATGCATTAGCGTTAGGGTGAAAAAGGGAATGGTGGGCATGCCATATTAGAGGGTGGGAGCATAATACCTAGCGGGAGACAACGTCATCAGAGAGAAGGAGGCAGCGGGTGCTACTTGTAAACTGTGTTGGGATTTTCCCAGAACAGGAGGGGTGAAGCAGTACAATAGAGATAAGTGTTTCGCTCAGTGAGAACAAAGGTTATCGAACCAATAGGAGAACCACGCAAATTCCCGTCTTCAATACCTACACACACAAAAGCAAATACTTTCACCCAACACGGGGAAGAGGGTTCTCGATCCCCTTGAACTCATAGCTTGCAAGGATTAATCTTGATATTAATAGATAGATAAAAAGTAAAGTAAAATAAAAAGAGTAAAATTACGGAAAAGTATTTTTGGTTTTAGAAATATGATAAAATTAGACCCGGGGGCCATAGTTTTCGCTAGATGCTTCTCTCTTGAACACATAACATACAGTGGGTAAACAAACTACTGTTGGACAATTGATAGAAAAGCGCATAGTTATGATGTATTCATGGCAACGATCATGTATATAGTTATCACGTCCGTGACAAGTAGACCGACTCCTGCCTGCATATACTACTATTACTCCACCAATCGACCGCTATCCACCATGCATCTATGGTATTAAGTTCATGACAAACAAAGTAACGTCTTAAGTAAGATGACATGATGTAGACAAAGTAAACTCAAGCAATATGATTAAACCCCACTGTTTTACCCTTAGTGGCAACCATAGTATACATGCCTCGCTACTCCTTCTATTAATGGCAAGGACACCACAAGATTGAACCCATTACAAAGCGCCTCTCCCACTGAAGATAAATCAATCTAGTTGGCCAAACCAAATGGATAGATTGGAGAGAAATACAAAGCTATAACAATCATGCATCAATAAAGTTTAGAAAAGACTCGATTACTTTCAATGAATAATTTGATCATAAACCCACAATTCATCAAATCCCGACAAACACACCACAAAAGAAGATTACATCGGATAGAACTCCAAGAAGATCATGGAGAACATGGTATTGAAGATCAAGGAGACAGAAGAAGCCATCTAGCTACTAGCTATGAACCCATAGGTCAGTGGTGAACTACTCACGCACGATCGGAAGGCAGCAAGGATGATGTATAGGCCCTCCTTGATTGATTCCCCCTCTGACAGAGTACCGGAAAAGGCCTCCATATGGGATCATGGAAGAATAGAAGCTTGCAGCGGCGGAAAAAGTGTTTCACATGGCTCCCTGTTGGTTTGGGAACATGTGTGAATTTAGAGAGGTGGAATTAGGTCAAGCGGAGTTGTGTGGGGCTCATGAGCTTAGGGGCCGCACCCTACCCCCAGGGCGCGCCCTATGAGCTCGTGGCTCTCTTCTAGCTCTTCTGGCCTCCTCCCGAACCTTTGAGGGTCCCTTCTGATCCAAAAAAGCACCGTAAAGTTTCATCGTGTTTGGACTTTGTTTGGTATTGATTTTTTGAAAATCCAAAAACAAGCAGAAAACATCAACTGGCACCGGGCACTGCTCAATAGGCTAGTCCCAACAAATGATATAAAATAGCATAAAAATGCACACAAAACATCCATATAATAGCATGAAACAATCAAAAATTATAGATACATTTAAGATGTGTCAGCGGGGGGTTGGGGTAGTTTAGGATTGGGAAGGACACTCATAAAGACATATTTTTGGATCCTTGAACCAAGGGTGGTAGTTTTACTCTAATAGGTCACCCTAGGGAATGTTAGTGGTAAGTCATTATCTCTGTTATCGATGAGTCACCCCGAATAGCTCACCCACAACCTGTCAATGGTGAGTGTCACAATTGATGGTTGGACCTAGGAATATCATTGATGAGATTTCTTTTGTAGCATTGTTAATAGTGGTACATGCAAATATATATGACACGATGGAGACTTGGTGAGGCTTGCCAATGTCATCGATATCTTGTGGAGGGCTTTCGGCCTTCTCTACAAGGGTAAATGTGAGTACTCTATAATGTTTTATCTAGCCATCTGGCTTTTGGAAATTTAGTTATTTTTGTTTGAACTGAGTAGGGTCATAGGGTACCCTCGAGGTCACATATTTCTACACCTAGTTGCCGACATTGCTCCACAAACTTCAACATCCTCATGTAATTAACCTTTGGCTGAAGACTCCACTATTGAGGTCGCTCGAGTTCAGATGTCAGATGCGACTTGGAAAACTTTACATGCAGAAAATGTGACCGCTCTACACAGAAAACTATATGTATCGGCATTGCCCAATGAAACGTATCCCCACGTCACTCATTCTAGGGTGGCTCGGTCGATGATGCTAACTAGACATCTCCTCCTACCCACCCCTCTCCCCTCATCTCTGCCTGAGTAATCCCACCACAAATCCCACAATGCTTCTGATGGCGGCGATCGCATGGCATTCTCTCCAGGTGATGCAGTGTCAATGCACGCGTAGGTGTTCATCTGTGTAGATCTGGCATGCGGTTGTTGCATATGCGTAGGGTGGCCGCACATCTAGTGGCTGCTGTGTTGGGAAACATAGTAGAAAGCAAAAAATCGCACCTACGCACACCCAAGATCAGTATAAAGATGCATAACGGGTTGGGATCACGATCGTTACCATCACCGAGTTGCGGCGAAAGAAGAACATGTTGGTGTAGATCATACTTGGAGTCCCTCGAACCGTCGATGAACGATCCTGTGAACCACCCACAAATATTCCCTCGAACCGAAGGCCGAAAGCATGGACTCTCTACTTAGTTGCAAGCGTGCAGCCTTCACGATCCAGAAGCACTTCACCGTCCAGAGCTAATCGTTGCTAGAGAAGTAGAGGGAGGATATTAGAACCACATTGGGATTCTAATTATGAGGATTAGAGGAACTAGATCAAGCTCTAATTAGTCAACTACGACCAACTAGCACTACAAAAAAATACACTTCTATGATGATACGTGTTTGTCAGAGTAGGTCACGTTTTCTATCATGCATGTACATTCATGACGATTTTATGACAGAATCAAGATAGTCATACAGGTGCTATCGTAGGAGTGTTCCATGACATTACCAAAATTATCATCACGGAAGTGTCCACTTCCATGACGATAAATCACGCGTCATAGAAGTGCTTTCGTCAAGGGTGGCCGACACCTGGCATCCACTGTAACGGGTCGCCGTTAAGCTATCGGGTTCTGGTTTGGATCTGATAACCCGTTAACAGTGCCGACCAATGGGGATTTTCCACATGTAAAATTCTCAATGGCCAGAGGAACCACGTGTCGGCTCACCATTGGGACAGATGTCATCCACTCATTGGACCGAAGGCGCCTATGATACATCGACACGTGGCACGGCCCAATAGAGGCCCATTCCTGTGAAAAGGACGACACGATTGACTTGGTCAAAAGGTAGTGGGTCGGCCCATGGAAAGCCTGTTAACGGCTTGTTCGCATATAGCCCATTTACAGCCCGCCAATTCACGACCAGTTACGGCCTATCCGAATTAGGCCCAGTAGCGTCATCTGGGCCATCCAATATGATTCCATCCCGTTGTAACTTCCGGCCCATGTATGGCCCAAGATTTCTTTCGGCCCATATGGCCCTTTGTAAGTCTTGGCCCATTAATGGCCCGTGGTGAAACTGGCCTGTAATGACAGTGTATCGCTTTATACCCATTAACGACCCATTATTTCATTGGGCTGTTTCCATCTCGTGTTATCTTTTGGCCTTCTCAGGGCCCATCTATTCTTGGGCTCATTTCCAGCATTCGGTTACTTACGGCCCGTTACTGGCCCTTTCTGCTTGTGGGCCAAATTCAGCCCGTGGTTCTAGTCGGCCCATTTGTGGCCCGTTAATCCGTTAGGCCATTTTCATAGCGTCATCAAATACGGCGCATTATGGTCGGCCCATGAACGGACGATTCCAACTCTAGCCCGTTTACGACGACCCATAATGCGGTCTGTTATTGACCCATGTTTGGCCAATCATCATACGACCCGTAGAAGGCCCATTGATGCTACGACCCATATAAGGCCCATTGTTTGTACAACCCGTAGAAGGCCCATTGTTTCTATGACCCGTAAAAGGCGCATTGTTTGTATGGCCCGTCTGAGGCCCATGGTCACTACAGTAAATATGTAGCCCATGGTTATTGAGGCCTAGTTTTAAAAAATAGGTTATTGCGGCCACTAGCAAACCATGGAAAAAGAACTGCACTGACTACAAGCAAACAAATAAACAAGACAACAAGGAAATAAATAAGCAAGCAACTTACGCTAGGCTATCACGGGTTCACGGCTATTACACATATTACATCCACTAGGCATCAAAGTTCGCCACTAGTGCAAATATATGGAACAAAGCAGCATATCACATACAATGGTTGTCAAAGTTAGCGAGTAGTGCAAATAAACGCCGCAACAAAACAAGTCCAGAACTGAAACCACTTCAGAAGAGCTCAAGAAACAATATCCTGGGTACCCATTAATCTGGCAAGATGCTTAGCAATCTTATTAACTTTCTCTTGTTTGGCGCTTAAATCCTCCAGCGCTTTCTGTTGCACCTGAAAGTATGCATCTGAATTCTGCAGGAACTTCCTCAATCCTTCGGCTTCGTGTTGCAGCACATCTGATCGATGTCTTTCAACTTGAAGTTGAGACTCAAGAAGGAACTGATTCAGGCAGCAAGTTTGAAGAGCTTGTGCCAGCAGTAGTGGCCAGTAACTCAAACACTACATCAAGACAGGACTTTTGGGTTGTCTCACTGTTGTCAAGATAGTTTTTACCAGCTTTCTTGGAGACCAACAGGGATGTCTCGCTATCTTGAACCTTATCTGCATTACTTCCTTTACCATTGCATAACGGGGTACTCTTCTCCAATATTTTGTCCACATTTTAAAAGAGAAACAAGCAGACACATCACAGGTTTACCATGTTGTATATGAAACTCATTTTGGTAAATCAGTTCAGTAGTAAAGTGGACAGGATAACAGCATGAAACAAACATATATCTATCTATGTACCATGGTCATTGTATTGTCAATATCATTCTAGTTTTTGTTGCGAAATCAAGATAGAGACACAGTTCATATAATATATGTTTAAGACAAAGCACAATAGACAGAATATAAGTGTGGGAAACTACAGAGCAATAACAACACTTGTAATGTGCATGACATGAGAACATAACTGTTTATTCAATTGAAACTGAAATCAACATAGAGCAAGTTACAACATCAAACCAGTTAAAGAAACAGGTTTAAAACATACCTGTTGCGCCATTGGAGTTTCAATTCCATCCTTCGAATTTGAAAATAGTTGGTATGAGTAAAAACAGTGATGCAAGAGCAAAGGAGTATCAACCATAGCTACAGAACCTGACCTGAGAACAATTATTCTTCTGCTTTAAGCGTTGAGTTGGGATTCGGAGTGGTGTTCTGTAACATCCCAAAATTCTAAATTTTGGAATGTTATATTAAATAGATAGATTGATTGTTTGTTTGATTGTTGTGTGATTGATTGAGTGAAATTTGAAACTTTTTGAAAGTTAAATGAGAGGGAATAAAAGGACTTTCCCAAACTTTCATTTTCTTTTCTGATCTTCATGAATTCAAATTCTTTTCACCACAAAACCCTGGAGAGAAGATGACATGACTTCTTCCATTTATTTAAATGACAAGGGTTCTTGAAAATATTTGAATTTCATTTGGGAAATATTTCCAACCCAGGAACTTTATGCAACTCAATGATTTTCACGAGCGAAGATAAAATGACTTCTTCAAAACATATGAAATATGAGTTGGGAGTTTCAAAGAAATTAAATTCAAAGTTCTTTTGAATTTATTTTCCAATTCGGAGTTATTTGAGTTTTATTCAAATTATTTTTCTCCCAAAAATAAAATATATGGAAAATAGGGTAACATGATTCCCTACATCATAAAATTGGAGAGAAATAAATTTGAATAAATTTTGGTATTTTTAAAATGATTTTTACTGGATTTTACTAGGGCAGAAGCACTCTTTGCTTTATTTGAATTTGTGTGTATTTTATTTGACTCCAAAATAATGTTCATCTTGTAGGAAATATTTTTCTGAAAATTTTGATATATAATATGCCTAAATTATATTTCTGATTTTATTTATTTTATTTATTTCTTTGACTGTCTGTTTAAAAAAAATAAAAAAATTCCCTCCACCGAACTGAGCCGGCCCAGCTCCTCAGCCAGGCCCAGCCCAGCCGCGTCGCTCGCCCCCGACCTTGGAATCCCGAGCGCGCACGCGCCGCCGCCGTGCCCGATCCGGCAACCGCCATCGCCTCGCCGTTGCCCCTCCCCCACGCCTCCATGCCTCGCCCCCCCTTCATAAATACCGAGGCCGGCCCCAGGCCCCGCCTTCTCTCTCTCCTCGCCTCGCCTCTCCTCGCAACGCGCCGCCGCCGCCGGATCTCACCGCCACCGCTGCACTTTGCCGCCGCCACCCCGCGCACTCGCCGTAGCAACCCGCACCTTGCCCCGCCGCCGAGGACGAAGCCGCCGCCCGTCGGAGCCGCATCCGTGCCTCGCCACCGCGCCATCCCGCCGTCGCCGCACTCGTCGGAGTCGCGACTCGCCGGAGTTAACCGTCGCCGTCGGGTTTTCTTCACCGAACCGCCGTGGACCGGTATAAACCGAACCCCGATCCGGTTTTCGTTTAAGATTCGGTTTTTGAATAAAAACCCGTTTTTTGATTTAGTTTAGTTATGTAATGAACGTTTTCTGTTTAGGTAGTTTTAGCGAACGTTTTCGTTCATTAGGTTTTCTAGCGAACGTTCACTATTTAGTCTCTTTCTTTTTCTCTTAAATTACGCCAGGGACCTATCCGTGAATATAATTATTTACAGATTGGCCCCTAGATTTCAAACGACCACAACTTTTTACTCGTTTGTCCAAATCCAACGAAACCAACGCCCACTTCTTCGTCATGATCTCCTCTATCCAGTAATCCAACTCAAACAAGTTTTTGAAAGTTTAAAATTTGAATTAGATCAGATTTGAATTTGAACTTCGTTTGATCATAACTTCAGTTTCGTAACTCCGATTTAGTTGATTCTTTTTGCAAATCGAAGCTCTTGACCTAAACTTTCTGATAAGGCCAAATTCACGTAATTTTGGTACTGTTAGAAATTGTTTTATGTTGCAAGAGTTGTTCGTTTGGTTTTGATGCTTTCCGAATTGTCTTCCTCGTTCTTCCCGATCTTTTGAGTGATTGCTTATGTGTGGTTACTATTGATTGCTTACGATAGATTGACCGGAGTGTGACGAGTAGACCTATCAAGAGTTTTGAGTGTGAATCATCTTCAACATTGCAGGCAAGTTCACACTTTGATCATACCCCTTTCATACCCAGTTTTTATGCATTAGTTTCACCCTCAAACATTGCATGAGTAGGTTTGATAACGTGTGGGTATTGGGAAGTAGTTGATGAGGTAGGAACCTATTGTCCTGCATTCAAACCTTGGGAGTTACTTATACGTTATGCTTATATTGCCATGCTATGCTCGTAGACGTGGATTGGGTTTGAGTGTATTCCATGACAGATGTGAGATTGTTTACTTAATGGTTCAACTTAAGGTGGCAACTTTAATACACATCTGGGTGGATTGAGGCACCTGGGGTATCCAGTGATTGCCTGTTTTTTTGGAAATCCCGGGGTTACCGTGTGATTGTCCTATGGACCGCCACCCAGGCTCAAATGGAACTGAGATTATTCATGCTAGAAACTTCTGTGTGCAGCCACAAGCTATTATGGGCTCTAGCATAGTTGAGTAAGTTACGTGAAGCTATTGAAGAGGTAGATCAGCAGGTAGTGGGTTTTGTAGGTTTGGTATGGTCTACCCGGAGTAGAGAGTTAATGTTTCTGAAAGACTGTGTCTCGGTCATCCGTTTCTCAAACACCATGCAGTGCGAGAAACCAACGGAGGCGATCGAGTCTTGTGGGGAAAAGTGCGCAAACCTCTGCAGAGTGTACAAACTAATCATGGCTAGCCGTGTCCTCGGTTATGGACAATTTGAGTATCTAGTACTTGAGTATTCACATGTATCTCAACACTCTTAATTAATATTAATGGGTTGTTAATGACTTTAATTTGGGATTGAGAGGGGGTTTACCTTCTCAATATTTTATCAACCAACTTTGTAGTTAAATAAAATATATTCCTTTGTAGTAGGGAAAAATTGGCTTTTCGCAAAAACTATAACCATAGAGCTTTCCACCAGCCGAATATGCATGTAGTGATAGTTATTATTCATCATTATCCTATGGTGTGAATTTGCCAGTACATTCAATGTACTGACCCTTTGTGGCTGCAACGTCTCATGTTGCAGGATATCTTACGACGTGTAGGTGATACGTTAGGGTTACGATTTCTACACTCAACTTTGCCGTTGGTGTTGATGGGAATCCACAACCTTGTTGTTGCTTCCGCTATTTGGATTGAGGTAATAGTATTTACGTTACTTTATACATGTGATTTACCTCTGTTATAAATCCTCGAGTATTGTGTGTGTCAGCATACCAATCCAGGGATGACACTTAGCACAGAAACTTGATCCATTCGGGTCGGGTCGCTACAAGATGGTATCAGAGCACATGTTGCCTGTAGGACGTGACCCTAGAAATTGGCAAGCCCATAGGAAAGATTTTCTCTACAACTTTCTTTTCAAAAAGATCTTTTACCTCTCTTCTCTTCTAAACTTATTCAAATATTCCCTTTTAGTGAGACCATACCCCTTTTCCCTTTTGACCACTCGAAGATTCGACTAATGAGACCACTCCAAGAAGTACAAGATATCGGACAACTAAGACTACTTTGGAATAAAGAGGATTTTTACCGTGCATTACACTGATGGAAACTACAACGGTTGACGACTTCAAAGACTAGGAGAATATGAAGAATTTCCAGAATTGGTATGACCAAGGAAGGCACCCATTATGGAACTTGGCAGACTAAGGAAGCTGTCAATACCCGAGATCAAGGTGTATCGGAGAAAGACCGGAACATGGAGCATTAGGACTCAAAGTTTTGTCAGGAAAACCCTAAGGTAGGAGAATTCAATTATGGAATAAAAGCTCATGGCAGCAACATGGGCATAGACATGGTTATCCCTAATGTCATCGCCCGCTTATGCTATTGTCACCGAGCTGAGATAAGCATGCATATGCATGAAAGGATTGGATGGTAGAAGGCTGATGGAGCATCTGTCAGCAAAGGATGCAGTTTTAACGTAGCTGGTGTACCACCAGTATCTGGAGTGTTACATCAAGAAGTTTAAGATGAACCTTCAGGAAGCCGTATTTTGACAAAGAAGTATTTTGAGAAGAACTCGGGACGAGAAACCGAAAGTAGCCAAGCTGGAGGAGCAAAACCTCGAGATACCGGAGATTCGTCAGGAACTGAAGGACAGTAGTACCATGGTTCATGCCTAGGATGTTGAAATCCAGAAGTTGGAACGTAACTACAGAAATATTGAAGGACGCCATGATAGACTTTACGACAACAGAGATGATCTGGCAAAGGAACTAGAGAAGGACAAGCACGATTGGAAGAAGCCATCGGAGACATGAACAATACTGGAAGAGTTTGATGACTTTGAAGATCTATTGACCTTTAGAAGACCCAACCCCTGTTATATGCCTACGTTAGATGCGACGTTTGTGAGCTGTCATTTGTTTGATGTTTTTTTTCTCCGACAGCCACAAATAAAATCTGTCTTTTCAAAATTTTGTTTGTATTGTGTGTATCCCTCTCTATCTCTCTTATCTCACCCCAAAACCCCTGGACCCAATAGAGGATGAATGGAGATGAGCTCATACTATCTGGACCGATGAGTCAATTGGAGATGGACCGATGGATCCAGAACATGGAGGATCACATGAAGAATAGACCTATAACTAGAAAGGATATGGCGCAGCATGCTCTTCAATGCTTTGAAAGAGGTGTTGTAACTTGGTGGAGGATGTACCAAACCATCAATGGATGGCAAGGAGTAACCACTTGGAAGAAATTTATGTTGACCTTGCTAAAGTCTTGGCTTGTGTCCCAGAAGAAGAAGCCTCATGGAAATGATATGAAGAAACTTTGTGCATGCAAGCTTTTTGGAGAAATAGGACACAACCATAAGGAGCACAAGGATGAATGCCCTAATTGTGAAGGAAGTCACCCAGCTGAAGAATGCCCAACTAGGCAGAATACTTGTTTCTTGTGTGAAGGAACTACCCACTAACCTGATCAGTGTCATATTTACCCCATGGTACAAAGAACCATTCGGCAGAAGAAAGAAACGATGAAAGGAGCCCTCATGGAGATTTTAGAAGAACCTGTGATGAAGGAAGATGTCAAGTACAAGCACAAAGGATACAAAATTAAAGCCTACACCAAGTCTTGCTATTCATGTGGAGAAGGACACATCTCCCAAGATTGTCTAATTGGAGATCTAGTAGAATTCCCGACAGAGGAAGTACAGTATGACCCACAGGAAATAGAAGCCCTGATTGGAATGGAAAAGTCCAGGAAGAGAAGTAGATTGGATTCCATGAAGGACCTGAGCCATATCACCTGTTTTAGATGCAAGAAGTCAGGGCACTACTTCAGCGGTTGCCCAAAAAGGAAACCTCGAGACTTGTCAGAAGTGATATGTTTTCGTTGTAATGAAGCAGGGCACTTTGCTAGGGATTGCCCCAAGAAGGAGACTTGGGCTAAATAGTCGAGTTAGCAGCAATGTAAATGTAGTAGTAGTAGTAGTGAGAACATCTCTTCTGTATTGAGATGTTGAGTTGAGGCATGTAATGGAAATACAGGAGATTGTAGTAATTGGAGAATCAATAAAGTTATCATCGTTGGTACTGTTTTGGATTTTTATGAGTTGTTACTCTATGAAGGAAGATTTTGACCATTTTCGAGGATATGAGAAATATGGTCTATGGATGAGATTGGAGCATTTTAAGGGTGGTAGTCCCCTGTGAGGAGGTTTGACCCTGGAAAGGATAATGATATTCCACGGAGTGGATTTCGGACTAAGCAAGCATGAGTTTTATCTCGATATGTTGGATACCCCAAGAGCATGCAGGAAAGAAGTACTATTTGAATATAAAGGAGGTATGATGTTGGTAACATGGAGCAATAGTGACTCTCTGATGAGTCTGAGTAATCACTCTTAGTTTGGTACAAATAGAAGAAATGGAGACAATACAGTTGGATGGATTTAAGAATGCTAGGAAGCTGGATGTTTGAATAATGATCAGCAGCCTGAGGATAAGTTCAAGGACTACAAGTGATGAGATGGGCCATAACCCACATGCCCCAGGACCTGCCAAGAATCAAGCACATTCTTGCTGAAGGAAAAACCGTGGAAGAAGTTATGCCTTTATCAACTGATGAATTTATAGGAGTAACGCAAAACCTGAGAGTTGTGTAGGACCGATAGATGTTTGTTTGGCTTGCAGAATTAATGGATTTATTCGAACTTGGTTCGTCGAGAAGAGAAA
This sequence comes from Triticum dicoccoides, assembly GCF_002162155.2. Classification (NCBI taxonomy): domain Eukaryota; kingdom Viridiplantae; phylum Streptophyta; class Magnoliopsida; order Poales; family Poaceae; genus Triticum; species Triticum dicoccoides. The sequence goes on along the minus strand of NC_041381.1, from coordinate 201,369,415 downwards.
TTCTGCAATGCTTGTGAGGATGACCGAGTGTTGGAATGCGAGATTCGCTAAACCATATACAAGGTAATGATTTGGGTGCGGGATGGATTGATCACCATACCGACTTACTCTCATTATTCGCCTTGCTATGTGGGATGGTAAATCTGAGTGACTTACCTATAGTAGAGAGACGACGATCAAAACCTTGTTTGAACCTTAGAATGGTATAAGTATTTTCCCGTGTACACGACAGCTGTTGCCACTCGTAGGATATATGGTGAGGTTCAACCCAGACCCGTTTTCTGCAGGAGAAACCATAAATTGTTGACCACCATGAGATATCGATATTTGTTTAGTATTGACGCCAGACCCGTCAGCTAAGAAGATCCAGTCCTGAAGGACCGTACCAAGAGGAAAGGACAGAAGAATTGCGGTAAAGGTTATGCCACCACCAAAAGAGCCCAGAGAAGTAATTATCAGAGGATCTGAGAAGATCGACACTGCCAACAATAAGGATGGAGTATAGGAGTTTTGATGGAACCGTAACCATGCTTCTAAGGGTGGTAGCACCCGAGACCCCGGAAACGATCGACGGATTTTTGATGACCCCCAAACCCTAACCTACTTCTTGCTAGCCTCTCCGAATCTCGAGGAGAAGATTCATTTTAAGGGTGGTAGGTTTGTAACATCCCAAAATTCTAAATTTTGGAATGTTATATTAAATAGATAGATTGATTGTTTGTTTGATTGTTGTGTGATTGATTGAGTGAAATTTGAAACTTTTTGAAAGTTAAATGAGAGGGAATAAAAGGACTTTCCCAAACTTTCATTTTCTTTTCTGATCTTCATGAATACAAATTCTTTTCACCAGAAAACCTTGGAGAGAAGATGACATGACTTCTTCCATTTATTTAAATGACAAGGGGTGTTGAAAATATTTGAATTTCATTTGGGAAATATTTCCAACCCAGGAACTTTATGCAACTCAATGATTTTCATGAGCGAAGATAAAATGACTTCTTCAAAACATATGAAATATGAGTTGGGAGTTTCAAAGAAATTAAATTCAAAGTTCTTTTGAATTTATTTTCCAATTTGGAGTTATTTGAGTTTTATTCAAATTAGTTTTCTCCCAAAAATAAAATATTGGAAAAATAGGGTAACATGATTCCCTACATCAGAAAATTGGAGAGAAATAAATTTGAATTAATTTTGGTATTTTTAAAATGATTTTTACTGGATTTTACTAGGGCAGAAGCACTCTTTGCTTTATTTGAATTTGTGTGTATTTTATTCGACTCCAAAATAATGTTCATCTTGTAGGAAATATTTTTCTGAAAATTTTGATATATAATATGCCTATATTATATTTCCGTTTTTATTTATTTTATTTATTTCTTTGACTGTCTATTTAAAAAAAATAAAAAATTCCCTCCGCCGAACTGAGCCGGCCCAGCTCCTCAGCCAGGCCCAGCCCAGCCGCGTCGCTCGCCCCCGACCTCGGACTCCCGAGCGAGCACCCGCCGCCGCCGTGCCCGATCCGGCAACCGCCACCGCCTCGCCGTTGCCCCTTCCCCACGCCTCCACGCCTCGCCCCCCCTTCATAAATACCGAGGCCGGCCCCGGGCCCCGCCTTCTCTCTCTCCTCGCCTCGCGTCTCCTCGCAACGCGCCGCCGCCGCCGGATCTCACCGCCACCGCCGCACTTTGCCGCCACCACCCCGCGCACTTGCCGGAGCCACCCGCACCTTGCCCCGCCGCCGAGGACGAAGCCGCCGCCCGTCGGAGCCGCATCCGCGCCTCGCCACCGCGCCATCCCGCCGTCGCCGCACTCGCCGGAGACGCGACTCGTCGGAGTTAACCGTCGCCATCGGGTTTTCTTCACCGAACTGCCGTGGACCGGTATAAACCGAACCCCGATCCGGTTTTCATTTAAGATTCAGTTTTTGAATAAAAACCCGTTTTTTTATTTAGTTTAGTTATGTAATGAACGTTTTCTATTTAGGTAGTTTCAGCGAACTTTTTCGTTCATTAGGTTTTCGTAGCGAACGTTCACTATTTAGTCTTTTTCTTTTTCTGTTAAATTATGTCAGGGACCTATCCGTGAATATAATTATTTACAGATTGGCCCCTAGATTTCAAACGACCACAACTTTTTACTCATTTGTCCAAATCCAACGAAACCAACGCCCACTTCTACGTCATGATCTCCTCTATCCAGTAATCCAACTCAAACAAGTTTTTGAAAGTTTAAAATTTGAATTAGATCAGATTTGAATTTGAACTTCGTTTGATCATAACTTCAGTTTCGTAACTCCGATTTAGTTGATTCTTTTTGCAAATCGAAGCTCTTGACCTAAACTTTCAGACAAGGCCAAATTCACGTAATTTTGGTACTGTTAGAAATTGTTTTATGTTGCAAGAGTTATTCATTTGGTTTTGATGCTTTCCGAATTGTCTTCCTCGTTCTTCCCGATCTTTTGAGTGATTGCTTATGTGTGGTTACTATTGATTGCTTACGATAGATTGACCGGAGTGTGACGAGTAGACCTATCTAGAGTTTTGAGTGCGAATCATCTTCATCAACATTGCAGGCAAGTTCACACTTTGATCATACCCCTTTCATACCCAGTTTTTATGCATTAGTTTCACCCTCAAACATTGCATGAGTAGGTTTGATAACATGTGGGTATTGGGAAGTAGTTGATGAGGTAGGAACCTATTGTCCTGCATTCAAACCTTCGGAGTGACTTATACATTATGCTTATATTGCCATGCTATGCTCGTAGACATGGATTGGGTTTGAGTGTATTCCATGACAGATGTGAGATTGTTTACTTAATGGTTCAAGTTAAGGTGGCAACTTTAATACACATCTGGGTGGATTGAGGCACCTGGGGTATCCAGTGATTGCCTGTTTTTTTGGAAATCCCGGGGTTACCGTGTGATTGTCCTATGGACCGCCACCCAGGATCAAAGGGAACTGAGATTATTCATGCTAGAAACTTCCGTGTGCAGCCACAAGCTATTATGGGCTCTAGTATAGTTGAGTAAGTTACGTGAAGCTCTTGAAGAGGTAGATCAGCAGGTAGTGGGTTTTGTAGGTTTGGTATGGTCTACCCGGAGTAGAGAGTTAATGTTTCTGAAAGACTGTGTCTCGGTCATCCCGTTTCTCAAACACCATGCAGTGCGAGAAACCAACGAAGGCGATCGAGTCTTGTGGGGAGAAGTGCGCAAACCTCTGCAGAGTGTACAAACTAATCATGGTTAGCCGTGTACCCGGTTATGGACAATTTGAGTATCTAGTACTTGAATATTCACATGTATCTCAACACTCTTAATTAATATTGATGGATTGTTAATGACTTTAATTTTGGATTGAGAGGGGGTTTACCTTCTCAATATTTTATCAACCAACTTTGTGGTTAAATAAAATATATTCCTTTGTAGTAGGGAAAAATTGGCTTTTCGCAAAAACTATAACCATGAGCTTTCCACCAGCCAAATATGCATGTAGTGATAGTTATTATTCATCATTATCCTATGGTGTGCATTTGCCAGTACATTCAATGTACTGACCCTTTGTGGCTGCAACGTCTCATGTTGCAGGATATCTTACGACGTGTAGGTGATACGTTAGGGTTACGATTTCTACACTCAACTTCGCTGTTGGTGTTGATGGGAATCCACAACCTTGTTGTTACTTCCGCTATTTGGATTGAGGTAATAGTATTTACGTTACTTTATACATGTGATTTACCTCTGTTATAAATCCTCGAGTACTGTGTGTGTCAGCATACCGATCCAGGGATGACACTTAAGCACAGAGACTTGATCCATTCGGGTCGGGTCGCTACATGTTCCTCGTGCTTTGGGCACTGCAGTTCCCTTACTAACTGCTCGTGTTTGGGTGCTCTATGGTGGAGACAGTGCTATATCAACTCGAACTGGGTTACTATCTGCTGGGGTTGGGGTTAGAAGGGGTGTAGCTGGTTCTCTATCCAACTGGGTAGGGGTACAATCTGCGAGAGTCTGGGTTATGTGTGGTGGGGCTGGTTCTTGGGTAAGTACAACCGTGGTTCTATCTTCATCGACTGGTAGCACTATCTTTTCTGAAGACCGCGTTGTTACACCTTTAGATACTGCCATCACCCTCTCCAATTCAAATGGCTAATAAACAAGAAAAGTAATTGAATGTACAGACATTGTATGATAGACATGTGCAATGGATAGTGGGGAATAAAAGAGGGCATGAAATAATTCACATTTATGTTGTCTAACCAAATAGGATAGCATGACACAATTTCACATATATGATGGCTAACTAAATAGGATAGCATGACACAATTTCACATATATGATGGCTAACTAAAAAGGATGGAAAGACATAGTTCAAAATATGATGACTATGTAAATAAGATGACATGATATAACTATACAATGTATTTATTAAATAGGTTGGCATGCCATAATTCACATACATGCCGCCTATGGAAACATGATAGCATGATATAATTCACAGATAGAATGACATAATTCAAAATATGATGACTGTAAACACTAAACAGGATGAGATGATATACCTATATGATGTCTTTGTTAAATGGGTTGGCATGCCATAATTCAAATAGATGCTGTCTATGTAAACATGATGGCATGATATAATTCAAATATATGATTTATATACTAAGAAAGTAAGCAGATGGTAATCACATATATGATGTAAAAACTAAGCAATGCAAGACAACATGCATGACATGAGTAATATAGCCTTGGAAAGTTTGAGCAAAGACCTCAGAGGGGAAATAGGACTGGTCATTTGTCTCTGAATCTTCCTCTAAGGAGCTATCAATAACCAGCAAGATGGCTTCTTCAGCAGGTAGCATTGTCTGCTCTGAATACCTTGTTTTCACTCCAGATACTTCCATCACTGCTTCAAATGGCTGATGCACAGGAAGAGTAGTTGAATATACAAATGTTGTCGACAAATGAAACACGTAATACAAAAAAAGGATAACATGATATAATTCACATATATGATGATTGACTAAACAACATGGCATTGCATAATTCACATATATAATGCCTTGCAACAAGATAGCATTGCATAATTCAAATATATAATGTCTTGCAACAAGATGGCATTGCATAATTCACATATATGGTAATTAGACACTAAACAGGTGGCATTCACACAAAGCATGTCTAAACTAAGAAAATGACATAGAAATGCAAGACACCATACACACGATATGAGCAACATAACCCTGCCAAGTTAGAGCATACACCTCGGGGGTGGGGGGGATAGAACTGGTCATCTATCTCTGAATCCTCCTCTGAAGACCTTGTTTTCACTCCAGAATTTTCCATCACCGTGTCAAATGGATAATGCACACGAAGAGTAGTTGAATGTACTAACATTGTTGACAAATGTAATAAGTAATGAAAAAAAGGATGACATGATATAATTCACATATAAGATGACTGGCTAAGTAGGATGGCATTGTAAAATTCACATATATGATGCCTGGCTAAACAAGATGGCGTTGCATAATTCACATGTATGATAAAGAAACTAAACAGATGGCATTCACACAAAGCATGTCTAAACAAAGCAGATGACATATTTGATGTATAAAGTAAGCAATGGAAGGCACCATATGCATGACATTACCAAGATCAGCATGCCAAGTTAGAGTGAAGACCTCAAGGGGTAAATAGAAGTGGTCTTCTCCTTCCGAATCCCCCTCAGAACAGTTATCTTTGTCTTGATTACAATCCTAAATGGGTGGAGAGGGGCTGCCTTTGCGCCCACCATGGAGCGACGTCTGCATGAAATTTTATTGCCACGCAAGGCTCGTCTCTTTTGCTCTACATGTTCAGTTCCATTGTGTACAATAACTGACATGCATAGGAATAAAACATAGTGAGATTATGTAAGGAGTGCATGCAGAAATCCAGAGTGATGGTAGCAACCTGTGGATAGACCCAAAACCAGTGATAGCAGGCAGATAATGACTTCAGTTAAGAAATACAGATAATGGCTTCTTTACTGTTTGTTTCCCACCCAACATGAAACTCATAGTAGACACCAGATATTAACCAGATAGTAGATAGATACTCTTGATTGCAGACTCGTTTTGTACCCCACAACCATTTAAAAACTCAAGTTTGAGCATCAGTTTGGAGCTGACTCAGAGTATAATTGGTGAACAGAACGATAAAGTAGCATGTAATATTAAGCGATGCATAACGTAAGCAGACACGAAAGAGTGCGACCTCTCTTACGGACCCATGTAGTCCTCAAGGTCATATGCTCAGTTGATGATGGTAATGCAGTTGTCGTGGCTGCTAGCGACGGTGAAGAAGATATGAGGCGGCGAAAGATAGTCCGGAGGGCGGATCCCTGCTGTAGTGAACCGTTTCATCGTTGGAGCAGCTGAGCTGGGGTGGAACAGTGCAGCAGGAGCGGGACAAACTACACAAGGTTTTCTTTGACACATATCTATAACAGAAGTAATTGTGTAAGGGCTTGTTTGAATTTGAGGATTCTAAACATGCAGGGATATGAAATGCACGGGAATAGGATAGGAATGCACGTGCAAAACAGAGAATTTAAAAACACATGATTTCTGCCAATCTGGGTGTTTGGTTGACAAGAATTGGAAGATGACTGTATGCAAAGAAGCATGGTGAGATTAAGTCAAAGCACAAGAAAATGTACAATTATAATGTTATTATGCTACTATCTCTTAGTCTTGTGCTTCATGAATAGGAATTTGAAAAGGAGGACAAGTGGATATTAAAATTCCTATGTTTTTTCTTTCAAGGAGACACTAAAGGAACAAATCCTACAGTTTTCCTTTGCTCCATTCCTTTGAACCAAATGCATGAATAGTAGTACCATAGGAAACTTTCCAATTCCTATGTTATTCTTCACTTTTCCTTTCAAGCACTGGCGATTCTAGTAGGCAGACTTGAGCAAGGAAAAGTCTACACTCAAAAAATGTTTTGGTGCTACTTCTACTACTCTGGACCCAGGCCACTGCCCTACTCACTACTAGAAAAACCCCTACTAATGGCGCACCTAATATGGCCATTAATGGCGCATCAGTGGTGCGCCATTACTAGCACGCCATTAGTAATTTAGGTGCGCCATTAGTATACCATTCGGTGCTCCACTGATATTCCCTCTAGGTGTGCCACTAATAACCTTATAGGTGCACCACTAGTAATAAAGGAAGGTGCGCCACTAATAAGGGCTTAAATGCGCCACTAGTAATGTATTTGGAAAACAAAAAAAATCCAATTTTACAGAAAACAACCTATAAGGAAAATAATTTAAAAACAAAAAATGAAATAGAATCATATTTTTTATTATAGTAAGAATATTACAATGTCTTTACAAGTATCCAATAAAAGGAAAATTGCAAGGAAATAAAAGAAAATCCTAAAACTAATCTTCTAGTAATCTTTTCTTCTTTTTCTTCACTTTATCCCTGCAAAATGTAACAAAATAAACAGAAATACAAACAAACTATTTATAACATGTCAATATTGTCATTTTTTATAACATGTCAATGCTGTCTTTTCCAGAATTACATGGTGTGAATATTGTATGAGTAAGATTATAATGGAAATGAATTGCAGAGGACATATGAGGTTCAACACTAATCATCGACAAGATGGAAGCGCTATGTACATATATGGGGCATTCGTTCTTTGTTCTTCGCTCTCCGACCGACCGCACCCACCCTACCAGGACTGCTCGGGGTTGCCCTCACCTGCATTCTTCCTTTTTTTGAGAATGAAAGAGAGGGAATGAAAACCTGAGCGATTTCAAGCATGTGATGAAAGGATTGTTTTTGGGCCGATCGCCGTACCTTTTTCTCTTGCTCTTGTCTGACGAGGACGAGGTAGGGTTGCTGTGCCAGTTCCGCTTGCGCTGGTTGATGAACCAGTTGTTGATCTGCTTCAGCTGCAGCCCCGTCTCCTGCACCAGCCGTGCCTTGTCCTCCTCCTAGCAATACCCACCAGCGATGCTCATCAGTAGCACAACAAGAGTTGCATGTAAAATGGTGACAAAGTTGCTGGCGATGACGGTATATGCGGGATGTCTGTCACATACAGTTGGGTACAGCCATTTGGCGTGGGCTTGCCACCAAGCTTTCAGGGTAGACGCCGTGTCCCCTGGGAGCTTTCCGGCTCTTCGCTTCCGCAGTATCTCCTCCCTGATGTCCACAAGCTTTTCTCTATACCCCTGCAAAGTCAGGAAAATAATTTTGTTTACAGTTCAGTTTGGACACCAACATAGTGGCAGCTGACAGAATGGAAGGCAGCGAGTTTTACCTGTTTAAGCTCATGCTTCAGCTCTTGCCTCATGCGCTCGACCAAGGATCTCTCACCCTCGGTTAGCATTCCGAAGCCCATGCCATCTGACACATCATTCCCGTCAAACATGTTGCTCTCACTGTCGACCGGATTGTCTTCGTCATCGGACATAGTTGCCCCGGTGCCTTCACCAGGAGATGCCCCTATAGGAAGAATCGATATTAGCAAAACTCAGAACTGGCCAATCTCCAACTTATCCTGGTCACATTTATATTGCGTCTTGCCTTGGCAGGTACTTATTCTTGCTCTAGTTTTTTTTCAGTACAATATATAACTAAGCCTATCCAGGCTTAATCTTGCTCTATTTTTTTTTCTGACACAATTCTCATTATTATCTGAAGGCAAACTTCCATGTTCAAGCATATGCCTCTCATCGTAAACTGATTGATGATTACACATACAAACAGATTATGCAAAGTTCTATTGTCAACAAAAAAAAAAGAAAAATCACTCCCTTTGGTTTTCACAGCGACACCAGTTTCCAGTGTGACTGGATATTGGCATGGTTTTCTCATAGGTGTGTGCCTCGTGATGCCTATAGGCAGAATGGTGGAAAATGTGACATAGCAAAAGGAACTAAAAACAGTACTATATGCAGACAATCAATATCCATGAATTAAATTCAAGTAAAGTACAATTCCACTAGAAATTTTGTAGCCATGTCAGTTCATTTTGACGATGAAGCATTATTCAATATGCAACACTTTTTTTGCACTACGCAAGGGGCTTCTTTTCCTATATGGATTATATGTCATTTTGACAAGCAACATAAAGTATCTGAAAGGGTAACCCTTGTGTGATGGTTCCCGATTATATAGTCCGTGACTGTTCCGTGTGGAAGCTAATTGCAGTAGACATATTAAGAGAGACTTTATCAGGACAGCTTAGCTAAGATTATGAACGCAAGGTACTGTCAATTCAGTTGCATGGTTGGTGCAACACAAGGTTCATGAATAACTGCCACATACACCGAACTGAAATCTCAAAAGGTACAGCTTTGAAGCCAGGTCCAACAGCTCAAAGTCTGCAACTCTTGTAACTAATAATAATATATAAGAAGGAACCGGTACTACTATAAAGGTGGACCTAGTATCTCATAGGACCTACAAGGGTGTGAATTATGACCTATATTTTCTGTCACGACGCGCAATAATACAGGAAAATGGCCAGTCATCAAGCTCTTTCTAGTTGAGTTGAAAAACAAAATATAAGACGTTTTTGCAGTTCTTATATTCTGGTACAGAGGTAGTATTTGTGTTATGTTTGTACTCGTTGGATGCAGAGAGCAGAAGCAATGGATTCCTTCTTTTAAAAAAGAATTCCCCTATGGTTGAGATCCTATGAAACGGCGCCCCTCATGTAGCATGATACTTACTGTGACTATCAACCTCTTAATAAGCATGTAGTGTAGAGATTGTAAAACCCTCTTCCTAGAGAATTTAAGAAGCACTTATCTTGCTGCTGAACTGATGAAGTTAAGATGATGTATGGTACCTGTAAGACTCTGCAGAGTTTGCTCGAGCTCCCAGCAGGCCATCACCGCCTCCATGGCGTGGACGCGCACATGCTGCTGGAGCTGTTCCTTGAAGGAACAGAGGAGCAGCACATAGTGTGTCTGCAACAAGGAAAACAGAACCTTTAGAACACATATATAGAGAAAAAGGCAGGTGGTCAATAATAACCTTTACACAAGGAGAATTGCCATTTCCAGGCAAAGGAAGGAGCCCCTGCTTGCCTAGAAAAGGGACACTTGTAGTTGTGTTTTGGGGTTTGCTTTTGTCTCTATCGCAGAGGTGAGGCGCTTGTGGTTGAGGAAACAAAGTTGCTCACAGCTAGAGCCTAGAGCACGCAGTAAATTATTTGGAGGTGGGATGGGTAGCAATCAAGGGATGAACTAGCATAATACTCATAGTTGAAGAAGCTAACTTTAACCAAATCCACCGGCGGAGGTTAGCGAGTGCTAATAATCCCATGTGAGCTCGTGCGCAACCAATCAAACATGTTGTGTGCGTTGGAAGAAAAAGGTAACCTGGCTTAGCCTGTTTGAAATCCCAATCCCAGTCCCAACACGAGCGGGGCAATTTCATCGCCAAATCCCATCCAATCCCCAAATTTTCGAACCACACACGCACGCACGCCGCTTCAATCTACTACACATAACATAGAGCACGCGCGGGGCAGCCCGGCCGAGCCAGCGCGGGGCGTCCGTACGCGGCGTGAGCGTGAGGCGAGGAGGCCTGGTGGTGGTAGCAGCTCACCATGAAGAGGTCGAGCTCCTCGCCGCCGGCGGGCACGGCGGCGGGGGGGCACGGGCGGCGGGGCGCGCGCGGCGATCTGCGCGTCGATGCGGGGGAGCTGGTCGACGGGGGTGGCGACGCAGAGGCAGGCGACATGCGCCTCCAGCAGGAGCAGCCTGCCCTGCACATAAAACGAACCAATGAGGGGACGGGAGGGGAGATGAATAAGATGGCCTGCAGCCACACGCACCATGGCCGGGGTCGGAGATCCGTCACCGGAGATGGCCTGCAGCCGTCGTCTGTCGCCCGGAGGTTGAGGCGTCGTACCTCCATGGCTAGGCTAGGCTAGGGTTTCTGGCATCTCCGTCCTGGCTTCTGTCGGCCCTGGATGGATGGTCGCGGCTCAGGTCGATGACGGGACGATGCGCCGTGGATCTGGATCTGGGCGCTCCTCACCTCCCTGGAAGCTCGCCGGAGAAGGCCTTCCCTTCCCTCCCCTCCTCTCCTCTACTGGGAGAGAAGAGGAGAGAAGAGAAGAGAAGGTGAGGTGCGGCAGCGCTGCAGGGAGAGGAGGCCGCCATGACCGGGCTCCTCCTGCTGCCATGGTCGCCATGGCATTGGGCTAGGGTCTTGGCCCGACCAGGCAGACAGAGGAGAGGATAGGGAGGTCGCCGGCGCGGCGTGGATGGGGAGAGGAGGCCGCCGGAGAGGTGATGCGGAAGAGGAGATCGGTGGCGGCGTTGGGTCAGAGCCGGAGGAGAGGCGGGTGGCTGTGTCAGGAGGAAGGGGAGGGGAGAGAACGTGACTAGAGGGAGGGGATAAGGGGTGATAGCAATGGCGCACCGGTAGGGGGTGCGCCATACGTATAGATAGCAATGGCGCATCTCTTACTGGTGCGCCATTACTAGTTAAAACTAGTAATGGCGCACTTTCCCCCTGGTGCGCCATTGGTAAGTCTGGGGAGGGGTGTGGGGCCAGCACAAAACTACTAATGGCGCACCACACACTAAGTGCGCCATTAGTAATATGGCCACTAATGGCGCACCCATATCTGGTGCGCCATTGCTATATAGCAGTGGCGCACCACATGTCTGGTGCGCCATTAGTGTCCATATCATCTATAGCCCTTTTCCTAGTAGTGACTAGCTTAACTCCCACACCCATCTACAAATGCACAGCTCAAACGCGTAGAGATAAATAATGATGGCATTCTAGAGAGTCCATCACGGATAGCTAAGTTGCCTGGTACCTCACTGCTTGTCATATAGTAGGAGAAACTAATCGTATTTCATGTTACTACGTGTGCTCAGTGGACAATATATATAACATGTAGAGTAAAAAGGCAATGTAACAAGTGTACAACCTCTTTGGCGAAGCCATGTCGATCTCAACATGATTGGATTGGTCGGTGAGGATGCTCCATCTGATTTGGCTGTCGAAGGGGAGAAGAAGATCTTAGGCGTCCAAAGATGGAGCCCGGGGTACTGCTCCGCTGTGATGGAGGGTTTCATCGTTGGAGCAGCTCCGGTGAGTTGTACGACGGCGAGGCTCAAGCAAGACATGAGAGACAACGTTAACCTGAGTGGAATTCTAATAGCATCTCTAATAGATGACATAAAATACATAACCACAAAGAGCTAGATTAAAATACATCAGCCACTCATCTCTAAATTTAACTGCCAAACTGAATTTTGCTGTCAAAACTAAATTTTACTATCAAAACTGAACGCGCTAGTAGAAGAAAAGTAGTAGAAGCAGCAGCACCCGGAGCAGCAGCGCGTGCGAGAGCCGAGGCAACTGGTCGTGTAGCAGCATCTCGAGTAGTAGCTGCAGGGGCTCGAGGGAGAGCAGGATCTGCTAGTCGTGTAGCAGCAGCATGCGCAAGAGTAGAGCAGCAGCGCAAGCAAGATCAAGAGCGAGAGTAGCAGCGCAAGCAAGAGCAAGAGCGAGAGGAGCAGCGCAAGCAAGAGCAAGAGCAAGAGCAGACCAGGTAGGGGACCGAGAGTAAGACCAGAGCAGCAATGCGAGCGAGAGCCAAAGCAGCAGCAGCTCCTACTGATGTGGACGTTGCCGCCGATGGAGCGATGCCATGGAGGAAGTGGCCGGCGACACCGACGTGGATGGAGCCGCGCCATGTCGGCTCGGGACCGAGCGCCGACAGCACCGTGAGATCAAATCAAGAAGAAAATGCGGCGACTCGTGTAGAACCTCTTTGGTGGTGCTGATTAGGCCTCAGCTTCATTCGAGGAATCAGTGATGCTGCTGCTCTTCAGGTGGTGCAGGTGAAGACGGCAGTGTGGGAATGGAGGTGGCGTGAAAGACGAGGGGAACATCGGGCCAGCTCCTTGGAGGTGGAGGATGGGGTGGCTAAACTGGCGGGACGACGAGATCGACGAGACAAAGATGGCGCGGGTTGTAATTTTGGGATAGCAAGGCGCGGGTTGAGATGGAGGTTGTTTTCGGAGCACAATGAGACAAAGATATATCTTAAATATTTCGTGGTAACAAGGCGCGGGTTGAAATTTTGGGACAAGCCTAATGTGTACTGTACTAAATCAATTCACACTTCCCTCGACGAAAAACAAAATGAAATCAATTTGCGCCACACAAGAGAGTCTAGTCCCGTGTACTGTACAAATCAATTCGCACCACAAATGCCATTCAAAACTTTGAATTCATGTCATGTTCAATTAAAATATTTCACTACGTGTATAATGCATGAAACCTGCTACTCAAATGAACGTTTTAGTGCATTCCAAACGTATATACTACCGCTTCAATCTGAACTAAATTTGAATTTGTTTCTCTATTGAATAAGATCTACAATCATGATTGTTGTCAAGTTAAACCATTTGAATTTGTTTATCTATTTTAATAAGATCTACAATCATCATTATTGTCAAGTTAAACCATCATTTGTATATTATCTTCACATCACACCACATGATTACTGTCGAGTTAGATATGAACTATGTGTACTATATGAACTCGAACTCGATTTTTTGAATCCACTTTATGTTGTTTCCAAATCATAGTACATTTCAAGATCTAGCTAGATCTTCATAATCTAAACCATGTCTCATATGCATAATGTGTTTATCACATTATGTATGGTGCCCCGCCCCCTACGCCTACAAGTATTTAGATGTGAGGTGCAAACGCCACACATTATCACAAATTCAAATAAAATGTGAGATTGTGCGATATATAGTATGGTTTAGATTGTTCGATATTTAGTTGTGAGCTGAAAATGCCTCACATTATCACAAACTCAAATTAAATGTGAGGTTATTCGATGTATAGTATGGCTTAGATTGTTCGATATTTAGCTGTGAGTTGCAAATGCGACGCATTATCACATTATGGTATAACATGTCCAAAACCACACCATGTGTATCACCGCCATATTCATGCATGCATATGTTTATAACACTATGATCTCCTATTCAAATATATGAATCCATTTTCATATTGAATTATGATCTTTGTTAGTCTCTTACACCCACACAATCCTCTAACCTTTGTAGCTAGCACTAACTTTCTCTCGTGCATGCACATGCCCTCCTCGCCCTCCCCTCCCTCAACATTCTATCCATCGTGCACATTCATTTTTTTTTCTTTAGGTCATTCTCCCATGGTCTCCACAACTCCTTTCTGACACACACCGATCGATAAACCTCTCCAGCGATGTCTGCCTACCACATGCACACACACCTTCCATCTCCTCCTTTCTGTGTCCATGCCTCGTGTCTCTCATATGGTCCCACACACGTGTAAACTCTTGCCCCTCTTTCATCGATCTCACAATTGCACACTCCTCCCCCTATCTAGCTAGTAGGCCTCTCGCACCACCTCCTAGCTCCATTCTCTCTATCTATCTGTCTTGCTAGGCCATATTTGCCTCTAACAAATGGATGTACAACGACCGATCTCCCGCTATACATATAGCTAGCTAGGTCGTTATAACTCGTTTTCCCCACGCGTCGATCGATCTACCTCATTTGTTATATCTCTCCCTTCCTCCGACACACAACAATTGATCTACCGATCTAGTTAGGTCTGCTTACCAAACACATGGTCCCCCTTCGTCATCCATGCATGCCTCCCGACACATCTATCATGCACACGCACACACAAAAACACATCCCCACTCTTATTGATAATATTGCAGTTCTGCCCTCAGTTTGTCTAGTAGGCCTCTCCCACCATCTTCGAGAAGCAACTCCACCACCCATCCAGCACTCTACCCCCCCCTCTCTCTCTCTCTCTCCTCTCTCTCTCTCTGTGTCCCAACCTATTTCCCATCCTTCACTTATGTATGGATGTTGATCGATCTCCCTCAAGACATAGCTGGGTCTCTCCTTCTCAATACAAATACGATCTACCTCTCTAGTTAGGTCTCTGCCTCCCCGCTGCCGCCCCCCCCCACACACACCGATACATCGAGCGCTCTAGTCATGTCTCCCTGCCACACACAAACATGCCATGTGCCCTCTGACGTTTCGGTAGGTCAGTCACCCTATATCTTTGACTTGCACACACACAATTTCGATGGCTCTCTTCATCGATCTCGCACCAACCCACTGGATCCTCTCTTCAACTCTATCGATATCTATGACTCCTCCCTCTCTTCTTGTATCGCCCCCTCTATAGATGATATAGATAGGCCTCTATTTCACACACATGGCATGTGTCAAATTTTTGTTTGAGATATCATCGACACATATTCCCACAAATACATTCACGAAATCACCCCCCACACAAAAAACACTCATGAATGCACACGCCATCTATCAAGGTTTGTATCTCTCTCACACACACCCATGTAGGTGGGGGCCGTGCACGAAGAGAAGAGGTGCACGAATGGCTCACGTACTCCCATCTCTTTCCCAACCACACCCGCGCGGGTACACAGTGGAGCTCATTTCTGTACGAAAAAGGCAGCCCACATGGTAATTTGACACATGTACTGGTTGTCCACTTGATGGAGGATCGTGTACCATGGGTGAACAAACAAATTCTGACTTGACGCGTTATGTTAAAAAAGAGGCAAACCATGTGGGGCCTACCTTAGAGGCAAGGCTCTATACACTAGAGATGCCCTGTACGTATTACTTTTGATGTGTCCTGTCAACTTGTAGAACGAGGAGAAGCTTGCATAGTACGCCGTCTCCCCCGCCCACGGGCGTGGTGGCTCATAGAGTCACAGGACGAGGAGAAGCTTGCTTACTATGCCTACGCCCGCTGCCTCGCCCACGTGCGCGGTGGCTCGCAAGATGAGGAGAAAGTTTTACTACTCCCTCCTTTACTCCTCGTCTCTACCTTGGTTAGAGAGATTGTCATATTGTTTGGAATATATGTCTTTTAGTAGATTTCAATATGAACTACTAGTACATACTCCAAACACTAATGTTTAGACATATTTTAGAGTGTAGATTCACTCATTTTGCTCTGTATGTAGTCCATATTGAAACGAACGTACTAGTACGCACTCTCCCTCACCCCTCGCCCCTCGACCCTCGCCCACGTGGTGGATGTGAAGCAATTCACTCGGTCTCAGATAGCCAGAACGATATACTGTAGTACCATTATTGCTTGACTTCCCCAAGAGGCGAAGAGCCAAGCGCAAGGTTAATATTTTTGAGATACCAAGCGCAGGTTTATAGGAGAACGAGTAGTAGTAGTACTAGTAGTACGTACCAGTGGTACATACTGTATGAAGAAGAAGGCAACAAGATGTATGTTTTTGCGTGACAGTCTCTTCTTACAAGATGTGCTAGACCTAGTGGACCTCACTGTTGCAATGGGAGTACTATCACAGATGGCACGATTCAGAGTGGTGGGCAGCGGGAACAATTCGGAGCTGCTTAATCTTAAACCCCATGAAGAAGTCCCATCGAAAGGAATAGCCATCCTCTACATGTGCTCCTATTTAAAATGAGTAAATGAGACAAAAAGAGAAAGAGACAAAGGAAAAAAAATCACCAGCCTTAGATCCAGCCCTATTGTATTAGTGAATAATATCTCTACGTCGTGATTGACATGCCTATATTATTAACCATGCTGCGGAGGTGGAAGCGGATTTTTATTTATTTGCGGAGGTAGCAGCGGATGTATATTCAACGTGGAGTGAAATGATGGCTGCTTCCTCGATCAAACATAGAGAAAGGTGGGCCTCGTGATTTGACGGCTTATTAGTCATTATTACTGCTTATACTCGTTGCCCATATAATAACCGCGTGGTAGAGTAGTGGGCTATACTTTTGATAACCATGCTCAAAGAGAAGAGGTGCACGCACCCATGCACGTAGTACTAGTAGCACTCTTTGCATCTTCTGCGTCAACCCACACGTGACACGGTGGAGGTCATTTCTATACGATGATGCAGCCCACGTGATAATTTGACGCGTCTAGTAGTAGTTACTCACTTATAAATAATGGAGGGTCGGGAACCACACATCCCACATCATTTATAAATAAAGTTTTTTTTCTTTAGTGGCATGTACGCAATATAAATTGGTTCATATGGAGAGAAAAAGAAACCGCTCCACTATATACATAGCCATGACGAGCCTACATGGTTCCTCGCTGGGGTTGCTCTCTTCACACTCTCTCGAACAAAACGACTGTGGCCGCATCTCTAACATCCGGGTGGATCACGTCCGTCGGGGGAAGGGGTGGATTCTTTGTGTAGATGCGGTCGCTGTGGCCGACGACGAAAACCCACTGTTTGCACGTCCCAATCAGGGGTCCCCGCTATTCTCTCTCACAAAGCCGGTGTGGTTGCCTTTGTCCCTTGCTCACTGCCGCGACGTGGGCAGTTGCCGCCCCTGCCACCCTCCTCTAGGTTGAGCTACGTCCCGGCATCCCTCAGGTACAACTTCCTTTACAGCCGGCTTGCACCACTGCTCCAGCTGCCTCATCGCTCCATGTGGATATTTATCTACTTCTTTTACCCGCACGTACCTCTACTAGCTTCTACTCTATTTGTGATGAGTTTATGTCTCATGAACTAGTCCCAGTAATCTCATTCTAATCACGCTTCTTCAATTTCTTTGCCACAGGGATGCTCATCTCGATTTTAGTGAAACTGCACAAAATGATCCGATGGTCAAAGGGTTGCAAACTTCATTTCTTCGGAAGGTTCAACGTCGCCAACAAATTAAAGCCTGGTTAGGGTTTAGAGTTCAAGGGCCAGGGACTGCATTGATTGTTTTTCCTTTAGTTGTCGCTATTCCAAAATAAGTGTCAACTTTAGTAGTAGTACAACTTTGTACTAAAGTTTGCATAAAGTTGATACACTTATTTTGGAACGGAGGGAGTACATAGTGGCTATGGTCTGCCAATCATTGAGATGCAATAACATGCATGTTAGTCTCCTTTGTATCTGATGAAATGTTGCAATGGAGCAACCTTGGACGCAAGATACATGAAACAGAAGCTGGAAGCTTCATAGCATTCTCGCTGAGAAATTACAATACATACTATACTACTATGTAAAGAGTTAGGTGTCGCACGGTGTCCAAAAAATATGGTTATAGTGTGAGGTGGGCCATGTAATCATTGAGCTTGTGTGTTTTCACTGCTTTCGCACTCCTCCGCTGTAAGAATGGAGAAAATTGTAATCTACCTCCTTTCGCCGAAGCGTGGGACATCCAGCAGTCATACCACCTCAGTAACAATGACCAATGAGCCGTCAAATCACATAGACCCAGCGGTAAGTTGGATGGATGAAGCAACCATCACTCTTGAATCCGCTTTCTTCAAGGCAGGCGCCAGTGAGAGGTCGCGTCTGCTCTGCCCGGGCATGAATGCGGCACCGATTCTTTGGAGCGGCGCTGACCATTTCGGGCAGGAAGTGCGCGCGGGCGGTGGAGGGGCTTTGGGTGGGCCAGGCTGGTCAGGAGCGGGCATGGCAGCTGTCCCGACCGGACGCCCGAAAACAAGAGGATGCACCGACTCTCGCAGTTAAATCGTACACAAGACACCATCTCTTTGTAGGAGTAGGTCGATGTGTCGCTCTCTCTACACACACACACTGTTAAAACACACACACACACACACATAGAGGTTCATAGAATAGGAATATCGTGCGATTGGTAAGCCACCGGAAGTGAGATAAATGGAGTACGTACAAGAAGAGAAGAGGTGACGAATATTCCATCAAACCTAGACTAAGGAGTAGAGTAGTACTCCCCACGTTTAGGTGTTAAGTCATCTTATGAAAATCAGATATTCCCAAAATGTTTAGGCATTGTCCATTAACTGCGCATCTCAATCCCCTCCTAGCCTCGTTGCTAGCAAGCATTGTTACTTACTCTGCCTTGTTATGTCCCCCAGAAACCCATTGCATGGAGCGCAACTACGCGTTGATCAGTCAAGGAATAAAAGTCAGCTTACATGCGAGTTAATACGTGGCCCTACATGGTAGGTAAAACGACATCTCTTAATTGTTGTGATTAATTGTTGCGTTTAGAGATGGAAATCAGGGCTTTGATTGGCGGGAGGACCTGTCAAGTTTCTCCTTCTCCTCCAATCTGCTTGCACCTTGGTCCCGGTGCACCTTCTAACGTGACTTACACCTAGACGGAGGGAGTAGTACGAGATATGGTGGCACACTGACTTAAGTCAAATACAAGTGCCCAAAATTATTGGAAGAGAGCAAAGTGTATAAACCAAATAATTAAAATTGCATTTCTCGTTTTTCCTGAAACGGAGGCAAGAGATTTACCTCATCCACTAAATAAGAGGAGAATAGAGTTTCATAGTTTGCAAGTCAACCTACAAATAAACGACATGGAAATTACTCCCACTACGCCCTAGTTTCTTAGCACCCGCTGTAACCCTTAGTACATACGGTGGCACACTAACTTAGGCCGAATACAAGTGCCCAAAATATTTAAAATTGGAGGATGGTACAGCCCACCTTTCTGATATTTTAACCGTGCGTGGTTTAGTTGTTGTTCACTTGGGAGGGTTGTGTACAACACGTGAACGTTAGTAAGCATGACCGGGAGGCGTGCAGCGTTAATTGCGAGTTTACTCCTTCGAGTGTTAAATTTTCTTCACGTATTAGCATTGCCCCTAGTATTTTTCTTCACTATGTTAAATAAAGAGTTCCATTTCATGCACAATTTAAAACGATTTTTATGGAGAGAAAGAGAAAACCACTCCATCTATATGCGCTGCAGCCTCGGCGCTTGTTTTCTAGGGTTTGCTCTCTTCACACTCTCTCTCCACTATATATATACACGCTAGAGCCTCAATGCTTATAGTTGCTCTATTCACACTCTCTCACCCTCTGGAGATCTAAACAACACTTCGTTGGCCTCTCTCTCTCTCTCTCTCTCTCTCTCTCTCTCTCTCTCTCTCCCCTCACAGCTGGTCAAAGAGCCGGCAGGATTCGTCCGCCGGGAAGGGAAGGAGGCTTAACGCTGTCGCCGTTGGCGAGGGAGGGAATCCACTACCAGCACAATTGTTATCTTTCACCCAGCAGCGGTGCGGGAGGGCCTCCGCCCCCTTCTTCCTTGCTGCCGTACATAGAGTGGGCAGATTGGCCTCCGGCCGCCCACTAAGCCACACCCCGAGAACCTTAAGGTATAATTTACTTATTCCACATGCATTGCTCTAGCTGCATGTGGGATTTTCCGCTTCTGCATTCGAATCTAGGTGTAGGATCAAACAGGAAAGTAGCGGGGAAAGTAGTGTAGCATGAATCTAGGACTTGGTTCGGAGAGGAAAGGAAGGGGGGAAAGTAGTACAGACTGGCTATCCAGCACCTACGTTGGTCGAAAAGGGAAAACAATGACAAACGCAGTACGCACATCTGTAACGAACTGATCTATCTGTTTTGGGGGACAAGGCTGTAGAGTTTGAGCAGGACTAGATTTGCTGCTCTCACATAGGGAGAGGTGTCTAAAGATAACAAAACTGGGACCAACACAAATATGTTCCTTGGTTGTTTGTTCTTTGTTGCAACAGACTGTGCATCACCCCTTTATACATCGATAGATGCGCATGGTGCTGGTGCGTCCACTGTCCCGTACAACTCTTTAGCTGTTGTTAATCTAAGGCCCTGTTTGGTTAAAAAGTCCTAGGACTTTTTTAGTCCCAACTAAAAATACTCTAGTCCCTACCTGTTTGGTTCCACGGACTAAACAAGGACTAGAGGTTATTAAATGACATGCTAAAAGACCATGTTACCCCTAGTAATGAACTAATAGAGATAAGGTGCGATGCAGGGCAGGGGCAACTGTTGGAAAAGTCCCAAAAAGACTCCCTCAGGGTCTTCTTTCTTTAGTCCCAAATGCCCACTTTTAGTCCCTAAAAGTCCCTCCTGTTTGGTTTAGATGGGACTAAAAGGGACTTTTTAGTCCCTACACGCTGTAAACAAACACCCTCTAATAATGCCGCTAGAAAATTGAAGCAATGCCACAGTTAAAAGCAAATTACATGTTTAACAAATTTTATTGTTACTCCTTCCATTCTCTTATACAAGGCCAGTATGAAAAATACATTTTGCATCTATACAAGGCCACCAACAGTAATTGAGACAAAAAATAATAATGTTTCCTCGTACTACCAACTTGTTTAATACTTGCATGCATGTAGTCATAATGACATTATGTTACTTTCTTCTCATTTCTTCCTTGCATGTATGCAAACTTATTGATGATCCCAGTTAACAAAAAGAAAAGTACCTTGGTACCTGTAATTTGAGTTTGTGGCCTTGTATAAAGGAATGGAGTAATATAATCTCTATGTTAATATGAATCTATTCCACTGTTTGAGAAATGCTACTGTCTTGCTTTCTTTCCCATTTAGATAAGTTAGATGCTTCTTTTTGTGGGCTCTGTGTCATCCATTGTTATTGACCAGTAGTTGTTTCCTTTGCACCTCTGTGTAAACTGGGTTATCTAATTCACCTCGTTGCTATTGCGACCTTTTGTTGCACTGCACAAAGCACTTTTGTTTTAGGAGTGTTTTGTGCAGTTCAACCAAAATGTCACACCGACAATGTTGCTTGATTGCTTGATCTTGGTGGAACTGCACAAGAGGATATCTGACTTCCTGTCCTTGTTGGCAAATTTGTTTCAGATCTTCTTCTTGTGAGTTGTTTGAATTCCGCATCATGAGAGGTCAGTACTACCCTTCTTTCACATGATTGTGCAGTGTGCTTTCATATGTTGTGCTACTTATACGGTAATGTTGCTTGATTTTAGTGAACTGCACAAATGGAGACAAGACTTCCAATCTGTATGTGCACTGTAATATTCCATTGAGGTAAGATAATGATATTTCACAACTGTTAGCCTGAATTTTGCTACTGTCATCAAAAAATTAATGTCGTTGTTTAATGCTATACTTCTGCTCCCTAATTGACATTCCAAATCTTACATTGAAGGCGAAGCTTGTTTGTTACTGAATCAAGTGATGAAGGGGAAGAACAATTTGAAGAAAAACAAAAATCAACTTTTGGTGCTGTAATGAAGCACTGGAACTATGATGACACAAGTAATGATCTAGTTTTGCATCTTAATTTATTGCTATGGCTGGAACAAGCAATTGTTTTGCCACTGATTTGATGCCACTCTTAATGTAATATGTAATTATCTCTACTTGTGCAAATAGGGATCTTCTTAAGATAACATATATTCTAGTGGAACTGCAGAAGAAGATGTTGGAAACATTAAACTAATCAAGGAGTATATAGTAAGCATGACAACCACAGTAGATAACAACAGATGGTTCCTGAGAACTGCTTCATCTGTATGCTCTACACAATAAGCCTCCTGACAAAGGTTGGTACGATCCCACGGATTTCATCCATACGATTGAGGTTTGTCATGTCTATTGGTGTTGTGCTACTATTTAGCTACTATCATGAAGTGCTTCATCTGTGCTATTTTAAATATTTCCTTTCCTTTTTTTCAAGCATTGCACAACAGGATCATCCACCTCTGAAGAAGAATATGGAGTACGTGAAGTGCCTAGTTCCGATTATGCCAGGATGAAGAAGCCAAGCCTCTCTTCTTATCAGAAGGGAGCAGTTGAAGGATGGTTTTATTGCCCACAAGAACAAACTAACTTTAGCTCAGAAGGACTCACGAATCTCCATATTTGTTGTTGTGATGGCCAATACAATGTTGTTTTAGGATTCCTTCCGGTGAGTTCCATTTTTCTAAATGTGTGCTTTGCATGGATCATGTTGGTTGCCTGTTTAAACTGTCAATTCATAGAGTACAATTTGCTTTATACTAATCACTTTTTTTGTATTTATGCAAACAAGGGTGCTCAGCTTGATTTCAATGGGAACTGCACAAAATGTTCACAAATACATCAAATATTCTTGAATCATTCATTTCCACCACAAGAAAGGAGTTGCCGATGTGTTCAAAGCATTGCAACATATAAAGGCAAAATTATACAAGCTACGCGCGAATTTGGTTGGTTTTGGTGGAACTGCACAAAAAGAACAGCTGGTTTATTTAGCACAAGGTGCCATGTCAATGTCTGAACTGATGGCAAACCCTGCCCATTCCACAATCGCAGGCATTTGATATTTTGGAATGGGAAAACATTGTCAAAGTTTGCTCATTGATGTACGCCAAACAACACGCATTTGACATTTTGGAATGGGAAAACCTTGTCAAATTTTGCTCATTGAGGTTAGCAGGAAGACATGCGTTTGATATTTACGAATGGGATGCCCTTTGCTGTCAGCAACATTGATGGATTTTTCTTTATTCTTTAGTTGTGAAGTAAATATTGGCTCTGACATGTGAATCGTTGAGATGCATAATCATCGATTGTTTTGAACGTTCTTTATGAATTGCCAGGCCTGTGTGTTTGATTGCAATGTACAAGAACACTAAAAACTGCTCAAACTTTTTATACTCCCTCTGTTCCTTTTTACTTCGCATATTAGATTTCTTTAAAGACAGTTGATTTTACATTGTGAATCTTGATACTTATTTCTATAAGATTGGTCAACATAGAGATACTTTGACTTCAGACAAAACTTATATGCAGACTAAAAAGGACCGGAGGAGTACGTGTGAAACTACTGCAAACGAGGTGATCACCCTAGGAATAATGCTAGTACGTATTGTTGTGTGAAACTGCTGCAACGAGGTGATCACCCTGGGAATAATGCTAGTACGTATTATTTTGCATGTTCATCCAATGCCAGTGATACAAGAATTCGAACTAATCGAACTAAATTCATTCATACACGGTCGAATTTCATATAAACATGCTGGATTTCATTACATTTCATACATTCTTCAACTAAAAAGGGGTGCGCTGGAGGTATAATTAATTAACCAAAGCTATCCACCCGTGTCCGACTGAGCCGAACAGAAGGTTCTTCTCCAGCACAGCCTCCGATTACACGTCACTGCCAAGAAGCTAATTGGTCAATGGTCAACCTGCCAAGCTTGGCTTCAACCGGAGGGTAGCAGCGGTGGCCTTACTTGGACCTGAGCGGCGGCGACCTACTATGTTCTACTCTAACTTGTTTTCTGTGTGGCGCAGCCTCGTTGGCAGTAGGTCGGGGCCTCAATGGAGCCGGTGATGTCCTCCGTCTCGTTGCCGGTGGGGCGGCACCTCGGCAGAGCAGGGGAAATACTCTCCTTCTTTGCCGGCAGGGCGGGGCCTCGGCGGATTCGGCGATGCCCTCTGCCTCGTTGTTGGCGAGGCAGAGCAGGGCCTCACCAAAACTGGTGAAGTCCTCCACCTCCTTGCCGGCGGGGCGGGGCCTCGGCGGAGCCGACATTGTCCTCCGCCTCGTTATCGGTCTCGCCAAATAGCGCCTCGCCCGCTTCATCGTCCTCTTTGTAGGTGGCCGCCACCTCCGCCACCCGCATGCGGTACCGCCAGCATGCGAGGCGGCTCTCGCAGGCAGAGCGGTATGACTCGAGCAACGCCTCCTGCTCCGCCCGCTCCACGGCAAACCGCTCCTCCTCCTGTAGATGCTCCTGGAGGAGATGGTGGTTGTAGGCAGCGTCGTCCTGCGCCTCCCGGAACTGCTCCTCACGCTTCTGCCTCACTGTGTCCATGTATTGGGCACGGGCCTCGCCGATGGTCATGGTGCAATGCACCAGCGAGGATGGCGCGGAGGAGGGGGCTGGTGCCGGATCATCGACTACCACGTTCTCCATTGGGATGTCGTCGTCCTTCGGCTGCCAGCCAGCCAGCCAGTCGGCAGTAATGGCTGCCATCTCCTTCTGGTTTGTCGTCCTCCCGTCTCGAAGAGTGCTGGAGTGCGAGGAAGCCATGGTGGGAAGTAGTGGTGTGGACAGGAGAAAGGGAACTGAGGCGGATGACTGTGGCTATGGCCGGCGCAACAGTTTATATAGCAATGGTGGGCGGCAGATGGATGGACGGGTGGCACTGGAGTAGCCGCCTCGGCAACCACGTATCATTAATGTGGGCGGCAGACAGATGGATGGACAACACTTGTGTCATTTGAACATGGAGCAATCGCTTGCACCGGGAAGCGGCGTTGGCGACACTAACCGTCTCGGGAGGAAAGCGCGTGCGGGCGAGGGAGGCGGTCTGGGTGGGCCAGGGCGGTCAGACTCGTGCTTGGCAGGGGTCCAGGCGTACAACAGCCGGACATGCTGGCTCACGAGCGATCTGATGACCCACAAGTGTAGGGATCTATCGTAGTCCTTTCGATAAGTAAGAGTGTCGAACCCAACGAGGAGCAGAAGGAAATGATAAGCGATTTTCAGTAAGGTTTTCTTTGCAAGCACTGAAATTGTAGGCAATAGATAGTTTTGTGAAAAGATAAATGGTAACTTGTAACAAGCAATGAAAGTAAATAAAGTTCAGCAAGGTGGCCCAATCCTTTTTAACAAAGAACAAGCCTGGAGAATTTCTTATAATGAGAAAAGAGCTCCCGAGGACACATGGGAATTATCGTCAAGCTAGTTTTTATCACGCTCACATGATTCACGTTCGGTACTTTGATAATTTGATATGTGGGTGGACCGGTGCTTGGGTACTGCCCTTACTTTGACAAGCATCCCACTTATGATTAACCCCTATTCCAAGCATTCGCAACTACAAAATAAGTATTAAGGTAAACCTAACCACAACATTAAACATATGGATCCAAATCAGCCCCTTACGAAGCAACGCATAAAACTAGGGTTTAAGCTTCTGTCACTCTAGCAACCCATCATCTACTTATTACTTCCCAATGCCTTCCTATAGGCCCAAATAATGGTGAAGTGTCATGTAGTCGATGTTCACATAACACTACTAGATGAAAGACAACATACATCTCATCAAAATATCGAACGAATACCAAATTCACATGACTACTAATAGCAAGACTTTACCCATGACCCCAGGAACAAACGTAACTACTCACAAAGCATATTCATGTTCATAATCAGAGGAGTAATAATATGCATTAAGGATCTGAACATATGATCTTCCACCAAGTAAACCAATTAGCATCAACTATAAGGAATAATCAACACTACTAGCAACCCACATGTACCAATTTGTGGTTTGGATACAAGCTTGGATACAAGAGATTAACTAGGGTTTTGAGAGGATATGGTGCTGGTGAAGATGTTGATGGAGATTGACCCCCTCCCGATGAGAGGATCGTTGGTGATGATGATGGTGATGATTTCCCCCTCTCGGAGGGAAAATTCCCCAGCAGAACAGCTCTGCCGGAGCTCTAGATTGGTTTCTCCAAGGTTTCGCCTCGTGGCAGCGGAGTTTTGTCCCGTAAGCTTGCCTCTGATTTTTTCCAGGATAAAAGCCTCCATATAGCAGAAGATGTGCACCGGAGGGCCACCAGGGGGCCCAGGAGACAGGGGTGCACGCCCAGTAGGGGTGGGCGCGCCCCCACCCTCCTGGGCAGGGTGTGGGCCCCCTCTGGTATTTCTTTCGCTCAACAATTCTTATTAATTCCAAAACTGACTTCCATGGAGTTTTAGGATTTTTGGAGCTATACAGAATAGGTTTCCAATATTTGCTCCTTTTCCATCCAGAATTCCAGATGCCGGCATTCCCCCTCTTCATGGTAAACCTTATAAAATAAGAGAGAATATCCATAAGTATTGAGATATAATGTGTAATAACAGCCCATAATGCAATAAATATTGATATAAAAGCATGATGCAAAATGGACGTATCAACTCCCCCAAGCTTAGACCTTGCTTGTCCTCAAGCAGAAGCCGAAATCGAAAATATGTCCACATGTTTAGAGATAGAGGTGTCGATAAAAATAAAATACGGACATGAGGGCATCATGATCATTCTTATAACAACAACATATATAGATTTTGTCATATGATTTCTTATGCTCAAGTAATAATCAATTCACAATGTCAAGTATGGTTCAGAAGCTTCATTGGGAACTAACAAACCATAATCTCAGTCATTGAAGCAATTGCAATTTATCATAACATCAGAAAGAGTCAAGAATAGAGCTTTTCCGCAAGTCCACATACTCAACTATCATGTAGTCTTCTACAATTGCTAACACTCACGGAATACTTGTCGTTATGGAGTTTCAACCGGACACTAAGAAAGATAGGGGCTTATTGTGTTGCCTCCCAACGTACTCACCTTTAGGTGATGTCAATAATAATAGTTCATGCTAACTTACATCCAATTGGATATATATATATATCAAGATCTTTCAAACACGAGGAGCTTGCCAAATGATAAAATGAAAAAGGGAAAGGTGAAGATCACCTTGACTCAAGCATAAAGTAAAAACATAAAGTAAAATATAGGCCCTTCGCAGAGGGAAGCAGAGGTTGTCATGTGCGTTTAGGGTTGGATGCACAAAATCTTAATGCAAAAGAATGTCACTTTATATTGCCACTTGTATATGGACCTTTATTATGCAGTCCGTCGCTTTTATTGCTTCCATAACAACATCGTATAAAGCTTATTTTCTCTACACTAATAAGTCATACATATTTAGAGAGCAATTTTTATTGCTTGGAACATGACGACTTACTTGAAGGATCTTACTCAATCCATAGGTAGGTATGGTGGACTCTCATGGAAAAACTGGGTTTAAGGATATTTGGAAGCACAAGTAGTATCTCTACTTGGTGCAAGGAATTTGGCTAGCATGAGGGGGAAAGGCAAGCTCAACATGTTGGGAAGGTCTGTGACAATATACTTTAAATGAGATGTGAGAAAACATAAACCATTACGTTGTCTTCCTTGTCCAACATCAACTCTTTTAGCATGTCATACTTAATGAGTGCTTCACAATCATAAAAGATGTCCAAGATAGTATATTTGTATGTGAAACCTCTGTTTCCTTATTACTTCCTATTAATTGCAACGATGACCAAAACTACGTTTGTCAACTCTCAACAACTTTTATGCCTCATACTTTCTATGTGTGAAGTCATTACATCCATAAGATCAATATGAACTCTTTTATTCTTTTTATTCTTTCTACTTTCCCAAGATCATAGCAAGATAGCAAAGCCCTTGACTCAACACTTATCTTTATTGTATATAGCTCACAGACTCGATTACATAAAGAGATCACAAAGCAAAACTCAAAACTACTTGATACTAAAACTTCAATCTACTAGATCAAGATACTACTAAAAGGATCGAACTAAATAAAACGGTAAAGATAGGAGTGTGATGGTGATACAATACCGGGACACCTCCCCCAAGCTTGGTAGTTGCCAAGGGGAGTTCCCATACCCATGTGATTATGTCCTTGGAGGTGATAGAGGTGGTCATGATGATGGTTGATAATCGCACATCGTGCGTAAAAGCTCCTCCAGCTTGCGGATAATGCCCTTGAGTCCGTCTATATGATCCTTCAACAAAATATTCTCCTGTGTGAGATACTTATTCTGTATGCGAGCTAACTCAATCATCTTGAAAGCTTCAATCTCAGTTGGAGTAAAGTGGTTAGGTAAGGGTTGAGGGATGTCTTCTTCTTTCACCGCCGGAGCTTGAACCTCCATGGCCTTCTTGATCCCTTCATCCTTGTTGATCTCTTCCGGTTCTTCTCTTTTCAGCTCTATCTTCAATAGCCAAGCATCCTTATCTTCATTGTTGAAGGAGGGTGACGTCATGGTGCTCTAGATAAGTAACAGAAACAGCTCGAAACGAAAACAGAGGAGTTTTGCGTGATACTATGGTCGAAACCTTCGGGCGATTATATAATGATTTTTACCGACCAAAATACGTAACGTGCAAGAAAACGGAGTCCGGAAGGCACATGAGGTGGCCACGAGACAGGGCTGCGCGCCCAGTAGGGGTGGGCGCGCCCTCCACCCTCGTGGAGGACTCGTGCCCTTCCCGGACTACTTCTTTCTTTACAAAATTCCTAAATATTCCAAAACGGATAAAAATTGCCATTAGAATTGTTTTGAAGTCGGTTTACTTACCGTACCACATACCTATTCCTTTTCGGAGTCTGAAACGATCTGGAAAGTGTCTCTTATGTATTCCTCTGGGGTGACGGTTTCAATAATATTAGTTTCAACATTGATAGGATTACTTGAGATATAATGTTTAATTCTTTGACCGTTCACCACCCTCGGACTTGTGCCTTCGAAGTTGTTGATTTTTATGGCACCGGAACGATAGACCTCCTCGATAACGTAAGGACCTTCCCATTTGGAGAGAAGTTTTCCTGCAAAAAATCTTAAACGAGAGTTGAATAATAACACATAATCACCTACGTTAAACTCACGCTTTTGTATCCTTTTGTCATGCCAGCGTTTGACTTTTCCTTTGAATAGATTGTTATTCTCATAGGCTTGGGTTCTCCATTCATCAAGTGAGCTGATATCAAATAACTGTTGGGGAACGTAGTAATTTCAAGAAATTTCCTACGCACACACAAGATCATGGTGATGCATAACGACGAGAGGGGAGAGTGTGTCCACGTACCCTCGTAGACCGAAAGCGGAATCGTTAGCACAATGCGGTTGATGTAGTCGTACGTCTTCATGGCCCGACCGATCAAGCACCGAAAGCACGGCACCTTCGAGTTCTTGCACATGTTCAGCTCGATGACATCCCTCGAACTCCGATCCAGGCGAGTGTCGAGGGAGAGTTCCGTCAGCACGACAGCGTGGTGACGATGATGATATTCTACCGACGCAGGGCTTCGCCTAAGCACTGCTACGATTTTATCGAGGAGGACTACGGTGGAGGGGGGCACCGCACACGGCTAAGAGATTAATGATCAATTGTTGTGTCTCCAAGGGGTGCCCCCTACCCGTATATAAAGGAGTGGAGCAGGGGGAGGGCCGGCCCTCTCTATGGCGCGCCCTAGGAGGAGTCGTACTCCCACCGGGAGTAGGATTCCCCCCTTCCAAGTAGTTGGAGTAGGAGTCAAGGAAAGGGGAGAGAGAAGAGAAGGAAGGAGGGGGTGCAGCCCCTCCCCCTAGTCCAATTCGGACTAGGCCTTGGGGTCGCCCAACCTCTCCTCTCTCTTTCCCCTAAAGCCCAATAAGGCCCATATACTCCCCGGCGAATTCCCGTAACTCTCCGGTACTCCGAAAAATACCTGAATCACTCGGAACATTTCCGATGTCCGAATATAGTCGTCCAATATATCGATTTTTACGTCTCGACCATTTCGAGACTCCTCGTCATGTACCCGATTTCATACGGGACTCCAAACTACCCTCGATACATCAAAACACCTAAACTCATAATATAACCGTCATCAAACTTTAAGCGTGCGGACCCTACGGGTTCGAAAACAATGTAGACATGACCGAGACACGTCTCCGGTCAATAAAAAATAGCGGAACCTGGATGCTCATATTGGCTCCCACATATTGTAAGAAGATCTTTATCGGTCAAACCGCATAACAACAAACGTTGTTCCCTTTGTCATCGGTATGTTACTTGCCCGAGATTCGATCGTCGGTATCTCAATACCTAGTTCAATCTCTTTACCGGCAAGTATCTTTACTCGCTCCGTAATACATCATCCTGCAACTAACTCATTAGTTACAATGCTTGCAAGGCTTATAGTGATGTGCATTACCGAGTGGGCCCAGAGATACCTCTCCGACAATCGGAGTGACAAATCCTAATCTCGAAATACGCCAACCCAACAAGTACCTTCGGAGACACCTGTAGAGCACCTTTATAATCATCCAGTTATGTTGTGACATTTGGTAGCACACAAAGTGTTCCTCCGGTAAGCGGGAGTTGCATAATCTCATAGTTATAGGAACGTGTATAAGTCATGAAGAAAGCAATAGCAACATACTAAGTGATCAAGTGCTAAGCTAACGGAATGGGTCAAGTCAATCACATCATTCTCCTAATGATGTGATTCCGTTAATCAAATGACAACTCATGTCTATGGTTAGGAAACTTAACCATCTTTGATTAACGAGCTAGTCAAGTAGAGGCATACTAGTGACACTATGTTTGTCTATGTATTCACACATGTATTATGTTTCCAGTTAATACAATTCTAGCATGAATAATAAACATTTATCATGATATAAGGAAATAAATAACAACTTTATTATTGCCTCTAGGGCATAGTTCCTTCAGTCTCCCACTTGCACTAGAGTCAATAATCTAGTTCACATCGCCATGTGATTTAACACCAATATTCACATCTATATGTGATTAATACCCATAGTTCACATCGTCATGTGATAAACACCCAAAGGGTTTACTAGAGTCAATAATCTAGTTCACATCGCTATGTGATTAACACCCAAAGAGTAATAAGGTCTGATCATGTTTTGCTCGTGGGAGAAGTTTAGTCAATGGGTCTGTCACATTCAGAGCTGTATGTATTTTGCAAATATTCTATGTCTACAATGCTCTGCACGGAGCTACTATAGCTAATTGCTCCCACTTTCCATATGTATCCAGATTAAGACTTAGAGTCATCTGGATTAGTGCCAAAACTTGTATCGACGTAACCCTTTACGACGAACCTTTTGTCACCTCCATAATCGAGAAACATATCCTTATTCCACTAAGGATAATTTTGACCAATGTCCAGTGATCTACTCCTAGATCACTATTGTACTCCCTTCCAAACCAGGGCAGAGTATACAATAGGTTTGGTCCATAGCATGGCATACTTTTATAGAACCTATGACTGATGCATAGGGAATGACTTTCATTCTCTTTCTATTTTCTACCGTGGTCGGGATTTGAGTCTTACTCAATTTCATACCTTTGCAACACAGGCAAGAACTCTTTCTTTGACTATTCCATTTTTAACTACTTCAAAATCTTGTCAAGGTATGTACTCATTGAAAATCTTATCAAGCATCTTGATCTATCTCAATAGATCTTGATGCTCAATATGTAAGTAGCTTTACTGAGGTCTTTCTTTTAAAGAACTCCTTTTAAACATTTCTTTATGCTTTCCAGAAAAATTCTACATCATTTCTGATCAACAATATGTCACTCAAATATACTTCAAAAAGGCTGTAGTGATCCCACTCAATTTATTGTAAATACAGGCTTCAGTGCAAGTCCATATAAAACTATATGCTTTGATCAACTTATCAAAGCGTATATTCCAACTCCGAGATGCTTGCACCAGTCCATAGATGGATCGCTGGAGCTTGCACATTTTGTTAGCACCTTTAGGATTGATAAAACCTTCTGGTTGCATCATATACAACTTTACTTTAAGAAAACCATTAAGGAATGCAGTTTTGACATCCATTTGCCAGATTTCATAAAATGTGGCAATTGCTAACAAGATTCGGACTTTCTTAAGCATCACTACAGTTGAGAAAATCTCATTGTAGTCAACACCTTGAACTTGTCGAATAATTTTTTTGCGACAAGTCGAGCTTTTGTAGATAGTAACACTACTATCAACGTCCGTCTTCCTCTTGAAGATCCATTTATTTTCTATGGCTTGCCAATCATCAGGCAAGTCCACCAAAGTCCACACTTTGTTCTCATACATGGATCTTATCTCAGATTTCATGGCCTCCAGCCATTTCGCGGAATCTGGGCTCATCATCGCTTCCTCACAGTTCGTAGGTTTATCATGGTCTAGTAACATGACTTCCAGAATAGGATTACCGTACCACTCTGGTGCGTACCGTACTCTGGAAGACCTACGAGGTTCTGTAGTAACTTGATCTGAAGTTTCATGATCATCATCATTAGCTTCCTCACTAATTGGTGTAGAAATCACTGGAACTAGTTTCTATGATGAACTACTTTCCAATTCGGGAGAAGGTACAATTACCTTAGCAAGCTCTACTTTCCTCCCACTCACTTCTTTCGAGAGAAACTCCTTCTCTAGAAAGGATCCATCTTAGCAACGAATATCTTGCCTTCGGATCTGTGATAGAAGGTGTACCCAATAGTTTCCTTTGGGTATTCTATGAAGACGCACTTCTCCGATTTGGGTTCGAGCTTATTAGGTTGAAACTTTTTCACATAAGCATTGCAACTCCATACTTTAAGAAACGACAACTTAGGTTTATTGCTTAACCATAGTTCATACGGTGTTGTCTCAACGGATTTTGATGGTGCCCTATTTAAAGTGAATGCAGCTGTCTCTAATGCATAATCCCAAAACGATAGTTGTAAATCGGTAAGATACATCATAGATCGCACCATATCCAATAAAGTGCGGTTATGACGTTCGGACACACCGTTACGCTGTGGTGTTCCAGGTGGCATGAGTTTGTGAAACTATTCCACATTATTTTAACTGAAGGCCAAACTCGTAACTCAAATATTCATCTCCATGATCAGATCGCAGAAACTTTATTTTCTTGTTATGATGATTTTCCACTTCACTCTGAAATTCTTTGAACCTTTCAACTATTTCATACTTATGTTTCATCAAGTAGATATACCCATATCTGCTCAAATCATCTATGAAGGTGAGAAAATAATGATACCCGCCATGAGCCTTAATACTCATTGGTTTGCATACATCAGTATGTATTATTTCCAACAAGTCAGTAGCTCGTTCCATTGTTCTGGAGAATGGAGTTTTAGTCATCTTGCCCAAAAGGTACGGTTTGCAAGCATCAAATGATTCATAAGCAAGTGATTCCGAAAATCCATCTTTTATGGAGTTTCTTCATGCGCTTTACACAGATATGACCCAAACGGCAGTGCCACAAATAAGTTGCACTATCATTATGAACTTTGTATCTTTTGGCATCAATATTATGAATATGTGTATCACTACGATCGAGATCCAACAAACTATTTTCATTGGGTGTATGACCATTGAAGGTTTTATTCATGTAAATAGAACAACAATTATTCTCTGACTTCAAATGAATAACCATATTGCAATAAACATGATCAAATCATATTCATGCTCAACGCAAATGCCAAATAACATTTATTTAGGTTTAACACTAATCCCGAAAGCATAGGGAGTGTGTGATGATGATCATATAAATCTTGGAACTATTTCCAACACTCATCGTCACTTCCCCTCAACTAGTCTCTGTTTATTATGTAACTCCTGTTTCGAGTTACTAATCTTAGCAACCGAACAAGTATCAAATACTCAGGGGCTACTATAAATACTAGTAAGGCACACATCAATAACCTGTATATCAAATATACCCTTGTTTACTTTGCCATCCTTCTTATCCACCAAATATTCAGGGCATTTCATCTTCCAGTGACCATTTCCTTTGCAGTGTAAGCACTCAGTTTCAGGGTTTGGTCCAGCTTTGAGCTTCTTCGCGGGAGTGACAACTTGCTTGTCATTCTACTTGAAGTTCCCTTTCTTTCCCTTTGCCCTTTTCTTGAAACTAGTGGTCTTGTCAATCATCAACACTTGATGCTCTTTTCTTGATTTCTACCTTCGTTGATTTCAACATCGTGAAGAGCTCGGGAATCGTTTTCATCATCCTTTGCATACTATAGTTCATCACGAAGTTCTACTAACTTGGTCATGGTGACTAGAGAACTCTGTCAATCACTATCTTATTTGGAAGATTAACTCCCACTTGATTCAAGCGATTGTAGTACCCAGATAATTTGAGCACATGCTCACTAGTTGAGCAATTCTCCTCCATCTTTTAGCTATAGAACTTGTTAGAGACTTCATATCTCTCAACTCGGGTATTTGCTTGAAATATTAACTTCAACTCCTGGAACATCTCATATGGCCCATGACGTTCAAAACGTCTTTGAAGTCCCGATTCTAAACCATTAAGCATGGTGCACTAAACTATCAAGTAGTCATCATATTGAGCTAGCCAAACGTTCATAACGTCTGCATCTACTCCTGCAATATGTCCGACACCTAGCGGTGCATCAAGGACATAATTCTTCTGTGCATTAATGAGGACAATCCTCAGATCACGGATCCAATCCGCATCATTGCTACTAACATCTTTCAACACAGTTTTCTCTAGGAACATATCAAAATAAACATATGAAAGCAACAACATGAGCTATTGATCTACAACATAATTTGCAAAATACTACCAGGACTAAGTTCATGATATATTTAAGTTCAATTAATCATATTACTTAAGAACTCCCACTTAGATAGACATCTCTCTAATCATCTATGTGATCACGTGATCCAAATCAACTAAACCATAACCGATCATCACGTGAAATGGAGTAGTTTTCAATGGTGAACATCACTATGTTGATCATATGTACTATATGATTCACGCTCGACCTTTCGGTCTCAGTGTTCCGAGGCCATATCTGGATATGATAGGCTCGTCAAGTTTAACCTGAGTATTCTGCGTGTGCAAAACTGGCTTGCGCCCGTTGTAGATGGACGTAGAGCTTATCACACCCGATCATCATGTGGTGTCTGGGCACGACGAACTTTGGCAACGGTGCATACTCAGGGAGAACACTTTTATCTTGAAATTTAGTGAGAGATCATCTTATAGTGATACCGTCAATCAAAGCAAGATAAGATGCATAAAAGATAAACATCACATGCAATCAATATAAGTGATATGATATAGCCATCATCATCTTGTGCTTGTCATCTCCATCTCCGAAGCACCATCATGATCACCATCATCACCGGCGCGACACCTTGAACTTCATCGTAGCATCGTTGTTGTCTCGCCAACAATTGCTTCTACGACTATCGCTACCGCTTAGTGATAAAGTAAAGCAATTACAGGGCGATTGCATTGCATACAATAAAGCGACAACCATATGGCTCCTGCCAATTGCCGATAACTCGGTTACAAAACATGATCATCTCATACAATAAAATATAGCATCACGTCTTGACCATATCACATCACAACATGCCCTGCAAAAACAAGTTAGACGTCCTCTACTTTGTTGTTGCAAGTTTTACGTGGCTGCTACGGGCTGAGCAAGAACCGTTCTTACCTACGCATCAAAACCACAATGATAGTTTGTCAAGTTAGTGTTGTTTTAACCTTCTCAAGGACCGGGTGTAGCCTCACTCGGTTCAACTGAAGTTGGAGAAACTGACACCCGCCAGCCACCTGTGTGCAAAGCACGTCGGTAGAACCAGTCTCGCGTAAGCGTACACGTAATGTCGGTCCGGGCCGCTTCATCCAACAATACCGCCGAACCAAAGTATGACATGCTGGTAAGAAGTATGACTTGTATCGCCCACAACTCACTTGTGTTCTACTCATGCATATAACATCAACACATAAAACCTGGCTCGGATGCCACTGTTGGGAAACGTAGTAATTTCAAAAAAATTCCTATGCACACACAAGATCATGGTGATGCATAGCAACATGAGGGGAGAGTGTGTCCACGTACCCTCATAGACCGAAAGTGGAAGCGTTAGCACAACGCGGTTGATGTAGTCGTACGTCTTCACGGCCCGACCGATCAAGCACCGAAAGCACGGCACCTCCGAGTTCTTGCACACGTTCAGCTCGATGACATCCCTCGAACTCCGATCCAGCCGAGTGTCGAGGGAGAGTTCCGTCAGCACGATGGCGTGGTGACGATGATGATGTTCTACCAACGCAGGGCTTCACCTAAGCACCGCTACAATATTATTGAGGAGGACTATGGTGGAGGGGGCATCGCACACGGCTAAGAGATCAATGATCAATTGTTGTGTCTCCAAGGGGTGCCCCCTCCCCGTATATAAAGGAGTGGAGGAGGGGGAGGGCCGGCCCTCTCTATGGCGCGCCCTAGGAGGAGTCCTACTCCCACCGGGAGTAGGATTCCCCCCTTCCAAGTAGTAGGAGTAGGAGTCAAGAAAAAGGGAGAGAGAAGAGAAGGAAGGAGGGGGCGCAACCCCTCCCCCTAGTCCAATTCGGACTAGACCTTGGGGGGGGGGCGCCCAACCTCTCGTCTCTCTTTCCCCTAAAGCCCAATAAGGCCCATATACTCCCTGGCGAATTCTCGTAACTCTCCAGTACTCCGAAAAATACCCGAATGACTCGGAACCTTTCTGATGTCCGAATATAGTCATCCAATATATCGATCTTTACGTCTCGACCATTTCGAGACTCCTCGTCATGTCCCTGATCCCATCCGGGACTCCGAACTACCTTCGGTACATCAAAACACATAAACTCATAATATAACCGTCATCGAACTTTAAGCGTGCGGACCCTACGGGTTCGAGAACAATGTAGACATGACCGAGACACGTCTCCTGTCAATAACCAATAGCGGAACCTGGATGCTCATATTGGCTCCCACATATTGTACGAAGATCTTTATCGGTCAAACTGCATAACAACATACGTTGTTCCCTTTGTCATCGGTATGTTACTTGCCCGAGATTCAATCGTTGGTATCTCAATACCTAGTTCAATCTCGTTACCGGCAAGTCTCTTTACTCATTTCGTAATACATCATCCTGCAACTAACTCATTAGTTACAATGCTTGCAAGGCTTATAGTGATGTGCATTACCGAGTGGGCCCAGAGATACCTCCCTGACAATCGGAGTGACAAATCCTAATCTCGAGATACGCCAACCCAACAAGTACCTTCAGAGACACCTATAGAGCACCTTTATAATCACCCAGTTACGTTGTGACATTTGGTAGCACACAAAGTGTTCCTTCGGTAAACGGGAGTTGCATAATCTCATAGTTATAGGAACGTGTATAAGTCATGAAGAAAGCAATAGCAATATACTAAACGATCAAGTGCTAAGCTAACGGAATGTGTCAAGTCAATCACATCATTATCCTAATGAGGTGATCCCGTTAATCAAATGACAACTCATGTCTATGGTTAGGAAACTTAACCATCTTTGATTAATGAGATAGTCAAGTAGAGGCATACTAGTGACACTATGTTTGTCTATATATTCACACATGTATTATGTTTCCGGTTAATACAATTCTATCATGAATAATAAACATTTATCATGATATAAGGAAATAAATAATAACTTTATTATTGCCTCTAGGGCATATTTCCTTCAATAACCTCTTCTCACCGGCAAGTTTGAAGTCATAGTTGAGCTCTTTAATAGCCCAATATGCTTTATGTTCAAGTTCTAGAGGTGAGTGACATGCTTTTCCATAAACCATCTTATAAGGAGACATACCCATAGGATTTTTGTATGCAGTTCTATAGGCCCATAATGCATCATCAAGTTTTTTGGACCAATTCTTTCTAGATCTATTGACTGTCTTTTGCAAAATTAATTTGAGCTCTCTATTACTCAACTCTACTTGACCACTAGACTGCGGGTGATAATGAGATGCGATTCTATGATTAAAATCATACTTAGCAAGCATCTTACAGAAGGCACCATGAATAAAATGTGAACCACCATCAGTCATAAGATATCTACGGACTCCAAACCTCGGAAAATAACTTCTTTAAGAATTTTAATAGAAGTGTTATGATCAACACTACTAGTTGGAATAGCTTCTACCCACTTAGTAACGTAATCAACAGCAACTAAAAAATGTGTGTAACCATTAGAGGCAGGAAAAGGTCCCATATAATCAAAGCCCCAAACATCAAACGGTTCAATAACAAGAGAATAATTCATAGGAATTTCTTGACGTCTACTAATATTACCAATTCTTTGACATTCGTCACAAGATAAGACAAACTTACGAGCATCTTTGAAGAGAGTAGGCTAATAAAAACCGGATTGCAATACCTTGGGTGAGGTTCTATCTCCAGCGCGGTGTCCTCCATATTATTTAGAGTTACAGTTGCGTAGGATCTGTTCCTGTTCATGCTCAGGTACACAACATCTAATAACACCATCTACTCCTTCTTTATAAAGGTGTGGGTCATCCCAGAAGTAATGTCTTAAATCATAAAAGAACTTTTTCTTTTGCTGGTATGTGAAACTAGGTGGTATAAATTTAGCAACAATGTAAATAGCATAATCAGCATAACAAGGAGCAGTATGAGAAGCATTAATGACCGCTAATTGTTTGTCAGGAAAGCTATCATCAATAGACAGTGGGTCATCAAGAACATTCTCTAACCTAGACAAGTTGTCTGCAACGGGGTTCTCAGCTCCCTTTCTATCAATAATATGCAAATCAAATTCTTGGAGCAAGAGAACCCATCTAATGAGTCTAGGCTTAGCATCTTTCTTTTCCATAAGATATTTAATAGCAGCATGATCAGTGTGAATAGTAACTTTGGAATCAACAATGTATGGTCTAAACTTATCACATGCAAACACAATTGCTAAGAATTCTTTTTCAGTAGTAGCATAATTTCTCTGGGCAGTATCAAGAGTCTTACTAGCATACTGGATAACATTCAATTTCTTATCAACTCTTTGCCCTAGAACTGCACCTACAGCATAATCACTAGCATCACACATAATTTCAAAGGGTAAATTCCAATCAGGTGGCTGAACAATAGGTGCAGTGATTAAAGCTTTCTTAAGTATTTCAAATGCTTCTACCCAATCATCATCAAAGACAAAAGGAATATCTTTTTGCAATAAATTAGTCAGAGGCCTAGAGATTTTAGAGAAGTCCTTAATGAACCTCCTATAAAAACCAGCATGACCAAGGAAACTTCTTCTACCTTTTATGTCCTTGGGACATGGCATCTTTTCAATAGCATCAACCTTAGCTTTATCAACTTCAATACCTCTCTCGAAAATCTTATGCCCCAAGACAATGCCTTCATTAACCATAAAGTGGCACTTTTCCCAATTCAAGACGAGACTAGTGTCTTCACATCTCTGCAAAACTTGATCAAGGTTGATCAAGCAATCATCAAAAGAGGATCCATAAACGGAGAAATCATCCATGAATACCTCACAAATCTTTTCACAAAAGTCAGAGAATATAGCCATCATACATCTTTGAAAGGTAGCAGGTGCATTACATAAACCAAAAGGCATACGTCTATAAGCAAAAGTACCGAAAGGGCAAGTAAAAGTAGTTTTTGATTGATCCTTTGCTGACATAGGTATTTGAGAGAAACCAGAATAACCATCTAGAAAGCAGAAATTTGTATGTTTGGATAGTCTTTCTAGAATTTGATCAATATAAGGTAAAGGGTAATGATCTTTTTTATAGCTTTATTTAACTTACGGAAATCAATTACCATCCTATAACCTGTAATAATTCTTTGCGGGATCAATTCATCTTTATCATTAGGAACAACGGTAATACCTCCCTTTTAGGAACACAATGGACAGGGCTTACCCAATCACTATCAGCAAAGGGATAAATTATACCTGCCTCAAGGAGCTTTAGTATCTCCTTTCTTACCACTTCTTTCATCTTAGGATTCAATCGTCGTTGAGGGTCTCTAACTGGTTTGGCATCGTCCTCCAAATTAATTTTGTTTGGCATAACGTGGGACTAATGCCCTTGAGATCATCCAGAGTATATCCAATAGAAGCACGGTGCTTCTTCAGAGTTTTCAATACTATTTCTTCTTCTTGCTCTGAAAGGTTAGCACTAATAATAACAGGATATATTTTCTTTTCATCAAGATAAGCATACTTAAGATTATCAGGTAATGGTTTGAGTTCAAACACGGGATCACCCTTGGGTGGAGGAGGATCCCCTAGAATTTCACCGGGTAGGTTGTGTTTCAGAATAGGTTCCTATTGAAGGAACACTTCATCTATTTCCCTTCTTTCCTTCATAAACATATCATTTTCATGGTGTAGCAAATATTGTTCTAATGGATCAGTAGGAGGCACGGCAATAGAAGCAAGACCAATAATCTCATCCTTACTAGGTGATTGTCTATCACGAGGTTGTCTATGAAACTTAGCAAAATTTAACTCATGAGACACATCCTCTAAGCCAATTGTAACAATATCTTTTTCACAATCAATCTTAGCATTAACAGTATTCAAGAAGGGTCTACCAAAAATAATGGGACAAAAGTCAACTTGTGGGGAACTAAGAACAAGAAAATCAGCAGGATATTTAACCTTCCCACACAAGACTTCAACATCTCTAACAATCCCAATTGGTGAAATAGTATCTCTATTGGAAAGATTGATAGTAACATCAATACCATCCAATTCAACGGGTGCAGTATCATGCATAATTTCTTTATATAAGTCATAGGGTATTGCACTAGCCCTAGCACCCATATCACATAAGCCATGATAACAATGATCTCCTATTTTAACAGAAATGACAAGCATGCCTACAACAGGTCTATGTATCTTAGCATTTGGTCTAATGATATTAGCAGTCTCACCACAGAAATAAATAACATGCCCACCTAAATCATCATCCAAGAGACCTTTAACCATAGCAATACTAGATTCAACTTTAATTTTCTCAGGAGGTGTATGAGTCGTAGTATTACTCTTACGAACAACAGTCGAAATTTTAGCATGATCCTTTATCCTAACAGGAAAAGGAGGTTTCTCAACATAAGTAGTAGGAACAATAGGATCACTATAAGTGACGGTCTTTTCTTCAACTGTAATAGGTGCAACTACTTTTACTTCAATGGGAAGATTATATTTAAAATACTTTTCCTTAGGGAGATCAACGTGACTAGCAAAAGATTCACAGAAAGAAGCTACGATCTCAGAGTCAAGTCCATATTTAGCACTAAATCCATGAAAAACATCGATATACATAAAAGATTTAACATAATCAAACTTAGGTGTCATACCTGACTCCTTACCCTCGTCGGAACCCCAATCTTCAGAGTTGCATTTAATTCTTTCCAATAAATACCATTTGAATTCAATAGTCTTCAGCATATAAGAACCAGCACAGGAAGTATTGAGCATGTTGCGATCATTGGGAGAAAGACGAGCATAAATTTTTTGAATAATCATTTCTCTGGAGAGCTCATGATTGGGGCATGAATATAACATTGACTTCAGCCTCCCCCAAGCTTGAGCGATGCTTTCTCCTTCACGAGGCCGGAAATTATATATGTAATTACGATCATGATGAACAAGATGCATAGGATAGAACTTCTAGTGAAATTCCAACTTCAATCGTTTATAATTCCAAGATCCCGTATCATCACATAGCCTATACCATGTCAATGCATCTCCCTTCAAAGATAAAGGGAAGACCTTCCTTTTGACAACATCATCGGGAATACCTGCAAGCTTAAATAATCCACAAACTTCATCCACAAAGATAAGGTGTAAATCGGGATGCAATGTTCCATCTCCTGCAAAGGGATTAGCTAGCAGTTTCTCTATCATACCTGAAGGAATCTCAAAGTAAATATTTTCAGTAGGTTCAGTAGGTTGAGGAGCAACTCTTTGCTCTTCTGGTTGGGGTGAAGATACCCCGAACAAGCCCCTCAAAGGATTAGCCTCCATAGTAACAAGTGACAGAAAATTTTAGCACACTATATAAATGTTTCCTTACCAAGTTCCACTCACCAAAAGCGCTACTCCCCGGCAACGGCGCCAGAAAAGAGTCTTGATGACCCACAAGTGTAGGGGATCTATCATAGTCCTTTCGATAAGTAAGAGTGTCGAACCCAACGAGGAGCAAAAGGAAATGATAAGCGGTTTTCAGTAAGGTTTTCTCTGCAAGCACTGAAATTGTAGGTAACAAATAGTTTTGTGATATGATAAATGGTAATGAGTAACAAGCAATGAAAGTAAATAAAGTGCAGCAAGGTGGCCCAATCCTTTTTGTAGCAAAGGACAAGCCTGGACAATTTCTTATAATGAGAAAAGAGCTCCCGACGACACATGGGAATTATCGTCAAGCTAGTTTTCATCACGCTCATATGATTCGCGTTCGGTACTTTGATAATTTGATATGTGGTGGACCGGTGCTTGGGTACTGCCCTTACTTGGACAAGCATCCCACTTATGATTAACCCCTATTGCAAGCATCTGCAACTACAAAAGAAGTATTAAGGTAAACCTAACCACAGGATTAAACATATGGATCCAAATCAGCCCCTTACGAAGCAACACATAAACTAGGGTTTAAGCTTCTGTCACTCTATCAACCCATCATCTATTTATTACTTCCCAATGCCTTCCTCTAGGCCCAAATAATGGTGAAGTGTCATGTAGTCGACGTTCACATAACACCACTAGAGGAAAGACAACATACATCTCATCAAAATATCGAACGAATACCAAATTCACATGACTACTAATAGCAAGACTTCACCCATGTCCTCAGGAACAAACGTAACTACTCACAAAGGATATTCATGTTCATAATCATAGGAGTAATAATATGCATTAAGGATCTGAACATATGATCTTCCACCAAGTAAACCAATTAGCATCACCTACAAGGAGTAATCAACACTACTAGCAACCCACAGGTACCAATTTGTGGTTTGGATACAAGATTGGATACAAGAGATGAACTAGGGTTTTGAGAGGAGATGGTGCTGGTGAAGATGTTGATGGAGATTGACCCCCTCCCGATGAGAGGATCGTTGGTGATGATTCCCCCCTCCCGGAGGGAAGATTCCCCGGCAGAACAGCTCTGCCGGAGCTCTAGATTGGTTCCGCCTCGTGGCGGCGGAGTTTCATCCCGTAAGCTTGCCTCTGATTTTTTCCAGGCTAAAAGCCTTCATATAACAGAAGATGGACACCAGAGGGCCATCAGGGGGCCCAGGAGATAGGGGGCACGCCCCCACCCTCCTGGGTAAGGTGTGGGCCCCCTCTGGTGTTTCTTTTGCTCAATAATTCTTATTAATTCCAAAACTGACTTCCGTGGAGTTTCAGGATTTTTGGAGCTGTGCAGAATAGGTTTCCAATATTTGCTCCTTTTCCAGCCAGAATTCCAGCTGCCGGCTTTCCCCCTCTTCATGGTGAACCTTATAAAGAAGAGGGAATAGCCATAAGTATTGAGATATAATGTGTAATAACAGCCCATAATGCAATAAATATTGATATAAAAGCATGATGCAAAATGGACGTATCACGAGCTCGCCGAGCTGAGCGACGACAATCATACAATGGGCGTGGCTTTCGACCAAGAGCCGGTGGCACCGCCCAAGCCGGTTCATGCTGTGTTCACCATAGAGCAGGTTCGGCCGCACCTTGACGCCCTAATGGCGGAAGAGCTACCAGCGCAGGAGGACCTGTGCTGCAACCTCCGTCTCCTCAACGAGAACCTGCTCGCGAAAGGACGAATTGCCAGCAAACAAGCGAATGACAATGTTGTCACGGACATGTGGCCCTATGATCCTTGCTTCCTGAATGAGCAGCAGGCGATGTATCAGACCATCCGTATGGCCTGCAAGGCCCTGTCCTTCATCCTTCGAGTTGTTGCGCTCGCCGTGGCGCCGCCGTCTCGCGTTGTCAACATGGTCAACGGACAAGAGGAATTAGGAGATGACTTTAATTGGAGAGGATGCCAGTGGATCCCACCAGGGCCATAGCCGCATGTACGTAAGTACCTCCTTATTATATACAAAAAGTTTTTGCTTCCTCCTAGTTTCCTGACATCATGGTCCCACACCATTGTCAACCTATATAGTCAATAAACGAGAGAATTGCACAAGGAGCGACCGACAGCTGGGACCCAGCAGCTCAAGCAGTATTTGCATTTTTGAGGTGTGAGCAGAGTTTTTCTTGAGTGATGTTTTTGTTGTTATTCACAGGAGGAGGGGTATCAACTGGGAGGGCTGTGGCCCGTCTAGCCCAGGCTATTATTTTACGTCGACCAAA
Organism: Triticum dicoccoides; assembly: GCF_002162155.2. Lineage (NCBI taxonomy): Eukaryota > Viridiplantae > Streptophyta > Magnoliopsida > Poales > Poaceae > Triticum > Triticum dicoccoides. Next base: position 201,324,777 of record NC_041381.1, on the reverse strand, counting down.
TATCCAGCCAAGATATTAATATTTAAATGTGAAAATGGCTAGCCCAGCTATTCTTTTTTTGCGGAATACCCAACCCAGGTCAACTTGTTATTCTCCGGGCCGCATTAGACTTGCCAAGAAAACGGGCTTTAAGAAATGATAAATGGGCTGTAATTAAAAAAATTGGCTGTAAATATAAAAAACGCACCAAACAGGTACATTTTTTAATTCTTCTAAAAATTTACATTTTTTTATTTCATTACTTGTTGCGTTTGCAAAATTTCTTTGTATTTTTACCTAATACAAATTTATTTTGAAATTATATTTAATCTGACTCTAAATTTTGGGTTAAAAAATATTTTAGATCCCATCAAAATGTTGGAAATTTTGTTGAATTTTTTTGAGCGGTTGGCTGAAATTATTAACAAAGTCCTGGATAGAAAATGGGTTGTAATTTTAACAAAAAGTAAATGGGCTAAGTAAAGTCCATTAGAATTAAAAAATGGGTTGTACATAACAAATCATGAATAGGCTATATGTTCTCTGCCACAGATGTGATGGTCACTTGTGGGCCTACTAAATTGATGCGTACGCAAGGCTTTGTCAACTTATAGTCAATACACGATTCTATTAGCAGTGGTTGTTCGATGTCCATCTAACGGCTGTGGTGCTTCTTCAATCTCGGATATTCATGCTTCAGCCGCCCAAACCACTGCCGGTGGTACCGCCTGCTACCGCCTCCCGTGGCTAGCTGTGCTGCCACGCAGGCCTCACCAGCCCACCCTACTCCCATCGCCGTTCAGGCCATTCCTCGACTCACCAATGCCTCCTATTATTCCCCGACGGCGACAGCCTCACACCGCAGCCGAACCAGCAAACCCTCGTACTCCCCTCCGAATAGGCATCCACTGCTGTGTCTTCCCGGCTCCAGGTCATTCCCTTCCTAGGCCTCGCCATCGTCCACCGTGTTGGTTCTCTCCGCGTGACGTGGTCAACTTTGTTAACAAATGACAGCCATCAAAAGAGGCATGAACGTGGAGTGGCTGACAGTAGTGACCCGCATGCCCCATGGCCGCACGCGAGCAAGTCCCTCCTTATTATGCGAAAATGAATGATTTCTCCCCCTGATAGGTTTGAGCCACCAGCTACATCTTCGCACGCAGGGAAGTGTTTCCTTTATTACGTGGAAGAAAAGTTACCTCTCCCTGACAACTGGGACCCACCAGCTTTATTATGATCCATTTCGCAAAAATATAGATTGTTCCAAAGATGCTAAATTGTTTCCTTTTTATTCTAACTCGAAAAGAAGAAATTAAAAAACCTAGAAAACATCTTCGCTCACAAGGAAGTGCTACCTTATTACGAGCAAAAAAATGATTCCCCTTGCTAGCTGGGACCCACCAGATTTGGAGGCTCACTTGTCGGCCAACTAAGTTGATGCGTATGGGCTTTGTCAACTCAGTCAAAATGATTCTAGCGGCACTGATCGTTGGATGTTAAATCAACGGCCGTGCTGCATCTTCAACCTCTAGTCTTCTTGCTGTAGCCACCCAAATCAGGCCCGTCGTACCGCCTGCTCCGGCCTCCCATGGCTGGCTTGTCGGTGTTTTGGGAACGGGGGTACCCAGACTTGCCTGCATGCGGCCCACGACGTGGCTCCATCGACGGCCTTGTTCGGCCCAGTTTCAACATCAACAACTCAAGACCCTCGCGAGGGGCCAAGCCTTGCGAGGCAAACGACACCAAGACCTGCACAAGGGGCAGCCTCCTCAGGCTGGCTCCCGAGGAGCGGAGATCTCTATGCAAGGCTCACCTCGTGAGGCTCAAATGACGCGAGCCATGATGACCAATGCCAGGTAGGTGCCAGTGGGCGCAGTGTACCAGTTTCCTCTTTGGTGCTAAAGAAGCAAGCGCAAGCGCGGAGTCCCGAGGAATCAGCCAAAGGTTTCCATTCCCGTGCAACAAGACCAAGACCGCCAGGACGGCAGGACGGAGGTCGTCGCCGAGCCCACCATGGCGTCACGACCAGAGGCTTTGGCAGACAAAGACTACTTTTGTCAGGATAAGATGTACTAGTTGTCCCCCTTCAAATTTGGCTGTTGTGGGATCCCTTCCCACCTTCATTTGGGAAGAGGACCAAGGCCACTATAAATAGGACCTAGCCACCACCATAGAAGGGATGGGATCCATTCCACCCTAACCAACTCACCAGCTCACTTGAGCTCAAGGACATGCCTCCGGAGGTTGTTCTCCCACTGTAATAGTTCATCCTCAGCCCCTCGAGGCCAATCAACCACATAGCAGGAGTAGGGTTTTACACCGCACGGTGGCCCGAACCTGGGTAAACTGTTGTGTCCCCTTTCCATCGAGCGGGACGAGCTAGGCTATGAGATTGGCAAGTAGGCAGATTGAGGAGGTTGAGTTCTTCGCATGCACCCCTGAGTTCGAACCTCTCAAGGGTGTATGGAGCCCGAAATCCTACATTTGGCCCACCAGGTAGGGGTGCGTCAGAGCCTCTCTTCCACTGGTCGATCCGCCACTGCTCCACTGCTTCCATGCCTGATGCTTGTCGTGCTCATGCCGAGCACTGGGATGCTCTCGCCGCCCGTGTCGCTCAGACATCACCGGTGGGCGACGGCTGCCCTCGTCATCCCCCGTCGCCAGCAGCAAATGCCGCCATCGGCCCCGCAGGCCGTGACTAGCAGGCCTCGTCACTGCATCCTTCTGTGCGCCGTGACGGGCACACTGCTACTCCGTCGCTGACTCCGGCTGCTTCGTCCTCACATGCTCGTCATGGCTCGGCGAATGCGCAGGCCGCGCTACTCATGGCATGCGAGCTCCTGCGCTACCGCCCGTTCCATGACTTCTACAAGGACTGGCTCTACCGCATCGCTGAGCTCATCAGCGCCGCCGGAGATTCTGTTGCATTGTCTCGCTCGCCGCCCCAACCACCGTGTGCTGCGGGCAATGTAGCCCACGGAGCACCTCCTCCACCTCCCAGACAAGACGCCATCATCGAGCCAAGGCGGGGGCTCCTCGGCGTGATTCGCAGCGTCAAGCGCCTGCGCATGATGAGGCAAGCTGCCAGGTGGTGCAGCGGCCACAAGAAGATGCGCGTGCGCTCCCAGCACCGCCACGCCAAGACCGCACGCCGCCTGTGGTGGTGGCGCGCGAACGCCCATACCAAGCCCCACCTCCACGGTGGGCTCCCGTGACCACAGCAGGGTGCTGCGCGTTCACTCCAGAACTGCGCAGTGTCGTCTGTCCAGGGAAGTTCAAGCCTGACCTACCTCCCCGCTACGATGGTACCCCCGACCCTGCTGAGTTCCTGCAGCTCTACGAGCCGAGCATCGAGGCGGCCAACGGCGACGAGAAGGTCATGGAGAACTGGTTCCCCATGGCCCTCAAGGATGGCTCGCGCTCTAGGCTCCTAACCTCCCCGTGGGATCTATCTCCTCCTTGGACGAGATGCAAGAGCGTTTCATCGCCAACCCCTTTTGCACTCGCGACTGCCCACCGGCCGCGGGTGACCTGCGGTGCCTCAAGCAGTAGCCAGGAGAGACCCTACAGAAGTACATCCAACGCTTCAACAGCGTTCGCCTCAAGATCCCCTAGGTGTCAGATGAGGCCATCATCTCGGCATTCACTGATGGGGTCCACGACGTCAAGATGAAGGAGGAGCTCGCCATACACAAGGACCTGTGCAAGGCTTTGGAGATGTTCAACATGGCAACCAAGTGTGTGAAAGCTGAGGAGGGACGCCTCTCCCTCCTCAAGCTCCCTGACACAGACCCAGAAGATCAGAAGACCAAATCGAAGGACGTGAAGCGCAAGGGACCGGCCGCGCTCGTGGCCGAACCAGAGGTGAAGCACGGCTACAATCACTCAGAGTCATCCAAGGGCGGCCGCCCGTTTTGCGTCTTCCCCAATGTGCATAGTCACAACACCAACGACTGTCAGGAGCTCAGGGCCATCCACGATGGGCGCCTTGGTCGTCACCCAAAGCACAATGATCGAGGCTACAGTCGCAAAGGAGGTCGAGGTGGAGGCCGCTGGGACGGCCGTGAACATTGTCAGGAGTGGCGCGACCAGCCTCGGAGGACCGCTGGCAGGGCCAGCCTCATGAGGGTGCCTGGAGGGATCAGTCTCGCAAGGACCGTCCATAGGGCAACGCTGGCCTTCCCCCACTACCGCCACCGCCAAGAAGGAATGAAGATCACGACCAGGACGAGGGGTTGGGGGCTTCCAGGAGCCTCGTGCCATCACTTGCATCCTAGGCGGCTCCCAAGCCCCAGCCTCCCATCACATCTTCAAGCAGTTCGCGCATGAGGTGAACGCAACCCTCCCCAAGCTCGGGACAACGCGCCCGCTCAGGTGGTCCAAGTATGCCATCACCTTCGACTCCTCTGACCAGCTCAAGTGCGCGGCCACAGCCGGCGCCCTCCCAATGCTTCGCTCGCTAATCATCAACAACGTACTCGTCACCAAGACACTCATCAATGATGGTACGGGGCTCAATGTCCTCTCCGTCGAGACGTTCAACAGACTCCAGGTGCCATACCACCAGCTTCATCCTACCAAGCCCTTCTCAGGAGTGACCGACAACTCCACCACCTCGTTAGGGCAGGTCCGCCTCCCTATCACATTTGGCAAGCGCGACATCTACCGCACAGAGCTCATTGACTTCGACGTCGCCAACATCCGCCTCCCGTAAAACTCCATCATCGGGTACCCAGCCCTGGCCAAGTTCATGGCGGTCACCCACCATGGTTACAACATCCTCAAGATGCCAGGGAGCTGCGGCATCATCACGGTCGCCTGCGAGAAGGACACGGTGTGCTCCCTCGAGAACGCCTACCAGGCTGCAGCGGTCGAGAACCCAGACGACGAGGGCGATGTCTACCCTCCTGAGGCCATCCGCAAGAAGAAGAAGCAGCTGCTCTACCAAGGATCTCAGGAGGGTGGGGTGTCTGGCGGTGCTGCCTCAAGCCCTGCACCCACTAATGGGGCGCCTTCCCCTCTCGCATAGGAAGGCGCGCCCGACACCCTTCTCAGGCTGGGCTCGGGGGATCTCCTCTGAAGGGCGTCTGACCTAGCCAACGTCACGAGGGAGGTGCTTGGGCACCATGTGGAGGCGTGCTTCAACGCGCGCTTCCGTGAATTAAGCGCAGGGCACCAAGCACCAGGTGCTCAGGAGTTCATCACCAAGGCAACCAAGGAGATTTAGGAGGCAAGAGCTATGCGGGGTGATCGCCGCCCACCACCGGGCACAGCTACCTAACCCGGCGAGGACAGTGAGCTGCGCGTCCGTGCTGAAATTTCTAGGCTCAACAGGGCCGCGTCTCCGGAGCTCTTCTGGCCGTCCCACGTCGGTTGATGCGAGAGCCCCCCTCACAGCTACGTTCGCATGCCTTTCGGTTTGCCGAACGTGACTGCTACATTCCGGCGCCACAAGCAGGGCGACCTGGCAGCTCGTGAGGCCAGGCGCCAGGCGATCCAGGCAGAGATAGCGATGGATCCTCGCGAGCCCCCCAGGTCTCTAGAGCCTCCCGAGGTTCAGTACCTGGGAGGCTCATGAGGAGCGACTTCTGCAGCACGCGTCTTTAGGTACTACAACACCCCTTCAGCAACGGTGCCTGGTGACATCTTTTAGTTCGTTCAGTTGGGGGCGCCCCTCGGGCTGCATTATCCCCAAGCCGCGTGGGTCCGTCCCTATGGCATGTATCCTTCTTGCATCTATCAGAACTGTCTTTACCTTATTCCATGAGTTGCTTGATGATTATCATCCGCTTGCCTGGAGCTCTATTACCCCTCGCGGCCTCCCCGCGTTGCTGACCATCCCTCAACGGGGGCTACACATGCTGGCATGACGCTTGTGCTCAGGTCCGTCCCTACAATGCTGACAAATCTGAGAGATTGAGCTCTGGCTCACGGCCCGCTCCGTGCATGTCACCTCACCAGATCCTTAGTGCCTTCATCTTCTTGCGGAAAGATCAAGGGTCGGACAACAAACGTGGTTTTGTGTTATATTCTCCTCTATGGACTGACTCGCAGGAATCTCCAGAGCTTACCTACGGGCAGGTCCAATAGCCATCCCTTTCTCACGCAAATCGCTTGCATGTTAAAGGGGAGCTCCTGAGCATCGCGCCTCAGGAGCTCCTACTGGCTCTCCAGCCCTCACCCCCTGGCCTTGACCACGGCATCGCGACCTGGCATACCAGTGGCGGCTGAGCCTCGCTCGAGGGCCGGGACCCTAGGACGTAGAGCATCTAGATGAGTAAGGAAAAGGGATGGCCGACGCGAGCCCTACCCAGAAGCGTTACCACTAAGGCACGATTGGGCACCGCGCAAGGGAATCGCCGCGGGCTCACTAAGATAAGTCACCTATACATATCAGCATGAACCTCACAACTCAGTCCCTCAACCCTCGTAACCTCGTTTGGGCAATGTCGCTTTCCTTTTTGGCCTTTAGGGAGCCTCTTGCGTGCCAAAGGGGACCTCTTGAGCATCGCGCCTCAAGAGCTCTCACCGGACCTCGGGCCGCTCACCTCCTGGCCTTGACCATGGCATCACGACCTGGCATACCAGCGACGGCTGAAGCCTGCCTGGGGACTGGGTCCTGTTGGCGTAGATCACTAAGCTACCACGAGAGCGAAAAGGGGGAACCACGCCGAAGCGGGATACACAATTTCAACGCCATGTTAAGGAGGCTAGCATTAAAACAAAAGCATCACAGTTTTTTTACATACCCCCATGGGGCTTGTCTCAATTCGGCGCAGGGAAACAAAAGAAGAAAACCTCGAAGGACCCAATCGCTGGGTATCATCGGCGACGTCGAGCGGACGCCGCTGCCGCGCTCCGGGCACAGAGAGAGCTCGGCGACACGTAGCTGTCATCGCTGGACTCTGGAGAATCGTTAGGCTCGGGATAGTCGCTGGATTCCCAAGAGTTGTCGCCGCTGCTGGAGGAGCTTCCGGTGAGGCCGGAGGCGGGCTCGATGCCCGCGACCGTGCCACGCGGTCTGCTTCCTCCGAGGCAGCACTCCAGCTGCCGGCCTTCCTTGTCGAAGACCTTGAAGAACAATGTGGAGGCCCCGTCGTACTCAAAATGGATGGCGAGGGCCCCTTCTGGACGACAGGCGCGGGCGACCTTGCCCCATCCACGGGTCATGAAGATGTCGCCTGGAGGGATGACCTCGACCTCTGCCCCTGTGGCCAGGCTATATCTTTGCACGCAAGGAAGCGCATGTGTAGTAGTAGACAATGCCGAGTTGGCGGTGGAGGAAGACTCGGCATGCCCCTGACGCAGCAGTTCAGGCAGTCCCTTCTAAATTTTGTACACGTACGTATAGCCAGATGCCAAAAAATATGGCCATGTGCGCAGATACAGGCGGGGTCTCAAACGCCTACTCGTGCATACGTATGGCCAGGGCTCGTGTACATGGAGAGGCAGCAGACGGCATCAACGGCGCCGTGTTCATCGGGAGCCAACCTGCTGGATGGAACAGTCGAAACGAGGTCTGGCATATCACAGAATGGAGGAAACAAGCCTTGTGTTCGACCGTGTACGGTCGAAACGGGGTCCTGTTCATCGGGAAGGGTCTGGCCTACCGTAGAATGGAGGAAACGGACTTGTGTTCGACCGCGTATGGTCGATACAGGGTCCTGTTCATCGAGAAGGGTCTAGCGTACCGCAAAACGGAGGAAATGGACTTCTTATCGAGTGCCTACGGTTGAAACATGGACTTGTTGATCGGGAGTGGTGTGGCGTACCGCAAAACAGAGGAAACAGACTTGTGTGGGAGCACCTATGGTGAAACGGGGTCCTGTTCATCCACCGTCTACTGCCTCGCTCCAGCCTCCACGGGCAACTGTTCATCCACCTTCGACCTCCTCCAGCCTCCACGGGCTACTGCTCATCCACGGCTACTGTTCATCAAGCCTCCACCGGCTGCTGTTCATAGAGCCTCCACGGGGTCTTGTTCATCCACCCCCAACCGGCTGGGGTGCGGAGGCCTCCTCGAGGTCCTGTTCATCCAGGGGCAACGGCCTACTACCATGGGATCCTGTTCATCCAACCCCCACCAGGAACTGTTCATCCATAGCCAACCAACTGGCTCGACTCACCATGTCTTGACTCATTCTACGTACCGCACGCACGGTAGCAACGGTCAATGTTCATCAAGAGGCAACCCAACACCGGCTGGCTACGTCTCGCACGAGGGCTCGATCGGCTTCAGTAAGCAGCAACTAGCAGTGATCGATCACTCGGGTTCAGTTAGCAGCAACAACAAAGGAATCGCTCGGGTTCAGTCAGTAGTGAATGAATCGATCAGGTTTAGTTAACAGCCAAGGGATTGATAGCTCGGGTTCAGTAACATGCAATCGCTCGGGTTCAGTTAGCCAATGCCTCGAACATACGCGCGTACACGAGAGAAACGCGGAAACCTCCGTGCATCTCTCGGCCCCGACCACCCACCGTAGACAGGAACTCCCTGATATTTTCCTCGCCCTTGCTTCTACCATAGTTTTTTCCGTCATGGACGGCCCAAAGAATGTCATGCAGCTGCGTCTCTGGCCCGCCCAGGACGAAAAGCCCATTTTCTTTCATGATTTTTTTGTCATAGAAGCAGGAGCCCACCATATCTATGATGATACCAAGTTTTGTCATAATTATCGTCATAGAAATGTCATAAGGATGACAGAAAAAATTTCATTCGGCCCAAAATGTCACGGATGTGTCTTTTTTTGTAGTGTAGAACTATGGCTAGATGAACTAGAGGAGGCTCCAAAACTTATGTATTCAATAACACAAAACCCTTAGTATATATAGGTTGGAGGGGAGGGAGAGGGAAGCCACCAAGGAGAGAAAGTCCCTCCTTTGGGCACCAGCCAAGGGGGACGAGGATTCCTCCTCCCCAAGTCCAATTTGGCCTCCCTTTTTCGTAAGGGGGCGCCTTCTCCACTTTGGCCTTGGTGGCCCAAGTTGCCCTCCACCACTTCGCCTTTTTAGGCCCGTTGATATTAAATTAAGTAGAAAATACTTCTAATGATTATTAGTCCCTTTTATATATATTTTAACATCACCAGAAACATTTCCCACCTATATGTTAATTATCAGGAATACCCGGTTTTGCTCGACAAATTCCAGAACCCTTCCAGTGACCCCGAAACGCTTCCGGATCCTCTCGAAACTATTTTGAATATTTATGAAACAATTACACAATGTATTCTCATCATTCCCATCCCACTAACACTCTGCAGATCTTGATTGCCTTAAGCTTTTAACCCCATAGGTTATGTAACTCATAGACATGAACGAAACCCCTTCGTTCAATGACCGCAGTGGGACCGTTGACGTCCATATCGATCCCTATGAGCACAAAAATGATATTTAAGTGAACCTTTTGGTTATCATGTGATGTTCCCTTCGCTTCACGATACTTCATAAGACCCAGTATGCATCTATATCCTTTTGAGTCATCACATGCTCACTACACTGTTATCCTCGATACCAGTTGTTGGGGTGAAATCCGGCAGACCTCGAGGTAGGGGGTCCCGAGCGGTGGATCTCTGATCAAGGGTAACAGGAACAGGGAGACGATGTTTACCCAGGTTCGGGTCCTCTTGATGGAGGTAAAACCCTACACCGTGCTCTTGTTTATATTGATGAAGATGTATCAAATACAGAGTTGATCTACCTGGAGATTGTAAGATGTGTTCTAACTCTAGGTCCAGGTGAATGAGATTGTGTTCTCCTCTACAGGCTAAACCCTTTGGCTTATATACACGCTAGGTAGGTCCCCTAGCTTTACAAGGTCGGTATCTAGGCATGGAGATGGCAGGAGAAATCTTGGAGTGTACGACAAGTCTTCGGTAGATGCAGTATCGATCACGCCGTAATCGTGCTGCTTCGGAGTCCATCTTGAGATGAATGAAGGCCCACCAGGCCACCCCGAGGAGCGTGGGCCAACTAGGTTAGTATCCCCTAGTCCAAGACACCATCAGTAGCCCCCAACCTGGTCTTTTATGCCAAGGACGACCTCTTCGATGAAGATAACCTCGGATCCAAAGTCCTTGGCTTGATAGACGATTTCCCCTTCGATACTTTAAGATCTCTGAACCGCTCTTTAAAGAAGCAATGTCTTGCAAATAAGACCTTGCCGAGATCACACTCAGCCCAAGGAGGCGGGGTTACTTACCCTCAAGGCCGGTCGCATAGGTGTAAATAGTGTCGCCTAGTCTGAGAACTTTATCAAAGCAGCACAACCCACGATGGGCCAGGGAGTTACTGCTTACCCCTAATCGTGGCCTGAGGAAGCCTTTTTACTAGCACGTCCCATCAAGGTGGAGACCGTGCCCATTTTATCAGGGATGTCATCAATATTTTGTTCCCCCCATACACACAACGACATCATTTGTAGAGGAGTGGCATTTTTGCGGCACAGCAGGGGGCTCTTAGCCTTTCAACAACCTATAAGAGTAAGAAAACAACATCATCACCAATCATGCTCTCATTTCCCCCGTCCGTTGCCTTCTCGAGCTCTAGCGCCCAGATCCAATCTCGCTTTCTTCCTCCTCCACGCCTCCAACCTTCCCCATTTAGCCATGGTCGACACCCTCGAAGGGCACTAGGGTGGCTCTATCATGACGGAGGACACTATCTTGGAGCTGTGCAGTGCGGGATACATCCGTGCCAACATCGCCGCTCGTGCTCCCGACGCCAACCGGCAAGTGCCCGCTCCCAACCAAGGGGAGCGGGTAGTCTTTGTTCCTCACCTTGTTAGAGCTTTAGGGTCCCCGCTGCACCCATTCATGCGCAGGGTAATGTTCTACTATGGTCTCGACTTCCACCACATGGCCCCAAACTCCATCTTACAACTAGACTCCTTCATCATGGTTTGCGAGGCCTTCCTCTACATTGATCCGCACTTCGGCCTATGGCTGAAGATCTTCGGCGTCAAGCCAAAGTCCAATAGCTCAGATCTGGTGGAGTGTGGAGGGGCCAAGGTTAGCAAGAACCAGAAGGTCGACTGGGTCGAGGTCACCTTCATCGAGACAGTCAAAGAATGGTAGCACGAGTGGTTTCACATAACTGAGCCGCTCGCCGCCGATCGGGCCGAAGTTCCAGCCTTTTCGACCGGGCCCCAAAGACGCTCAGGTCCTGGAAGGGGAAGGGCATCACGTGGGGAACCCAGAAGAGGTGGAGACACTAATCAAGAAGATCAAGTGGTGGTCTACCAAGAAGAGCCTCCAGCGAGACAACATAGTCAACGTCATGCTCCAACACTGCATCCTCACGCTCCAACTTCGGGCCACCCCGATGTGGGAGCACAAATCCGAGGAAGCGGGGCCTATCCTCGGCTTCTTCTGCTCCACCTTGGCTGGCATGTGGATGCAGCTCTTCAAGTTGTCCAAGGACAAGATCCCTAAGTAAGGGGAGGACCTTGGCTTCGAGGTCAGCTACGATGCCCCGCCAGTAAGTGTTTAACACACAAGTTCATATTCTTCTTTTCTTGTTAAGTGAGACGGATTTTGACAAATCGTCTCATTTCATGTTCGCAGACTTGGGCATCCAAGATGCAGCAGATGCTGTGCCCAGCCCCACTGCTAGGGAAGGAGATAGCCCCTCTACTCATGGCGCTCCTAGTCGAGGAGCCGCACGTGGTGGTCCCTAAGGGGCCAAAGTCCCAAAAGGGCAGGGCGGGTCTTCGGAATCGGGAGACCTCGGTCACCTTGTCCAAGGAGAACCACGCCTCCTCCTCACACAAGGACGATGTGGAGGAGTATGAGGAAGAGGAGAACCCTCCCCTCAAAGGGAAGAGGGCGGTGTTGGAGGACGCCGAAGGCGGAACAAGCTCCAAAGGTCAAATGAGGTTGAAGAGAACCTCGGCCCGGGCCGCCAGCAAGCCCATGGCGTTGGAGAAAATCGCACTCTCCGACGAGTCAGAAGACGACCCCCTCGCAATGTGGAGAAAGAAACCGGCACCCCGGGGATATGTCACTATTTGTATGTTTGTGTTGCACCAAGTCCTTTCAGCAAGGTAAAACTTACACGAGTATCTTTCTATAGTCCGCCCAAGGTGCGCCCAAGCGACTCCTCAAGCGGGTTGCCATCCGCCAGCGGAACGCCAGATCCCGCAACTCCTCCCCCAGCTCGAGATGGGCCGGGGGAAGCAATGATGTGGAGCATCCTACGGTCATCTTTGTGTACACCTTCATGGCACCTCAAGCCCCAAGTAGACCTATCGGACTTAAGTTGAACCCACTCCTGTTCAAGATTGACATGGATATCCATTGGACTTGGTTGCTATATCATCATGGAACATTGTGCATCATTAGGTACGAGGACGATCGCCACCAAGCAGCTAGGGAGCATCCCAGAGGCCAAGGAGAAGGACCCCAAGGCCACAAGGAAGAATGACGACTTCACAAAGATCAATTCAGCACCTCCTAGGCGACCCCGTGCCCACGGGCCTCCAAGATCCCGTGCGCACGGGCCTCCCAGAAAGCTACTAGAAATGAAGACGCGCACCCCCATGCGCATGGCCTCCAGACCCCATGCGCATGGTCCCTCGCCGCTGTAGCACCCCGTGCGCATGGGCGTGTACCATACACACATACCGTGCCCACGGGACCCCCATACGCACAGGCCCAACTTACCCAGTGCACACGAGCCCATGAGGATTCTGGCCGAGAGCTCATGTTTGGGCCTCCACTTCGCCCCCCTCCTCCACCTACCTATATATTTCATACCTAGACTATTTCTTAGGGTTAGCAAAGTACATGATATGATCTTGAGAGCTTTCCTCCTATCTACCCTCTCCCATGGAGATCCAGACCTCCTAGGAGAAGATCCCTAGTGGATTCACGACCCCATCTAGGGAAGGATCCCCATCATAGGATCATCAAGACCTCATCTCCCTTTGGGATTTGGGATGAACTTTACCTTGTGCTATTTTTCTTTTGTTGTTCATGTATCTTGTGGATCCATGTGTTGCTAGTCTAGTGGATGTGTAATTGGGTTTGTTCTTGAGTGTTCCTCTTGTGATTTCCTCTCTTGTTCTTCGTGTTCTTCACATTCTTTGTGGACCCCTCCAATTCATGAAAGATCCCCACTTAGGGTCTCCACCCTAAAACAAGCAACGTCTACTCCGGACCCCCATGTTGACACGACGGGGGCAAAAGAGACGGCTGTCATGGCCGAGGTTGAGACCTCTGTCCCACAATGCCAAGGGAGGAGATCCTTGAGGTCGTAAAAGAGGGGTTGGACCAATCATCGGCCCAGCAATAGTCTGCTCCAGCTCCACCGCCGTAGCTGGAGACCCACATGCCTAGCATTCTGGTGTCGGGCTCTGATGTTCTACCCCCACCTTGTGCCCAAGGACGGGCTAGCGTCAGGTGGACTAAAGAAATGGAGGTAGACCTAAGGGGCTCCTCCCTTAAGGAAGAGCACCGCATGCTAATTGGCGTGGCGCTGCAGGGCTTCCGGTCTGCCGAGGCTAGAATGCATGAGGCCTTCAAGGGACTCATCACGAGCTTCGAGGTATGATACGTCTCCAACGTATCTATAATTTTTGATTGCTCCATGCTACTTTATCTACTGTTTTGGACTATATTGGGCTTTATTTTCCACTTTTATATTACTTTTGGGACTAACCTATTAACCGGAGGCCCAGCCCAGAATTGCTGTTTTTTGCCTTTTTCAGTATTTCGAAGAAACAAAATATCAAACGGAGTCCAAACGGAATGAAACCTTCGGGATCGTGATTTTCCAACCGAACGTGATTCAGGAGACTTGGACCCTACTCCAAGTAGTGCCCGAGGAGGTCACGAGGGTGGAGGGCGCGCCCCCTTGGGCGCGCCCCCTACCTCGTGGGCCCCTCGGAGCTCCACCGACGTACTCCTTCCTCCTATATATACCTACGTATCCCCGAATGATTAGAACAGGAGCCAAAAACCTAATTCCACCGCCGCAACCTTCTGTATCCACGAGATCCCATCTTGGGGCCTGTTCCGGAGCTCCACCGGAGGGGGCATCCACCATGGAGGGCTTCTACATCAACACCATAGCCCCTCCGATGAAGTGTGAGTAGTTTACTTCAGACAATCGGGTCCATAGCTAGTAGCTAGATGGCTTCTTCTCTCTTTTTGGATCTCAATACAATGTTCTCCCCCTCTCTCATGGAGATCTATTCGATGTAATCTTCTTTTGCGGTGTGTTTGTTGAGACCGATGAATTGTGGGTTTATGATCTAGTATTATCTATGGAAAATATTTGATTCTTCTCTGAATTCTTTTATGTATGATTGAGTTATCTTTGCAAGTCTCTTCGAATTATCCTTTTTGGTTTGTCCAACTAGATTGGTAGTTCTTGCAATGGGAGAAGTGCTTAGCTTTGGGTTCAATCTTGCGGTGTCCTTACCCAGTGACAGAAGGGGCAGCAAGGCACCTATTGTATTGTTGCCATCGAGGATAACAAGATGGGTTTTTTATCATATTGCATGAATTTATCCCTCTACATCATGTCATCTTGCTTATGGCGTTACTCTGTTTTTAACTTAATACTCTAGATGCATGCTGGATAGCGGTCGATGAGTGGAGTAATAGTAGTAGATGCAGAATCGTTTCGATCTACTTGTTTTGGACGTGATGCCTATATACATGATCATTGCCTAGATATACTCATAACTATGCTCAATTCTGTCAATTGCTCAACAGTAATTTGTTCCCCCACCGTAGAATATCTATGCTCTTGAGAGAAGCCACTAGTGAAACCTATGGCCCCCGGGTCTATTCTCATCATATCAATCTATATCACTTTATTTACTTGCTTTGTTTTTACTTTGCTTTTACTTTTTACTTTGCATCTACCTATCAAAAATACCAAAAATATTATCTCTATCAGATCTCACTCTCGTAAGTGACCGTGAAGGGATTGACAACCCCTAAGCGTTGGTTGCGAGTTGCTATCGTTTTGTGTAGGTACGAGGGACTTGTGCGTGGTGTCCTACTGGATTGATACCTTGGTTCTCAAAAACTGAGGGAAATACTTACGCTACTTTGCTGCATCATCCTCTCCTCTTTGGGGAAATCCAACGCAGTGCTCAAGAGGTAGCAAGGTATTCTTCTGCCCTTGAAAAAATAATTTCCCCATTTAGGTTTACTTGCAAATATCTATATCTGTCCGAAGATGTTTTCTCGCGGTATTTTAGTCGGCATAGCCAGTAAGTAGCCCTCGAGCCCAAGGCTAGCTTTAAGAAACTGACATTGGGATCGATGTTTAGGAAGAGCAGATAGAGTAGCCCCCAGGACCCTGGCCAAAGTATCAATGGATTGATCACGGAGCTTATGACAAAGTGCTTGTGTGCAGGTTTCCACCTTGGCTCTGAGCTCCGCCTCCGAGGAGATTATGGAGATGAACCAGAAGCTCGAGTGGTCCGAAAAGGACCTAGACCTGATGAACAAGCAGGTCAAGCAGTATATATATATATATATTACATACATATATATACACACATATACATACACACACACATGT